>NC_056732.1:493430418-493517918 GCF_019279795.1 Protopterus annectens
CCCAACACCCAACCTTCAACGAAGGCACTCCCATTCACGCATGTCTTTCGAACGCCACTCGACCACGGGGAGGACATGTAGACTCCACACAGAAGGCACTCCAGCCGAGAATCGAACGGGAGAGCCTCTTGCTGTGAGGCGACAACGCTACCGCTGCACCACCGCGGCTTCTACATTTTCAACCTAGTAATTATTTTTTTTCAAGACAATACAAAAACCTGTAGCTGTAGACATTTATGTCTGCTTGCTGTACTGAAACTGAGATAACACATTCGTAAAACAAGTTCAGTTTATTTACTTGAAGTTTTGCAACTGATGTCTGTATGTTTGAGGCTTCTAGCTTCTACTATTAATACATATATTTGCACAGGTAAGACTTCATATACATTTCTGTTCTTTGGCAGTACTGCACACTGTGTTTACACTCTTGAAGCTCAGTCATACCTCTCAACCTCTTAGAGCAAGACATCTAGACAAAGGCACAAATGGGGGGGGGGGCAAAGGCCCCAAAACAGTGGCACTTTATAAATATTGTTCTTACACACTTAGACAGTTGATAGAATACCAGGTTTTGCATTTGCAGGAATACTCTGCAGGATATGACATCTGACATTCAAATGTGTGCTATTATTTTATGACTTCAGTCTTTAATGATTTGCCAAACAAAACACAAATGTATGAGAAAATGACTACAAATATGAGGCAAACATCATCAGTCTGCAAAACTCTGGACAGTTGAGAGGTATGAGCTCAGTACATATCGTACAGTTCAGCACACACTTCTGCACCAGTTTTTTTAATATCCACATAACATATATAGGTCTCTTGCATTTGTAAGACAAGCATATGTTTCATAATAATATTCACAAATGACATATGAATATTTACAACATCCTAGGTAGCTGGGCTAGCAGTGTCACAGTCAGGATTGTACAACTGACAATCCAGTAGTACTCGTATGTGAGCTGACCATTGCTGAGGTGACTCAGGGGCCAGAGCCATAGCTCTCAACTAATCACGGACATATTTCAACAGAATCAGAGACAAACCCAGAAAAAATCAGGGACAATCAGGGACATTTTTAAAATATTAATACTATTAACTTGAGACATTGGCAGAATAAAAGAATGTTAATTACTATACATTTTGTGAAAAAAAAGAAATATATAACTCTTAATTACTGCCATTATTTCTTGAGTATAATTTACCACCTTTCCTCCAAGACTCACCAGTTCTAGGAGGGATTAAGAGTGACAGAGCTAAATTTTGGAGTCAAAATTAAGGACATCCCTGGAAATCAAGGACAGCTGAGAGGTATGGCCAGAGCTGTGATGTATGTCACTCCAGACAAAACCATCAGGGTTGGCCATAGTTGCTGGACAGCTGACTAACAGCAACATGTCGATCCAGAAAGTCTTGTTGAGACCTACTGTTTAAATTCCTATTTCCCATGACTGCATCCCCCCATCTGCATTCCATGACATGCTTAATTGTATGATGTACTTGGTATACTGCTGTACTTCTTTTTCCGAAGAAATTCACAAGTATTGTTGTCAAGATTCGCAGTCTGTCTTTCTGGAAAAAGTGTCAGACCTGTTTAGCATAGGCAGCAGCCTGCCTTTTGTAGGTAATACTCATGAGCAGGTGATGGTGTGTGCACCAATCTTTGTCTCCCACTTGCTAATTGCATCCAAAACAGCTATGTTGCCTTTCCATTAGCCAATGGCATGGCAACACAGTGCTTTAAGTCCTTCATGTGGGCCTTGCCCCTTTTTCTAGCCTGTGAGGGGGACATTATGGAGGTGTGGGAACTACAGCATCACAGAGGGTAGGTGGAAATACTGTCCACTGTTTGGATTGATGTGTTATGTCCACAGTTTTACATGCTATGGTTGCATACCTGTCAACCTCTTAGCACAAAAAATCTGGACAAAGCCCAACAAAATGGAGGACAAAGGCCCAAAAATAGGGGAAGATTTTAGGTATTGCTGTTAAAAACTTAGAAAATTGCTAGAGTAACAGGGTTTGTTTTGACATACATTTTCTGAAGGATTTGAAGTCTGAAATTGAAATGTATATCATTATTTAGTGACATCATTCCTCTGGGTGGCTGCGGTGGTACAGCAGTTAGCATTGTCGCCTCACAGCAAAAGGTTCTCCAGTTTGATTCTTGGCTGGGGTGCCTTCTGTGCAGAGTCTGCATGTCCTCCCTGTGGTCGTGTGTGTTTTCTCCCACATCCCAAAGACATGCTGTAGGTGAATTGGATACTCTGTATTTGCCCTAGGAGCATGTGTGTACCTTCTGTGGAAGGTTGGGCACTGGGCTGGCAACTCAACACCATAAAACTCCACTGCCAATCATGAGTGGATAGGTGATCCACTGTGGCAACCCCTAACTGGGAAAAAGCTGAAAGAAGAAGTGATGTAATTCCTCATATCATCCCAGTGATTTGCCAGAAAACCACACAATTGTATGAGGAACAGGCCAAAACTATGAGGCAAATCTGTGAATATTCTGTGGAAATCTGTACAGTTCAGAGGTATGTATGTGTGGCTATTGTTATCAGACTTTCAGATTCTGTAGCAGTGTACTGTGTGAATGTGTGTTGGGCTAAGTAAGGAGACAGGCAGATGTGAGTGCCATAAATCCTTTTCTATCTGACTGTGCATGCTTTTACAGTTGATGCTTGTCTATCAGCTGTGTATGTTTGTAGGGGCAGACTGAGACATGTCCCTTAAAACCTCAACATTCCAAGTACACTGTGTTTTGGGCCAGCCTATATAGGAGTAGTGTGTAACTGGCAATCAGGATATGTTTGTAAAAACAGTCGTACTCCAGAGGTCAGTTGGCTTGTTGCTCTGACTGTACTGCAAATGGTTCTAGCTTCTACATTTTCACCATACCTCTCAACTGTACAGATTTTCACAGAATGTCCAGATTTCTGTCACTTATTTTTAGTATTTTCCCATAAAATTGCATTTTTTGTCAAACCATTGAGGTTTGACATCAGAAAATAATACAAAAATTGAGTTTCTGATTTCATATCCTTCAGAAAATTCATGCTAATGCAAAATCTGTTATTCTATTAACTTTCTAAGTTTGTAAGCGCAAAATTTACAAAGTGTCCCTGTTTTGGGGCCTTTGTCCCTCCATTATTTGTGGCTTTCTCCAGATTTCTTGCTCTAAGAAGTTGAGAGGTATGCTTCTCACCAATGTCTTTTTTACCCTAAAGTTCCATCCCTGTAGTGCATGATATATTTGCAAATGCATCAGTAATTTCCCAGAGCTGATTTGGTGTAGTGGTGTGTTGCTCTGACTATAGTTCAGAAGGTCCTTGGCAGTGATGACTTTTTTTTTCTAATGTTAAATGACCATAATGTATGATATATTTACAAAAGCATTAGGAGCTCTCATAGCTAATGTGGTGTAGTAGTATGTTGCTGTGACTGTAGTGCACAGGGTTTTGGGTTTGATACTTGGCAATGATGACTTATTTATTTTCCCCTAATGTTAAATGATCGTAATGTATGATATATTTACAAAAGGATTAGCAATTCTTACAGCTCCTATGGTGTAGTGTACATTGCTGTCACTGTAATACACAGGGTCCTGGGTTCACGACTTGCTAGGGCTAGTCATTTTGTTGCTGGCCAGAACAGTGTCTGATAGAGATAGAGTGATTAAAGTAGTTTTAAGCAGTTTTAAGTGGGACTGTGTGATGCCCTGTGATGCCAAGAGGTGCTTAGGTCGCCTTAGCTTTGCTTAGCACTGCTTATTCCCACTTAAAACCATGCTATTTCTAAAAAAAAAGAAAAGAAAAAAGGGTGTTAGGAAAGTGGTGGAATGGGGGCAAGCAGGGAGAAAAACATTATGAAAGACAGCTGGGGATGTGCAGGATGGGTGTAGGAAAGGACCATAGCTCTTCATTTCTTGGGCAGCAATAGCTGTGAATGATGTGGACAATTTGGAATTTGGAACCTCACACCCGCAGGGAGGGGTGTGGGTGACATAAGTTTGTTTATTAATTGATGGGATGATTGATTCTTGGCAGTGTACTTGGGGGCAAAATGGATAGCTATGTATGGGATGAGAATTTTTTTGGGGGGCAGACACTCCCCCTTTTTTAAGGTGACAGTGGGATGTTGGGGAAGGATTGTAGGTAAGTTTGGGGAGGTAAGTTGCGTAGGAGAGGTTGCTGTTACAAACAGACAAGACAGAGAAGACAGCAGACAGGGGTGGTGTATGACACATGAGGGTGGTAAACACCTTGGAAGGGAGGGTAGTTGGGAATCAGAGGGCTACGTGCCCCCAGATGGAAACAGTGGGACTGAGGTCTCCACCCATGGGCAGTCACCACTGCCCCTTCACGGCCCAGAAGGTGGCTGTGCTGGGGGCTGGATGACAGGGCCAGCCTGCCCTCAAGGTGCACCAGTCTGCCCTTGATCTGGCTCAGGTGAACATCCAAGTCATGCCGGATGACCCTGTGCACCAAACGTGGAAACTGTTGTCGGGTGAAAGGGACCTCTCCATGCCCATGCCCAAAAGGGGGACAAGCCCCGTCCCCTGAGGCGGTTCCACCCAAGGGTGGTGCAGGACAAGCAGAGGAGGCAGCTCCACGTTGGGTCCCAGACATGCTGGGACCCGGTGCCATGGCCAGATGAGGAGGGACAGGCGGATCTGCCAGGCTCTGCCTACCCAAACATGCTATAATGTAAAGGTTTTACAAAGTGTATTGGTTAATCATGAACAAAACATTTCAACATTATTAATAACAGCATACATGGGTGTTACAATTAACCCAGAACAATAGAACTGGAAAAACTGTATGGCAAACAGAACACATGCATAAATGGAATAGCAGTCAGTATTGTAACAGCATGCCTGAAACAGTTATGGCAACAGGCCACTGATAATGGAATTTGAACAAGGTATGTTAGTAGGCAACCATTTAAATATATGAACAATAATAGAACACAAGTCCCAACATTAGGTTTTGAGAACAACATACTGGTAGTATATGAATAATTATTATTGATGCAGATAAGGGGTGGAGGGAGAGAAAAACAGTCCATTAGCAACTGTATAGGCCATATTTTTCACAACAGTACTGCTTGATACTCCACAGGTCTGCCCTCACTTTACATCTACTTGAGGCCTATAGCTACTGTAGCATGTACAAACCTGTTAATCTGTCAACCTGGAATGCTATGGGGCAAGCTGTGACAACTCTAGTTACACGAGTAGAGGGAACTCGTACATGACAGGGTTACATATATGACTAACAAGGTGTACCCTGCACTGATGTTGTGTGAGTGTGCTAATGGCATACTTGTACTGAATGCATATGTGTGCGCAAGGTTATTGGCAACAGTGATCACTTGTCATGACAGCATGACATTCGAGAGACATGTATCAGTAAGAGTACTTGGTGTATATAGATATCCTGCTGTCATTTGTAGGCATGAGGCTGGACACTGGAACATTTGCACACAGGTTATTAGTATACCTTTATACAGCTAATGCAAACATTTATTTGCCTGTGAGCCCTGTGGAGAACATATCTGTTAACACTACCTGACTGTTTCTACAAACTTGTGTGTAACTACAAACACATCTTACCAGTCCCTGGATCCAAACTGTGGTCTGTGTGTGCAAAACTTAATGACATATATATATTTCTGATCACACTGAGCTACTGGGGCATTGTCTGCTGCTTGACTGATTTGTGCCTAAAACTCACTTGGTTACAAAATCTGACCTTGTAATATAAGTGGAGTGTCACAGAAGACTGTAGTGACAGTTGAACATACATGCCCAAGATTCATGCATGATAGATAGTGAACTGTGTATTGATACTTTGAATGCTGGTATACACATTTAACCCCTAGTGGATGTGAATATGTGTGATCTGTACAGACCATGGCAGGGTGCTGGGTTGCATATCCAACCCATATACATTTGCACATCATATATTTGCAGACTCCACCAACTACAGTGTCATACTTGTCTGTTTCTGCATACCTACATTCAGGACTACATATAGCTGAAATGCAAAGGTTAACACAAGACAATGCTGCAGGGAACACACTATAATACATTACACATTACTATTCAAGGTTCAGATCTTAGTGCAGAACATATATGAATTTTCCTTTTATCTTGTCTTACAGCTCCACATCTACTGTTTGACATAACAGCTGCTTAGTAGACAAACCTCAATGAGTCAATGCTCTCATAGCCATATTTGTTGTGTAGCACCTGTACACTTGTATTTCTTTAACAACAGACCAGATTAAACACAACAGTTTTTGGGAATAAGCTTTATTGTGGGTAACATGACACAGTGGTTTATTACTGTCTAACTTCTACATTCAGTACATATGCGTATCTTGTAGAGGAAGAATGTATGTCAGTTATTACTTTCAATGTAGTAAGCACAGTATAGCTTATTAACAGATGCATTCCTACGCAGTTTTACTACATTATTGGCTTTCTTTCATCAATATTAGCTTGTTTGCTACCTTTATCTGTTTTACACAGTACCTGGCTTTGGTTACTTATATGAATGTTGGTCTAACAACACATTTATTCAGTACACTCAGAGCACACTATACCTAATGGCAGTAAACAATTACACTTTCTTATTTATGTGACTATATATATATATATATATATATATATATATATATATATATATATATGTATGTGTGTGTGTGTGTGTGTGTGTATATATATATATATATATATATATATATATATAAATAAATATATTGCAAGATAATTCTGTACTCACCACACTGTCTGCACAGGCTCACCAGTCGTCGAACATGGGCCTTGATGTTACGAGCCCTCTCCTCTGCAGTTGCGTGGGGAAAACACACCATTCTGCGTACCTATCAGACATTCATAATACAATTTGATAAAGCAACAGGTCAAATACTTACAAACCTCTAGGACATTCTGGTCCCTTGCATCTTGGATCCATTGGGCCAAGAGAGCCCCCTTCTTCCATTTGAGGTTATCATAACGGTGACAGACCTGCTCAGCAGTACAGGGGATGCCAGTGGCTTTGGTGAGCTCAATTGCCAGATGGTCCCAGGCCTCAGCCTTGTATTCTGAGCCCTGGTACTGGCCCTGCAGCAGTCTGATGTCATGGTTCCTTACATGATCCTGGACTCCAAAATGCCCCAAAGCTGTGCCTGAAAGCGTGCTCCTTCACCAGCACCTGCCATAGCTCCTACAGGGATCAAATTCTAAAAGGTTCTGCCTGTATTCCTGCCTGTGCGGTTTAAATAAGGCCATATTGCCAGCCTTTGCTATCATTGGACCATTTTCAAAAATGCTAAGCACAGCTCAGCAGTGCACACACCTGCTAAGCTGAGTTGAGCAGTGCTTAAAGTGGCAAATGCTGAGCAGTGCTTGTAGGCTACACACTCAAGTGTGATAGCCATTTCTGTGCATTTAAATTGTTTTTTGATTGTATCTGCTTTATTTTCTGCAAAAAAAAAAACAAAACAAAAAATATACTTGTTTTCCCACCTTTCTAAGCTAGTATAGTCTGTTTTCAGGTTAGTGCTGAAGTCAGGGCTGTGTTACAAGTTTCTGTGTTTGCCCATACTTTACTTGGATAGAAGGAAGTTTCTCTGTTCACCTGTGAGACAAAGGAGCTTTGAGCAGCCTGTCTGTCCCTGGAGGAGTGGTTTCAGTCCAGAAATTAGTAGTTTATTGGCCATTTTGGGCTAATTTCTATTTCTTTCATTTCTTTGCTATAAAACCTGCATTTGTGAGGTTTTTGTGCTTGTATACAGCTCACCAAGCTCCTGTCTGGTGCTCTGCAGAGTTCTACAGCAGCAGAGAGACAAAAGAGAGACTTTGGATTGATTAAGTATCATTTTTCGGCATTTTCTTGCTGCCTTTAGCTAATTCTGCCTAAAACACCGATTTTTAGAGTTTCTGTGATTTAAAAAGCTTGTTTCAGCTACATATTGTACTTATTTTACTGCCTGCACTTGAACAAAGTCATTTTTGTGTTTAAATTACCTGTTTAACTGTTGTAGGCTACACACTCAAGTATGATAGCCATTTATGTGCATTTAAAGTGATTTTTTATTGTATTTGCTTTATTTTCTGAAAAAAATATATACTTGTTTTCCCACCTTTCTAAGCTAGTATAGTCTGTTTTCAGGTTGGTGCTGAATTCAGGGTTGTGTTACAAGTTTCCGTGTTTGCCCATACCTTAGTTGGATAGAAGGAAGTTTCTCTGTTCACCTGTGAGAGAGGGAAGAATTGAGCAGCCTATCTGTCCCTGGAGGAGTGGTTTCAGCCCAGAAATTAGTAGTTTATTGGCCATTTTGGGATAATTTCTATCGCTTTCATTTATCTGCTATAAAACCTGCATTAGCGTGGTTTTGCATGCCGGACAGCGCCGGTTAGCTAGGTTATAACTATTCCTGGCTCCACAAAATCTACTCTTCAATTTTTCCCTTGAAACTAGACAAATTTTCAACTTAAGCACTCAAACCATTCACTTTTCAGCCTAGCACATGCTCAAAACTCATAGCAAGCACTAATAAACCTTAGCACTAGACCTCCCTATCCTGTAGAGAAGAACAAGGCTCTGTATTCAATCTTACCAGCCAATCAGTAAAACAGTTCACTGTACCTATCCAGGCATGTCCAAAGGGCAGTTTCAGGTGTACTCTCTGGTCCAACTGGTGAATCTGGGCATTTTGAGGAAATGTTACAAATGCCTCATGTACACAGACAACCCTCTCCTCCTACCACCAAACACTAATACATGCAAGAGATGCAATTATACAACCAAACTGGAGGCTAAGCTCTCTCAACCCAAGACTGGACCAGACAGTCAAGAGGAGAAGGGAATTACTTGCATCATACCACCAGTCTCACATAGACCTATGAAACCAGCACTGGCAAAAAACACACATAAATACACAAAAACATACTCAGAGGCTCTAAATAAAAGTCTGCAAAAGCAACAGAGACCTCCAAAGCAGACATCCAAGCAACCTCCACCCCCCAACACAAATCTCGAAACACATACTTCACAAAACCAGTGTGCCACTCAATCACAGCCCTTAAGGCAAAATAACATACCCAACACACAAGAAATAGGTGATTCTATAGTCAGGCACACTGACATCCCACTCACTAGGTTGAACAAGGAGTAGGTCACTGTTAGCTGCCTGTCGGGTGCTAGGATCCGCCACATAACACAAGCACTCAGGTCACTCCAGAACAAGTACAAATATAATTGTCCATGTTGATGTGAATGACCTGAGCCATATCTCCCTGGACTACATGAAAAGAGACATGGAAGAGCTCTCTGATCACATAGCCCAGGCCGGTATGACCCTGACCCTGAGTAGCATCTTGCCTTCACCAAGAATGATACCACGGTATAAAGAAAAAAATTATCAATTTCAACAATTGGCTAAGCTTCTGGTGTCATTCAAAGGGGATCCAGTGTCTGTCAGCCTGGGATGACATGCTCGATAAACCACACTGTTTCTCTAGAGACGGCTTACACCTGTTACCCTTAGGCTTTCGAATACTGTCCAAGGCTCTTGCCACCCGCATAGTGCCTTTTTTAGGCAAGGCTCAAAAGACAAACCCACCACTGTAAATAGCACAAGTAACAAAAAACTGAGGGTAATGCTACTCAATACCAGAAGTCTAAACCTCAAAATGCATGCACTCGAAGCACTCCTCAGTATGGAGAAAATCGATATATGTGCAGTAACAGAAACCTGGTTTAAGGCTCCAGAGAGCACCCCGGCACTACCAGGCTATATGTGTCCCTAAGTCCCTGACTACTGGGTCAACTCTAAGGGATGTGTGGTCATTATGATAGCTATGCCCTTTTCCCCACTGTAGTGTGATCCTGGAGTTAGTATATATAGTTAGGAGGAGTGTGGGGGGCATAGCCCCCCACTTATTTTGAGTACATATTGTCTTCTGGAGAGAGTTAGTCAGTGTTCTACCCTGGTTAATAAATTCAAAATAAAATGAAAATAGTTGTGTTCCTGTCCGCAATATTCAATTGTGTGGCACAAGAAAGGAAAAGAAAGTACATAGGTACAAAAATAAGACACAGATTGAATGCAGAAATATAACAAATATGCATGAAGGATAGATACATAAATTGTTACAAATATCAGGTACAATCAATGGTTAGTTAGCTGACAGAAAATGGGAGTGCAAGAAGAAAACAGAAGCAACAAAGTTCGAGAAGAATGGTGCAGACAAAGATAAACAAATAGAATTAAGTCACACTGGCGGATAGAGCTTTCAACCTCTTTGCTGAAAAATAAGGAACAAAAGCAAAAATAATGGGGGAGGTGGGTCAAAAGCTCATCATCAAGGACAATTTTAAATATTATTTTAATTCTCTTGGAATGTTAATAGAACAATACATGTTGCTTCAACATACATTTTCAGAAGAATAATATGTATGAAACCTTATGTCTGGCATTACTGACTGGCTATAATCCTTACTAATTTGCAATTAATCAAAACTTTTATGAAGGACAGGGCAGAACTGTGAGGCAAAATCAGTGACAGTTGAGAGGTATGCTGGGAAGCGTGCACTTGAATATAGAGGGGAAAGATCCTATTGTCTTTAACAGTGTTGTGGATGAATATTTCTTTCACTTTGAAAGGGCACAAAGACCCCTATTCAAATCATAGCTAGTTATAAGCCTCCAACTTTGACTCAAGATGCCCACTCCACCTATATGGACCTCTTTGAAGCTATCAAGAGTCAATCCTTTACCCTGATCCTGGGCGACTTTAACTATTCAACCACAGACTGAAAGAAATACTCATGCTGAAACACAAATGCCCAGAGATTCCTTCATTTCATCAATGCAAATGCCTCGGACCAGTTAGTTGACACCCCCACAAGAGGAGAAAATATCTTGGAATTGGTATTAACCAACATGAGTAACCACTGCAGCATCCCTCCAGTGTCATCATCCCTGGTAAGATCCGACCACAAAGTGGTCACTTTCAAAGTCACCATCTCCCCTGTCCCCTCTAGCTAAGGTCAAACAAAAAACGTCTCCAAATCTGATTACAATCTCCTGAGGGAAGGTATAAATAGCTTCACAGCCCCCACCCCCTCCATAGGAACTGGCACATATGTTCAAACCTATACCAAAGTACTATATGAGCATTTATATAGCTGCATAGAATCGGAAAAGCCCATCAGGATGAAATCCTCCTCCTCAAGAGAGAGTAAACTTGTCTGGTGGACATCTGCATTAAATAAACTCTATAACAAAAGGAAACAATTGCTGTCCAGGACCAAAAAGGAGAAGGTGCCTAACTGGAAGCAATCTCTCCTTAACCTGAACAAGCAAATAAGAGCACTAGTGAAACCCTCCAATTCAAACAATCCAAACTGGCCACATCTACTAAAGACAATCATAAGTCCTTCTTCACATATGTCTGCAATCTCAACAGAAGCACCCAGATCTGCTCAGAAATGGTGGTCAAGAACACCACATACACAAGTGCTGTAGATATAACCAACCTACTGACAGACAGGTTCAGTGAAAACATCTCCCCTCTGTTATCACTGCCATCCCAAAGGCAAAAAACACAACCTCCATGGGACCCAGTAACATCCTAGGCTGCATCCTACATGAACTCAGGCAGGAACTTGCAGCACCATTAGGCACCCTATTCAACCAAAGCCTGAGTACTGGCTTCATCCCAGCCAAGTGGAGGACAGCCACTGTCATCCCTATGCACAAAGGTGGAGCATCCACCGATCCATGAAATTATAGACCCATCAACCTAACTAGCCTGATCTGCAAGGCTATGGAGCAGATTATCATGGACTTCATTAACAATGTCATTGGCAACCTCCAGACACTTGACCCCACACAGTTTGGTTTCATCAAGGGGAGGTCATGCCTATTAAATCTGGTCGACTTCTTTGAGACAGTCACCTAGGCCATGAACAAGGGGAGCATGGTATACACCACCTACCTTGACCTGGCCAAAGCCTTTGATACTATTCCCCAGTCAAGTATAATAGATAACCTCTCTTAACTAGGCATCAACCCATATGTTACCAGATGGGTAGCAAACTGGCTCACTGATAGAACCAACCTATTCAAAATAGGGGAAGCCACCTCAAGCAGTAGACCCGTAACAAGCAGTGTACCCCAGTAATCAGTCTTGGGGCCACTGCTGTTTGAGATATACTTTTCTGAGGTGCAGGCCAAAACCAGTGGGATATGGCTGACCAAGTTTGCAGATGATTGCAAGCTGGGTGCTGTCATCAATTGCCCTAGTGATGTGGACATCCTCCAAGAGGGTTTCAACCAATCAAATGACTGGTGCCAGAAACATGGCATCAAACTGAATGCCAAAAAAATGTATCACCATCCCCTTTTGGGGAGAGTGACATCCCCGCAAATTATCACATTGATAATAAGGTCCTAAGGACGCAATCAGTCTTGAGGGACTTGGGCACCCAGGTTGATAGGAAACTGCCTTTTGACCACCATATTGCCTCTGTTGTATGGAAAGCTTTACTCATGGCCTGCCTTGTAAGGGTATCTCATCCAGGGACAAGGTGGTCATAACATTCTGTATTCTTCCCTTATAAGACCCATTATTGAGTAAAATCCCTCTTTTGGCATGTACCCCACAAAGCACATGCAGCAGATGGACAGACCACAGAGGTTCCTCACCAGGAGAATCCAGGGCTTTAAACATCTACCCTATACAGATAGGCTAAAGGCCCTGTCCCTCTACTCAATCTCCTACAGACTCCTCAGATGTGACCTCTGTCTGGCATACAAAGCAATCTCAGGCCCTGCCCTAATGGGACTGCTCCATATCTGCAAGTCAAGCTCCACTTGAGTAACCCACACACTCGACCTCAACCTGGTCTGTGACATCAATAGGACTTGTTGGCAGGACAGATTTGTGTCCCAGAGACTCGCTCTATTCTGGAATAGACTCCCTCTCCGCATCAAATAGTACCTCATTTTAAGCACAACCTGGATAAATGGATGGGGAACAGAAAATAAACCCCTAGGATTCCACCTCTGTCCCTACTGGACAGTGGCATAGGCTGATGCATTATTGGAACATAGGCTAAATTCTTGGCTAGGCTTGTAAGGGCCTCAAGGCCAATAGCCTAGTAACTTTCTATGATCCTATGAATGTTGACACACTGCTTGCTATAAAAATCAAATATACAGGTAGCGGAGGGGGTAAGGGCTTAGTAGCAGCCCATAATTCAACAAGATAGTACTGTTTAAGATGTAGAATATTGTACATGTAAGGAGGACTTCTGTGGAAAAGGCAATCATTTTTCTATAATTTGTTTTATCAAAATGGTACATCAAAGAGAAAAAAAGGATTGCAGTAAGGCACTGATTATTTTGATCATGCATAACTTTCTTATTTATTTTATTTGGGGAAATAAGTATATTTTGTTTTATTTATGAATTTATATGTTATGTATGATGTATGCAATTTATTTGGGGAGATAGGTACTCTAGACCTAAGATGCTTTTTTCCTCAGGTATGACTTAAATAATATTAATGCACTGTAAAACTACTGCCGAGTTATGGCTGGCATTCATAGGTTGATATGGTATTTTGCAAGTGCGTAACAGTCATGTGTGAACAGTGGTGTTACACAGATATGCAAATAAGGTTAGTGAAAAACATTTATGATGAATATGGAAAAGCAAAGCAATTTCTAAAAACACTTCCACTTTTTTAAAAAGAGTAAATGGTATAAAGTTCATCCTTTCAAAACTGCAAATGACTTCACAAAATCATATGTTGCATATGCTTTGACATATTGTGGGCGAGCGTGGCTCAAAGCATTTTAGAAAAGCTACAGACTGAGCAACAACCAAGAGGGTATTTTTAAAAAAGAAAAGAATTTATAACTTTTTTTATATAGGGGTAACCTTTCTGTGGACACCCTAATGGTTTCATTAAATAACAGAAAAGGGGTAATAGGACAGATTGAAAAAAGGGGTGACAAAACAAAGAGGTCAACACACAAGGGAAACATGAAGAGAGTTTGTGCTGGAGGCAGTGAGAGAGGATGAGCAATATGTTTTTTGTCTGTGGATAGACCTCCCCTCATTTTTTTCAGATCTTTTTTTTATAACAGGGTAGTTTGGGTGGGAAATAGGGAAGATGGTGAAGGGACAATGGTAAGGGAAGAAGGGCTGAGGAAGTGCCAACTGGAATTCCATTCCACAGAGACACAAACATATCCACTGCCAGATGGCATTGCAGTGGAAGACCCCAATGTTGCCGGGGGTAGGGGCCTGTGTTGACATGGTGGTCATCACCAGCTGGGAGACCATGTCTTCTACACATTGACAAGTGGCTTCAACTTACTGAATTTCCCTGTTCACTACCTGTACTAGTACGTCCTCAACCAAACTCCGCAGCCACCTGTCTATGAGGCTTGCCAGGCTGCCAGAGTGCCTGCAGGACTGCCACATCCACTCTGACCTTTCAAGGATGTCCCTAGAAGGGCGGAGGTTGATCTATCCCTAGCCAGAGAGATAGCATGCCCATTCTGCTCCTGAAAAATTTGAAACTGTATAAAAAAGGAGGAAAAAAATATGAGAGAAGCAAAACAAAAAAGGAGAAATAAATTAATAAGCAAAATAAGACAAAAAGAAAGAAAAGGGTAGGAAGAAGCAAAACATAAATAGCACAATAAATCTGCACAGTACTGTCTTAATGCAGTTTAACAACACAATAAAATACTGCAGTAAAAAATCTTTATTGAAGTAAAACTTGTGTTTGGGAAGTGCTTATGCTTACAGTTGGGGTATCATTTTGGGGTATACTTCTGTACTTGGGAAGAATATAAGAGAAGTGCTTATGCGTACCTGTGATGAATTGAAATGGCAAGGGCTTTTGTCTTTCTGAAGGGTTGTGTGTTTAAATTATGAACTTTCAATACAGTTTATACACTACCCAAAAAGTAACCCCCAAAAAGAAACCAGAAATTATTGTAATTAATTAAGTTAAAAAATCACATTATAAGGCATTTTTCTTGATGTGGTAAGTATTCATTTGCATTTCTTTTCAGATGTGAAGCTATAATTGTATTGTCTACAGGATTAGTATAGAAATACACTTAAAAAGCGTTGCTTTATCTTTTTTTTTTTCTGCTAACCCTACTGTAGTTTAGTTTCTACTATTCCCTGCTGAAAAAGAAATATATTTTGTACACTTCTTATACTTACTAGAAGACTCAACCAGACGTTGCAGTTGTCACTTTTCTTGTTGGCTATTACACTGTATTCCTTCCTCAGCTGTCAATGAAAGAGAGAAGGATAATTTTGTTTTTCTGCATTTGAATTTCTTCCACATACAAACTTAAATACGTCTTATATTCTCTCTAATTTTTTTTTTCTTTTTAATTTTCTTTTGCATTTTAACTGTTGCATGCATACATGTATGAATTTCTACAATACTTTACTAATATTGTATTGAATTCTGGAGGACAGTAGAGAAACATGAAATGAGTTTTGAAAATGCATGTAACACTTTTCTTGTGGTATAGCTGTGCAATGTATCAATTCATGGAACTCTGCATTTCCTTTTCTGCACAACTGTGTCTGATTTATAGTAATACTGAAGATAAACAGAAAACTTCTTTGCTGGTCATTCTCTTAGCAAAGAACCCCCTCCCTTCCCCGAACTTACAGTCTAACTGGGTGTGTTGAGTGTCACTTCAGCCATGTTGTATGTGCAACTTGAAATACAGCAAAGTCAAGCAATTTAGATATATTTATGTATTTCTCACAAAGCTGGCTTCATGTAATATTTATCTGTTACAGTTTTTCCCCACCGTGATATAGACTCATAGATTAGTACTAGGCTAACTGCCCTTGCGAGCCATTTTAAGCCTAGCCAGTTATCTCTTGTGAGACTCAAACCCTGTACCTTGTGTTTGTAAGGCAGACAACTGAACCATTAGGCCACCCTCCCAACTAGGAATTAGAAACCTGTAACTGCAACTTTTATTTCATAACTTTATTATATTCATTCAGCATTCCTGATACCTGAACAGTAGTAAAAGCTTTACACAGTTATCTATACAGATTATTATTCTTAACTGACATTTCTGTTTATTGCTGTAACCTGTTAACACAGTAGTAGCATTCCTCTTTCTTTAAAAGGTGGATGTCTGATTATAGATATGCTACACAGTTTTTATGCATTTCGTAATATAAGTATAAGTAAATATTTTCAGTTACAGATATCTGAGTTTGCAAGTACATGTAGTTATACAATATTATATATATATATATATATATATATATATATATATATATATATATATATATGGGCCTTCTTCTTTTTAATGAATTAATACTTCACTGAATGTGAAATAAACAAACCCAGTACTTCGAAAATACACATCTCTGAAAATACACTCCACTGACACTTAAACAGCTAAAAACAAGTTATGAATCAAAAGGCCTAAACCAATAACTCACACACAATTTAACAAGTTTACCGAAAAGTCCATCCTTAAACAACAAACACAAACTGAACTTCCTCTTCACAATTTGAAAACACTTACAATGCCTTCTCAAAAAATAAATGCAGCTGCATTCACCTCAATGCAGCTGCACTCACCTCTAGTATTACAATTTATATAAATGTCCAAACACACATGATTAAATAAAAGAAAAACAAAAAAACAAAAACACATTTTCCAGTATTTTTGCAGGGGGGCAAGCCCCCCTGTACCCCTTGCAAACTATATATACCAACTCCAAGATCGCACTACAGTGAAAAGAAGGGCAGATTTCCAGATCCTTATTGCAGTGCGATCACAAACTAAGGCTACCAATGCTCTTAAATAATTCTGCTCTTTCTAAATATTACAGCATTTGCCTGACAGGCTGGCATAGCACATTACCACTCAGCAGCACGTCCAGCTACATACACAGTAAAAAACTTGTACTGCCACTTCTCCCACAACTGGAACACCATTACCTACGTCAATCAGATGTAATCTGGTGAAATAAGCTTTCAGATAGCTGCAGATTTGACAAACTGGGTTTGTTTATTTCAGGTTCGGTGAAGTGTTAATTTGTTAAAAAGAAGTAGACTCATATATATATATATATATATATATATATATATATATATATATATATATATATATATATATATATATATATATATATATATATATATATATATATATATGTGTGTGTGTGTGTGTGTGTAGGTATAACTGATTTAAGAAAATAATTTTACTTACTATAAAACTCTGGTCTTCTTGCAGTAACCTGGTCAGCCCACTTGGGCAGCTGGTCAGCACTAAGCTTCTGCAAATCATTATACCTGTGATGATACTGCTGACCAAAGTGGGTTATACTGTAGGTGGTCACCCAACTCCTGACAGATATTGAGTTTTTCCATGTACAATGATGCATGCATGTCTGGATCTTCTCCAGGAATGAGTCTTGCAAAAGGTAGAGTATGATTATGGTCTCTTTGTCAGACCAGCTAGGAGCATGGTCTTGTGCCTTCTCAGGTACTTCCATCTTTCAAAGAACCAGAACCAAAATGAGGAAAGTACAGTGAGGTATATATTAAGCAGTGTTAGAAACATCCCTGTTGGGTGTGACATCACTTTGACCAAACCCTTTTTTGCTAGTAAACTCATTGGAGCAGGTATTGATACTATTGGCAAGTTTGGTGTAACCAAAACTGCTTTGTCATATACTCATTTTTGCTTAAAGGAAAACACTTAGCTGTCTTTTCCATGTATCATAAATTGTTTTTAAATATATGGATAATAACTGTCATTATTAATGATTTTTGATAAAAGTATTTTTTTTATTTTAGCAACAGTATTTCTGATGTAGTTAAGTGAGAATTTTTTATTAAATGAAAACTGCATCCACAGACTGAAAAAACATGTTTATTTAATGTCTTGATGTTTCTTACATTTTAGTACCACTTTGGGACTATATCTACTTTTTTATATTTTTAAATGTAATTCCAGATTCTGCCCACATGGGGTCCAACATCTTAATGTGATTTTGATTTTTTAGTCGTTGTTGCCTCACAGCAAGAAGTTCTCCCGTTCAATTCTCGGCTGGAGTGCGGGGAATTCCTTCTGTGTGGAGTCTGCATGTCCTCTCCATGGTTGGGTGGGCGTTCGAAAGACAGGCATAAATGGGCGTGCCTTGGCTGAACGTCGAGCTGGCACCTCGGTGTTCATGAAAACCTACTGCCAATCATTAGCAGACCGGAGTTCTGCTGTGGTGACCCCTAACCGGGAAGAGCCGAAAGACAAACAACAATAGTCTACCTCTAGGTATCCTAAAATACATTGTTTGGCTTTAAAATATTACATCATAGCCCCTAAGCTCCTGTCAATGCATTGACTTTACATGAATTTTCACACATACCCTGCTTTCTTTTAGTCAGTCAGGTTTAAGTGTAATTTCTTGCTTTTCAATGACTACTTAAAAGACAAATAAGGATAATCACACATAACAGTATTCTCAGTGCCTGTTACTTCTTTTTTTCTTTCTAAAGTGGATAATTTTCAATCTTTTGTTATGCATAGGTTGTAAGTGCCAAAGGTAATCTGAGCTGTTTGGTGCTGTGATTGACAGCTCACAACAGGTGATTAACCTCATGTACTATTTACTTATGCAAGCCTTTTCCTACTGCTAGTGGGGCACATATTTTAGTTGGACCACAGTCTCTTTCTGTCCTCCCATACCTCTAAACTGTCCCTGATTTTGACTCAGATTTTAGCTCTGTCCCTCTTAATCCAACTTAACACTAGTGTCTTTTGTAGGTAAGTCAGTGAATTATATTTAATAAGTAATGACAATAATTGAGAGTTACAGACTTCTTTTCCTTCAAGAAATTTATATTAATTCACATTATTTTATTCTGTTAATGTTTGAAGTTAATAGAATCAATATTTTATGTGTCCCTATTTCCCTATTTGTGCATGATTTTGTTTTGGACTTGTCTTTGATTCTGTTGAAATTTGTCTCTGATTGGATGAGAGGTGTGATCCATACTCTGTACTAATTTTAACATATTGCTTGTCAAACCTTGCAACTTAATTTTGCAGGAATTCATAAGAAGACAAAATTATTAAATAATTATGTTACAAATTATGTAAAATCTAGAAAATTGTTTGTAAATATTGCTGTGATGCTCTTAAAATACTTTTGCTTCAGTATGCACTTTCAAAATAGTAATTCAAGATTAATGCATCATATTATTGACTTGCAGTAATCACAATTACTTTGACTAAAAAAAATGAGGGAAAAGTCCAAAGTATGATTTCAACATCATTCTGCAAAATCAGGTGCATTGGAGATGTACAGTCTTGCTACATTTACATCTTACTGTAGTGTTGTCTGCATTTACTCCCTAGAATTTATCTTTTACAAGTGTCTTTTCACAGTTTTTGGGAATATATTTTTACAGCAGTAAATTATTTTTAATGCACCTGTTCTGATTTTTTTACATATTTTAAGTCAGTATGCAGGTCCCCATTCACTAATTTGGTTCTGTCTTTATTCATTGTTTTACTTCTGCAATGTACATTCCTCTTCATAAGTCCTCCCCACCTATTACTATTTATTCTCTATATTTAAATATGCTAGTTATATTCTCTTGCCTTTTCAGTTTCAAGACACCACGGTGTCACTTATTCAAATTATTTTTTTTTTATTACAAAGACATCCATTTTCATATCCGTGCATCAGACAACAGGATAAAGCACATGCACCGACTAGGCAAAAACTGCGTTCCTTGGACAGAATGCATTACTTATCCCCCTTCACTATTTCCATTATGACTACAGATCCTACTTATACTTAATATCAGTGTTACATACTAAATTCCCAGATGCCCACTCCTACTAAGTGTACTGGCTGTGCTATGTCATTGCACTGACATGCTTATACACCAATATACAGCTATAGCTGGCATACACATATTGGCACTGAGTTGGATTCACAATACCTGTATATAATGTTCTTATATCATTATGGTACATTAACATAATAATTAAAGCATTGAATACAAAACTTGTAACAAATGCTGCTTAAAGCAAATATTATTACTGGCATCCTCCCCTGTAGCAACTCAGTCATTATGGTAATTACGTTTCAGCACACCCAAGATGCTGCAATAGTAAAGAATGGGACAAGTGCTAATGGGGTATCAATGTACATCAGAACATTGTGCATACATTAACAAAAGGGTTGCTGACCATCATTAACTGGCTAATTAGAATCACTACTCTGGAATGCAATTAGGTGTCATTTTTTCATTCTGTAATGCCATATCACTTTACAGTGTAGTTATCTTCCTTGTTAACAGCACAACACAGGATTTTCTACATAGTTTCCCATGTTATATGATTCGAAACTGGCTATGGCACAATATGCAGTGTGTGCTCCAAGTCTCAAACAGAGATTATGTTGCAATACATGATAATTTTCATTCCAGGTCACAAAGCCCTGCATTCTTATGTAATGTTCTGCCTTTCTGTTCAAATAGTACAGCGGTGAAATGTCGAGTGCAGCAAAGTCACATGTATAAAACAGTTTTCAGGATGTGTATGCCGCATACACCTGTGTATGTGCATCTAAGTAACTTCATAAAATGTGCTGATTACTCCTGCTTATGTAGCAATACTATATTTTTCTACACCTTTTATTGATAATGTAAACACAACAGCATATAGAACGGCCTGAGGTAAACCCTGATAACTGCATACCAACTGCAAGAAGCATTCAGAAATGCTTTGTGCCTTAACAGATATGGAACCCCAAGCATGAAAAGGAAATGTTAACAGCACAATTAATTCCAAATACCTTTTACTTTTGATTTCATGAAAAACTTGGCTGACTGCACAGTTCTACTTAGGGTAAAAGATGGCAGTTATAAATATGGGCCCAGATTCAGTAATGCCTACACTAAGTCTACACTGTTTTGAGTAAATAGACAACACAAGCAAAGCTACTACTTTGTTCCTCCTAATTTTAGTTTTCCTATGGATTTTCTTGCAGCCTACATATCAAGATGGATTCATCTTTTGGCTTTTCCTGGTTAGGGGTCACCACAGTGGAACTCTGGTCCGCTAATGGTTGACAGTGGATTTTTACGATGCTGAGTTGCCAGCCCCACGCCCAACCTTCAAGAAAGGCGCAGCCATTCACGCATGCACCTACCTGCATGTCTTTAGATGTCACTCAGCCACTGGGAGGATATGCAGACTCCACACAGAAGGCGCTCCAGCCAAGAATCAAATGGGAGAGCCTCTTACTGTGTTGCGACAATGCTACCACTGCACCAACGCGGCCTATGATCAAGATGAATTCATAAAGTTTGCAAAAAAGTGTGAACTATGTATACACTTGGTATAATCTTTCTGAGTGCATACACAGCACAAACATGTGGTAGGAATGTTCTTGAATACAGGCTGTATACCCTGAGTGTAGGCCTTACTCAATGTGGCCCATGATCTACATGGATGTAGGGGGACATTACACGTGTTAAAAGCAAGACAAAAAACTCTTGGATCAACTAATGTGAAATACCTGAACACAATAGGACTAAATAGTTGCAGTTAATTGTTCTAATGCCAAGAACAGGAGGTGGTGATAAGAGCTAGAAGTAAATATATGACAGAGTCAGGCATGGTGACAGGAGTTAAAGGCAAATATAGGACAGGAGCTAGTTAAGTATATTTCAGAAATGTGTGCCTTTGTCAGAGAGACACCAGAGCAGTCACTGTTCCATGATCACAGTGAAACCACCATTTACAGAGTTCCCAGTCTTGGCTGGCACAACATGTCTGAGCACCTGACAATATTTCTTTACTCCACAAGCCAGGTTTAGGCTAGTTACTACACTTACACCTAACGCAATGTTGCCAGGCTATGCAACATTGTGCAGTCATTAAGTGAAAAGACAGCCATTTGTGAATATAATTTCCAGTTTTCCAGCATGCAAGTACCTTAAATATCAGGCACATTTTGTTATACTCACATATACAGTAAAAGTTAGCCAGTTTAACTCATTTGCTGTACTGATGCACTCCCACGCAAGTGGCAATGGCCAACAATGGTGATCATGCTCCCACTTGACAGCTTGCACCTAGGCTAGCCAATACCTTCACCCCATCCTAATTAGATTATTAGTGATGCTTGTCCTTTGAGTGCTAAAATAATGAAAATATTGTTAATACATACAGTGATTTCTGTACATGATTAGTATTTGTTACATAGTATGATCTAAGCTGTGATGCATGTACAGTGTTTTCTGCTACTTAAAAAGGTTTCCACATAGATATCTGGAATCAAGCAGTAATACTTTTCTGTGTGTTTTTTTAAATCATGGCTAATAGCCTGGTAATCAAATGTCAGCCTCTCGATACAGCGGGAGAATGTGCCTGCAACAGTGATTCTGGAGAGTATGCTGCAAGAAAGAAGATACAAGCTTGAAGAACATGAAGTACCCTGGTCAGTCTGTACTAAAACTGCAGACAGAATGAAGTTATTTGAAGCTACCTTTGAACTGTATCAGCATTAGCAGAGATATCAGAGACTTTTGTTAACATATATGTGAAAAAGAAAAGTGTCAAGTATTATTTCATCTGTAATAAAAATCACATTACTGTGGACTAGTTGTCTCCACTGCTTCATTTTATACCAGATAATAAGAAAAGGTGTTTGTTGATCATCATTACTTAGAAAGGCACAACACAGGAGTGCATGCAGGTTTCTCAAAATATACTCTTTAAGGTCTAGTACTGTCCGTCTTCAACCATTCGGCACCCAGATTCCATCCTGGTACCTTGCCCCTCTGAGCATAGCACAGCTGACAAATGTTCACATCCACTAGAGGTTCAAACAAATTAGACCTGATACTCACCAATATGGGAGAGAGCTGCACTCATACCCCTGTGTCATGTCCTCACTGGTGAGGTTGGACCACAAAGCTGTTTCCTTCAGAATAAAAATCAACTTGGTAAACCTGGAACAGTTAAAAACTATTTCAAAGCAAACAATATCCTTTTTAGCACCCCTTCCAACTCTTAAGTTTACAAAAGCCTATGAGGAACAGTTCAGAGATGCTCTGTACAGGCATGTAAGTGCTTGTATTAAGGCTGCTGTTCCTACTAGAAGTAACCCCAAAACAAACTGTAAAAACAAACCACACTGGTCGAATGCTAACCTTAATAATGGAAACATAACAAAAGGAAAAACGTCATGGCTAAAATGAGGAAGTGCAACTGCCATAATGATAGGAGCTTGCTAACAGGAAACTAAGAGGAATAATTAAGTCTAACATGCCTATTTATGAGGTCATTAACCTCATAGCCTAAAGACAACTACAAGGACTTCTACAGCTATGTCCAAACTCTCAAAGCCAGCACAGATCAATGTGCCAAACTGGTTTTGAATGGTACCACTTCCACTGAGCAGAGTGATATAGTAAATTTGCTGGCTTACAAATTCAGCTCAGACTTCAACCCCCACTCACCCCAAAACCCTCCATGAAATACCTACCAGCGTAACTACCCCAACTATTAAAAGGGTGCATGTCCTGGTGGTGTTTGCTAAGGTCAGAAACACAGCCTCAATGGTCCTTGACAATATCCTGAGAAGCCTTCTAAAAGGGGGATACATCTCCTGTCAGGACCACCTGAATCATTTCTCGCCTATAGCCTCAAAACAAGCATTGTGATATGATAATACTTTTGTGGTGGCATTTGCCTGTCCTCTAGATTGCATAGCTAGATAAGTAGGGTGTTCTAATCTCACAACAGTCAACGTGTGTGTGTGTTTGTGTGTGTGTGTGTGTGTGTGTGTGTGTGTGTGTGTGTGTGTCTGTGTGTGTGTGTGTGTGTGTGTGTGTGTGTGTGTGTGTGTGTGTGTGTGCATGGAGTTGTGTAAATATGACCTTAACTGCTGATGACCCTAATAAAGCAGTAGCCTGGAAATACTGTACAGTGGGAAATTTGGCATAATGGATAAAGTCTTTCTCTCATAAGTACAAGGTACAGGGTTTGATTCTCACCTTGTGTTATTGGCTAGGCCTAAATTGGCACTTTACAGCAGTAAGCCTAGTATTTGCTTATGAACATGTGAACCTATAATGGAGGACTGCAACGGTTATCCCACTTCATAAGGGTGGCCTATCCAAAGATCCTGGAAACTACAGATCTAGTAGTCTGACTAGTCTAATATGAAAAGACATAGAATGAATTAGAATGAAAATGATCAGCAAAGACATGGGCAACCTTCAGACACTGGATCCAACCCAGTTTGGCTTTGTCAAAGGAAGATTGTGCTTACTAAGCCTAGCGTACTTCTTTGAGAAGGTTACCAAGCCAAAGCCTGATGTGAAAACTGTGCATTCAGCCTACCTGGACCTGGCTATGGATTTGATGTAACACCTTATTCAGGTATAGTAAACAAACTCACCAAACTCAACATACACCCCTACATAACTCATTGGATTGCCAGCTGGCTCACAGACAGGACCAGGGAAGTCAGGATTGGAGATGCCACTTGCACTGAGAGACAGGATACCACCAGGGTACCTTAGGGATCCTTTCTGGGACTGCTCCTATTTGGCATATACTTCTCAGAGGTTAAGGCTAATGCCAAGACCCTTAGGCTGACCAAGTTCACAGATTATTGCAAACAGAGAGCTATCATAGATCACCCCATGACACAAACATCTTACAAAAGGGTCTAACAGAAAAAATGACTGATGCTAAAGTCATGGACTAAAACAAATGGCATAAAATGCATTATAGTGCCTTATGGGAAAAATGCCACCCAGGCTAAATACTCCATCAACAAGACACCCTTAAGAGTTGACCAAGTAGTCAGCTATCTGGGAACATATGTCGACTGTAATTTGGCATTTGCACAACATGTTGCCAAGGTAGTAAGAAAATCATTCCATGTTTTCCAACTTATAAGTAATGGCATGGCATCTAGGTCCAAGGAAGTCATAGTGCCACTTTATTTGGCCCTTATCAGACCCATGAATGATAATGCCACCATTAATATGTACCTAACCAAAAATATGCATGAGCTGGAAGCCAACAAAGGTTCCTTACCAGGAGAATCCAGGTTATAAACTCATTGTGCTATTCAAAGGCACCACCTCAATACCCTCTCCCTCTCATACAGATTACTGAGAAGTGAATTATGCCTCGTGTAAAAGGCATGCTCACATCCAGCTCTGGTGGAACTTTTGTACATCTGCAACATACCTCTCAACTGTCCAGAGTTCTGCCAATTGAAAAGATTTTTGCCTTATATTTTTGATTTGTTCCTCATAACATTTGTGATTTTCTGGAAAATCACTGCGGACTGAAGACAATAAATAACAGTATACATTTATGTTTCAGACTTCATGACCCTCACAAAACCAATGCTAAAACAAATCCTGTTATTCTAACAACTCTCTAAATTTATAAGAGCAACATTTAAAATCTGTCCCTATTTCTGGGCATGTTCCCTACAATTATTATTGTTTTTGCCCAGTTTTCTTGCACTAAGAGGTTAAGAAGTATGATCCACAAAGTGAACAGCATCAGAACCACCAGATCCAAGGAATTAATTTTGGCTTGTGACACAAATAATACATGTTGGTGAGACAGATGTGTCTCAGAGGATTCCCATTCTCTGTCACAGGCTGGCCATGCATGCCATGCAGAGTACATCCCTAAGCCTACTTAAATGTTACCATGACCAATAGATGTGTAATCAGAAATTCACCCGAGGTTTGGACCCCATGTCTTACAAGCACACAGTAATGCTCAACCTAACACACCCCCTAACATAACCTCTAGAAACTTCCTAACACATTTCCTCCTAATATATGCCCATAATACACAGGAGACAGTTGGTTTGGATTGCATGGCTTGACTTGAAAAGGCCTTGGTGGTCATTAGCCTAGTATAAATAACTATAAACTAATAGATAACCTCTCTTAACTAGGCATCAACCCATATGTTACCAGATGGGTAGCAAACTGGCTCACTAATAGAACCAACCTATTCAAAATAGGAGAAGCCACCTCAAGCAGTAGACCCATAACAAGCAGTGTAGCCCAGGGATCAGTCTTGGGGCCACTGCTGTTTGAGATATACTTTTCTGAGGTGCAGGCCAAAACTAGTGGGATATGGCTGACCAAGTTTGCAGATGATTGCAAGCTGGGTGCTGTCATCAATTCCCCTAGTGATGTGGACATCCTCCAAGAGGGTTTCAACCAAACAAATGACTGGTGCCAGTAACATGGCATCAAACTGAATGCCAAAAAAATGTATCACCATCCCCTTTGGGGAGAGTGACATCCCCACAAATTATCACATTGATAATAAGGTCCTAAGGACGCAATCAGTCTTGAGGGACTTGGGCACCCATGTTGATAGGAAACTGCCTTTTGACCACCATATTGCCTCTGTTGTATGGAAAGCTTTACACATTGCCCGCCTTGTAAGGGTATCTCATCCAGGGACAAGGTGGTCATAACATTCTGTATTCTTCCCTTATAAGACCCATTATTGAGTAAAATCCCTCTTTTGGCATGTACCCCACAAAGCACATGCAGCAGATGGACAGACCACAGAGGTTCCTCACCAGGAGAATCCAGGGCTTTAAACATCTACCCTATACAGATAGGCTAAAGGCCCTGTCCCTCTACTCAATCTTCTACAGACTCCTCAGAGGTGACCTCTGTCTGGCATACAAAGCAATCTCAGGCCCTGCCCTAATGGGACTACTGCATATCTGCAAGTCAAGCTCCACTTGAGTAACCCACACACTTGACCTCAACCTGGTCTGTGACATCAATAGGACTTGTTGGCAGGACAGATTTGTGTCCCAGAGACTCGCTCTATTCTGGAATAGACTCCCTCTCCACATCAAATAGTACCTCATTTTAAGCACAACCTGGATAAATGGATGGGGAACAGAAAATAAACTCCTAGGATTCCACCACTGTCCCTGCTGGACAGTGGCATAGGCTGATTAATTATTGGAACATAGGCTAAATTCTTGGCTAGGCTTGTAAGGGCCTCAAGGCCAATAGCCTAGTAACTTTCTATGATCCTATGAATGTTGACACACTGCTTGCTACAAAAATCAAATATACAGGTAGAGGAGGGGGTAACGGCTTAGTAGCAGCCCATAATTCAACAAGATAGTACTGTTTAAGATGTAGAATATTGTACATGTAAGGAGGACTTCTGTGGAAAAGGCAATCATTTGTCTATAATTTGTTTTATCAAAATGGTACATCAAAGAGAAAAAAAGGATTGCAGTAAGGCACTGATGTTTATTTTGATCATGCATAACTTTCTTATTTATTTATTTTATTTGGGGAAATAAGTATATTTTGTTTTACTTACTTATGAATTTATATATTATGTATGATGTATGCAATTTATTTGGGGAGATAGGTACTCTAGACCTTAGATGCTTTTTTCTCAGGTATGACTTAAATAATATTAATGCACTATAAAACTACTGCCGAGTTATGGCTGGCATTCATAGGCTGGTATGGTATTTTGCAAGTGCGTAACAGTCATGTGCGAACAGTGGTGTTACACAGATATGCAAATAAGGTTAGTGAAAAACATTTATGATGAATATGGAAAAGCAAAGCAATTTCTAAAAACACTTCCACTTTTTTAAAAAGAGTAAATGGTATAAAGTTCATCCTTTCAAAACTGCAAATGACTTCACAAAATCATATGTTGCATATGCTTTGACATATTGTGGGCGAGCGTGGCTCAAAGCATTTTAGAAAAGCTACAGACTGAGCAACAACCAAGAGGGTATTTTTAAAAAAGAAAAGAATTTATAACTTTTTTTATATAGGGGTAACCTTTCTGTGGACACCCTAATGGTTTCATTAAATAACAGAAAAGGGGTAATAGGACAGATTGAAAAAAGGGGTGACAAAACAAAGAGGTCAACACACAAGGGAAACATGAAGAGAGTTTGTGCTGGAGGCAGTGAGAGAGGATGAGCAATATGTTTTTTGTCGGTGGATAGACCTCCCCCCATTTTTTTCAGATCTTTTTTTTATAACAGGGTAGTTTGGGTGGGAAGTAGGGAAGAGGGTGAAGGGACAATGGTAAGGGAAGAAGGGCTGAGGAAGTGCCAACTGGAATTCCATTCCAGAGCCACAAACATATCCACTGCCAGATGGAGTTGCAGTGGAAGACCCCAATGTTACTGGGGGTAGGGGCCTGTGTTGACATGGTGGTCATCATCAGCTGGGAGACCATGTCTTCTACACATTGACGAGTGGCTTCAACTTACTGAATTTCCCTGTTCACTACCTGTACTAGTACGTCCTCAACCAAACTCCGCAGCCACCTGTCTATGAGGCTTGCCAGGCTGCCAGAGTGCCTGCAGGACTGCCACATCCACTCTGACCTTTCAAGGATGTCCATAGAAGGGTGGAGGTTGATCTATCCCTAGCCAGAGAGATAGCATGCCCATTCTGCTCCTGAAAAATTTGAAACTGTATAAAAAAGGAGGAAAAAATATGAGAGAAGCAAAACAAAAAAGGAGAAATAAATTAATAAGCAAAATAAGACAAAAAGAAAGAAAAGGGTAGGAAGAAGCAAAACATAAATAGCACAATAAATCTGCACAGTACTGTCTTAATGCAGTTTAACAACACAATAAAATACTGCAGTAAAAAATCTTTATTGAAGTAAAACTTGTGTGTGGGAAGTGCTTATGCTTACAGTTGGGGTATCATTTTGGGGTATACTTCTGTACTTGGGAAGAATATAAGAGAAGTGCTTATGCGTACCTGTGATGAATTGAAATGGCAAGGGCTTTTGTCTTTCTGAAGGGTTGTGTGTTTAAATTATGAACTTTCAATACAGTTTATACACTACCCAAAAAGTAACCCCCAAAAAGAAATCAGAAATTATTGTAATTAATTAAGTTAAAAAATCACATTATAAGGCATTTTTCTTGATTTGGTAAGTATTTATTTGCATTTCTTTTCAGATGTGAAGCTATAATTGTATTGTCTACAGGATTAGTATACAAATACACTTAAAAAGCATTGCTTTATCTTTTTTTTTTTTTTGCTAACCCTACTGTTGTATAATTTCTACTATTACCTGCTGAAAAAGAAATATATTTTGTACACTTCTTATACTTACTAGAAGACTCAACCAGACGTTGCAGTTGTCACTTTTCTTGTTGGCTATTACACTGTATTCCTTCCTCAGCTGTCAATGAAAGAGAGAAGGATAATTTTGTTTTTCTGCATTTTAATTTCTTCCACATACAAACTTAAATACGTCTTATATTTTCTCTCTTTTTTTTTTTTTTAATTTTCTTTTGCATTTTAACTGTTGCATGCATACATGTATGAATTTCTACAATACTTTACTAATATTGTATTGAATTCTGGAGGACAGTAGAGAAACATGAAATGAGTTTTGAAAATGCATGTAACACTTTTCTTGTGGTATAGCTGAAGCGCAAGGGCTGCAATGTATCAATTCATGGAACTCTGCATTTCCTTTTCTGCACAACTGTGTCTGATTTATAGTAATACTGAAGATAAACAGAAAACTTCTTTGCTGGTCATTCTCTTAGCAAAGAACCCCCTCCCTTCCCCGAACTTACAGTCTAACTGGGTGTGTTGAGTGCCACTTCAGCCATGTTGTATGTGCAACTTGAAATACAGCAAAGTCAAGCAATTTAGATATATTTATGTATTTCTCACAAAGCTGGCTTCATGTAATATTTATCTGTTACAGTTTTTCCCCACCGTGATATAGACTCATAGATTAGTACTAGGCTAACTGCCCTTGCGAGCCATTTTAAGCCTAGCCAATTATCTCTTGTGAGACTCAAACCCTGTACCTTGTGTTTGTAAGGCAGACAACTGAACCATTAGGCCACCCTCCCAACTAGGAATTAGAAATCTGTAACTGCAATTTTTATTTCATAACTTTATTATATTCATTCAGCATTCCTGATACCTGAACAGTAGTAAAAGCTTTACACAGTTATCTATACAGATTATTACTCTTAACTGACATTTCTGTTTATTGCTGTAACCTGTTAACACAGTAGTAGCATTCCTCTTTCTTTAAAAGGTGGATGTCTGATTATAGATATGCAACACAGTTTTTATGCATTTCGTAATATCAGTATAAGTAAATATTTTCAGTTACAGATATCTGAGTTTGCAAGTACATGTAGTTATACAATATTAACCTCCTTTTTATTTTTGATATATATATATATATATATATATATATATATATATATATATGGGCCTTCTTCTTTTGAATGAATTAATACTTCACTGAATGTGAAATAAACAAACCCAGTACTTCGAAAATACACATCTCTGAAAATACACTACACTGACACTTAAACAGCTGAAAAACAAGTTATGAATCAAAAGGCCTAAACCAATAACTCGCACACAATTTTTTGATGAAAATTTAACAAGTTTACCCAAAAGTCCACCCTTAAACAACAAACACAGTCCTACATAAGACACTACAATAAAATAATGTAAATACAAACAACGGTACAAACTGAACTTCCTCTTCACAATTTGAAAACACTTACAATGCCTTCTCAAAAAATAAATGCAGCTGCATTCACCTCAATGCAGCTGCACTCACCTCTAGTATTACAATTTATATAAATGTCCAAACACACATGATTAAATAAAAGAAAACCAAAAAAACAAAAACACATTTTCCAGTATTTTTGCAGGGGGGCAAGCCCCCCTGTACCCCTTGCAAACTATATATACCAACTCCAAGATCGCACTACAGTGAAAAGAAAGGCAGATTTCCAGATCCTTACTGCAGTGCAATCACAAACTAAGGCTACCAATGCTCTTAAATAATTCTGCTCTTTCTAAATATTACAGCATTTACCTGACAGGCTGGCATAGCACATTACCACTCAGCAGCACGTCCAGCTACATACACAGTAAAAAACTTGTACTGCCACTTCTCCCACAACTGGAACACCATTACCTACGTCAATCAGATGTAATCTGGTAAAATAAGCTTTCAGATAGCTGCAGATTTGACAAACTGGGTTTGTTTATTTCAGGTTCGGTGAAGTGTTAATTTGTTAAAAAGAAGTAGACTCATATATATATATATATATATATATATATATATATATATATATGTGTGTGTGTGTGTGTGTGTGTGTAGGTATAACTGATTTAAGAAAAGAATTTTACTTACTATAAAACTCTGGTCTTCTTGCAGTAACCTGGTCAGCACTAAGCTTCTGCAAATCATTATACCTGTGATGATACTGCTGACCAAAGTGGGTTATACTGTAGGTGGTCACCCAACTCCTGACAGATATTGAGTTTTTCCATGTACAATGATGCATGCATGTCTGGATCTTCTCCAGGAATGAGTCTTGCAAAAGGTAGAGTATGATTATGGTCTCTTTGTCAGACCAGCTAGGAGCATGGCCTTGTGCCTTCTCAGGTACTTCCATCTTTCAAAGAACCAGAACCAAAATGAGGAAAGTACAGTGAGGTATATATTAAGCAGTGTTAAAAACATCCCTGTTGGGTGTGACATCACTTTGACCAAACCCTTTTTTGCTAGTAAACTCATTGGAGCAGGTATTGATACTATTGGCAAGTTTGGTGTAACCAAAACTGCTTTGTCATATACTGATTTTTCTTAAAGGAAAACACTTAGCTGTCTTTTCCATGTATCATAAATTGTTTTTAAATATATGGATAATAACTGTCATTATTAATGATTTTTGATAAAAGTATTTTTTTTATTTTAGCAGCATTATTTCTGATGTAGTTAAGTGAGAATTTTTTATTAAATGAAAACTGCATCCACAGACTGAAAAAAACATGTTTATTTCATGTCTTGATGTTTCTTACATTTTAGTACCACTTTGGGACTATATCTACTTTTTTATATTTTTAAATGTAATTCCAGATTCTGCCCACATGGGGTCCAACATCTTGATGTGATTTTGATTTTTTAGTCATTGTTGCCTCACAGCAAGAAGTTCTCCCGTCCAATTCTCGGCTGGAGTGCGGGAATTCCTTCTGTGTGGAGTCTGCATGTCCTCTCCGTGGTTGGGTGGGCGTTCGAAAGACATGCGTAAATGGGCATGCCTTGGCTGAACGTTGAGCTGGCACCTCGGTGTTCATGAAAACCTACTGCCAATCATTAGCGGACTGGAGTTCCGCTGTGGCGTCCCCTAACCGGGAAAAGCCGAAAGACAAACAACAACAGTCTACCTCTAGGTATCCTAAAATACATTGGCTTTAAAATATTACATCATAGCCCCTAAGCTCCTGTCACTGCATTGACTTTACATGAATTTTCACACATACCCTGCTTTCTTTTAGTCAGTCAGGTTTAAGTGTAATTTCTTGCTTTTCAATGACTACTTAAAAGACAATTAAGGATAATCACACATAACAGTATTCTCAGTGCTTGTTACTTCTTTTTTTCTTTCTAAAGTGGATAATTTTCAATCTTTTGTTATGCATTGAAGAACCATAGTAAGGTCCCATGGGGGAACAGGATCTTTGACCGGGGGCATAACAAAAAAGTGCCTTTAATAAAAGGCTTTACACAGTCTGGAAGAGGCTAACTAGGCAGAATTCTCATCCACATGAAAATGAGAGAGGGCAGCCAAATGAACCTTGACAGTATACGAACTAGCTCCATGTTGAAAAATATCAGCTAGAAAATCAAGAATGGCTGAAATGGGAGCCGTGAAAGGGTCTAAACTCCTTTGAGAGGCCCAAAAGGAAGAATGTTTTCACTTGCTGCGATAAACCTTTCTGATCGAAAACTTTAAACTCATCGCCTCTTCTCTAAACACCCACCCCCTTCATGGTTGTCAAAGTGCCAAAGGTAATCTGAGCTGTTTGGTGCTGTGATTAACAGCTCACAACAGGTGATTAACCTCATGTACTATTTACTTATGCAAGCCTTTTCATACTGCCAGTGGGGCACATATTTTAGTTGGACCACAGTCTCTTTCTCTCCTCCCATACCTCTAAACTGTCCCTGATTTTTACTCAGATTTTAGCTCTGTCCCTCTTAATCCCACTTAACACTAGTGTCTTTTGTAGGTAAGTCAGTGAATTATATTTAATAAGTAATGACAATAATTGAGAGTTACAGACTTCTTTTCCTTCAGGAATTGTATATTAATTCACATTATTTTATTCTGTTAATGTTTGAAGTTAATAGAATCAATATTTTATGTGTCCCTATTTCCCTATTTGTGCATGATTTTTTTTGGACTTGTCTTTGATTCTGTTGAAATTTGTCTCTGATTGGATGAGAGGTGTGATCCATACTCTGTACTAATTTTAACATATTGCTTGTCAAACCTTGCAACTTAATTTTGCAGGAATTCATAAGAAGATAAAATTATTAAATAATTATGTTACAAATTATGTAAAATCTAGAAAATTGTTTGTAAATATTGCTGTGATGCTCTTAAAATACTTTTGCTTCAATATGCACTTTCAAAATAGTAATTCAAGATTAATGCATCATATTATTGACTTGCAGTAATCACAATTACTGTGACTAAAAAAAAATGAGGGAAAAGTCCAAAGTATGATTTCAACATCATTCTGCAAAATCAGGTGCATAGGAGATGTACAGTCTTGCTACATTTACATCTTACTGTAGCGTTGTCTGCATTTACTCCCTAGAATTTGTCTTTTACAAGTGTCTTTTCACAGTTTTTGGGAATATATTTTTACAGCAGTAAATTATTTTTAATGCACCTGTTCTGATTTTTTGATATATTTTAAGTCAGTATGCAGGTCCCCATTCACTAATTTGGTTCTGTCTGTATTCATTGTTTTACTTGTTTTACTTCTGCAATGTACATTCCTCTTCATAAGTCCTCCCCACCTATTACTATTTATTCTCTATGTTTAAATATGCTAGTTATATTCTCTTGCCTTTTCATTTTCAAGACACCACTGTGTCACTTATTCAAATTATTTTTTTTTATTACAAAGACATCCATTTTCATATCCGTGCATCAGACAACAGGATAAAGCACATGCACCGACTAGGCAAAAACTGCGTTCCTTGGACAGAATGCATTACTTATCCCCCTTCACTATTTCCATTATGACTACATATTGGCACTGAGTTGGATTCACAATACCTGTATATAATGTTCTTATATCATTATGGTACATTAACATAATAATTAAAGCATTGAATACAAAACTTGTAACAAATGCTGCTTGAAGCTAATATTATTACTGGCATCCTCCCCTGTAGCAACTCAGTCATTATGGTAATTACGTTTCAGCACACCCAAGATGCTGCAATAGTAAAGAATGGGACAAGTGCTAATGGGGTATCAATGTACATCAGAACATTGTGCATACATTAACAAAAGGGTTGCTGACCATCATTAACTGGCTAAATAGAATCACTACTCTGGAATGCAATTAGGTGTCATTTTTTCATTCAGTAATTCCATATCACTTTACAGTGTAGTTATATTCCTTGTTAACAGCACAACACAGGATTTTCTACATAGTTTCCCATGTTATATGATTCGAAACAGGTTATGGCACAATATGCAGTGTGTGCTCCAAGTCCTAAACAGAGATTATGTTGCAATACATGATCATTTTCATTCCAGGACACAAAGCCCTGCATTCTTATGTAATGTTCTGCCTTTCTGTTCAAATAGTACAGCAGTGAAATGTCAAGTGCAGGAAAGTCACATGTATAAAACAGTTTTCAGGATGTGCATGCCGCATACACCTGTGTATGTGCATCTAAGTAACTTCATAAAATGTGCTGATTACTCCTGCTTATGTAGCAATACTATATTTTTCTACACCTTTTATTGATAATGTAAACACAACAGCATATAGAACGGCCTGAGGTAAACCCTGATATCTGCATACCAACTGCAAGAAGCATTCAGAAATGCTTTGTGCCTTAACAGATATGGAACCCCCAGCACCAAAAGGAAATGTTAACAGCACAATTAACTCCAAATACCTTTTACTTTTGATTTCATGAAAAACTTGGCTGACTGCACAGTTCTACTTAGGGTAAAAGATGGCAGTTATAAATATGGGCCCAGATTCAGTAATGCCTACACTAAGTCTACACTGTTTTGAGTAAATAGACAACACAAGCAAAGCTACTAAATTGTTCCTCCTAATTTTAGTTTTCCTATGGATTTTCTTGCAGCCTACATATCAAGATGGATTCATCTTTTGGCTTTTCCTGGTTAGGGGTTGCCACAGTGGAACTCTGGTCCACTAATGGCCGGCAGTGGATTTTTGTGATGCTGAGTTGCCAGCCCCACGCCCAACCTTCAAGAAAGGCACAGCCATTCACGCATGCACCTACCTGCATGTCTTTAGATGTCACTCGGCCACAGGGAGGATATGCAGACTCCACACAGAAGGCGCTCCAGCCAAGAATCAAATGGGAGAGCCTCTTACTGTGTGGCGACAATGCTACCACTGCACCAACGCGGCCTATGATCAAGATGAATTCATAAAGTTTGCAAAAAAGTGTGAACTATGTATACACTTGGTATAATCTTTCTGAGTGCATACACAGCACAAACATGTGGTAGAATGTTCTTGAATACAGGCTGTATACCCTGAGTGTAGGCCTTACTCAATGTGGCCCATGATCTACATGGATGTAGGGGGACATTACAAGTGTTAAAAGCACAAAAAACTCTTGGAACAACTAATGTGAAATACCTGAACACAATAGGACTAAGGAGCTGCACTTAATTGTTCTAATGTCAAAAATAGGGGGTGGTGATAAGAGCTAGAAGTAAATATATGACAGAGGAGTTAAAGGCAAATATAGGACAGGAGCTAGTTAAGTATATTTCAGAAAAGTGTGCCTTTGTGAGAGAGACACCAGAGCAGTTGCTGTTCCATGATCACAGTGAAACCACCAGTTGCAGAGTTTCCAGACTTGGCTGGCACAACATGTCTGAGCACCTGACAATATTTTTTTACTCCACAAGCCAGGCTTAGGCTAGTTACTACACTTACACCTAACGCAATGTTGCCAGGCTATGCAACATTGTGCAGTCATTAAGTGAAAAGACAGCCATTTGTGAATATAATTTCCAGTTTTCCAGCATGCAAGTACCTTAAATATCAGGCACATTTTGTTATACTCACATATACAGTAAAAGTTAGCCAGTTTAACTCATTTGCTGTACTGATGCACTCCATGAGTGGCAATGGCCAACAATGGTGATCATGCTCCCACTTGACAGCTTGCACCTAGGCTAGCCAATACCTTCACCCCATCCTAATTAGATTATTGGTGATGCTTGTCCTTTGTGTGCTAAAATAATGAACATATTGTTAATACATACAGTGATTTCTGTACATGATTAGTATTTGTTACATAGTATGATCTAAGCTGTGATGCATGTACAGTGTTTTCTGCTACTTAAAAAGGTTTCCACATAGATATCTGGAGTCCAGCAGTAATACTTTGCTGTGTGTTTTTTTAAATCATGGCTAATACCCTGGTAATCAAATGTCAGCCTCTCGATACAGCGGGAGAATGTGCCTGCAACAGTGATTCTGGAGAGTATGCTGCAAGAACGAAGATACAAGCTTGAAGAACATGAAGTACCCTGGTCAGTCTGTACTAAAACTGCAGACAGAATGAAGTTATTTGAAGCTACCTTTGAACTGTATCAGCCTTAGCAGAGATATCAGAGACTTTTGTTAACATATATGTGCAAAAGAAAAGTGTCAAGCATTATTTCATCTGTAATAAAAATCACATTACTGTGGACTAGTTGTCTCCACTGCTTCATTTTATACCAGATAATAAGAAAAGGTGTTAGTTGATCATCATTACTTAGAAAGGCACAACACAGGAGTGCATGCAGGTTTCTCAAAATATACTATTTAAGGTCTAGTACTGTCCGTCTTCAACCATTCGGCACCCAGATTCCATCCTGGTACCTTGCCCCTCTGAGCATAGCACAGCTGACACATGTTCACATCCACTAGAGGTTCAAACAAACTAGACCTGATACTCACCAATATGGGAGAGAGCTGCACTCATACCCCTGTGTCATGTCCTCACTGGTGAGGTTGGACCACAAAGCTGTTTCCTTCAGAATAAAAATAAACTTGGTAACCCTGGAACAGTTAAAAACTAATTCAAAGCAAACAATATCCTTTTTAGCACCCCTTCCAACTCTTCAGTTTACAACAGCCTATGAGGAACAGTTCAGAGATGCTCTGTACAGCCATGTAAGTGCATGTATTAAGGCTGCTGTTTCTACAAGAAGTAACCCCAAAACAAACTGTAAAAACAAACCACACTGGTCGAATGCTAACCTTAATAATGGAAACATAACAAAAGGAAAAACGTCATGGCTAAAATGAGGAAGTGCAACTCCCATAATGATAGGAGCTTGCTAACATGAAACTAAGAGGAATAATTAAGTCTAACATGCCCATTTACGAGGTCAGTAACCTCATAGTCTAAAGACAACTACAAAGACTTCTACAGCTATGTCCAAAATCTCAAAGCCAGCACAGATCAATGGGCCAAACTGGTTTTGAATGGTACCACCTCCACTGAGCAGAGTGACATAGTACATTTGCTGGCTTACAAATTCAGCTCAGATTTCATCCCCCACTCACCCCACCACCCTCCATGAAATACCTACCAGCGTAACTACCACAACTATTAGAGGGTGCATGTCCTGGTGGTGATTGCTAAGGCCAAAAACAAAGCCTCAATGGTCCTTGACAATATCCTAAGAAGCCTCCTAAAAGGTGGATACATCTCCTGGTTAGACCACTTGAGTCACTTCTCACCTATAGCCTCAAAACAAGCATTGTGATATGATAATACTTTTGTGGTGGCATTTACCTTAAGTACTCTGTCCTCTAGATTGCATAGCTAGATAGGTAGGGTGTTCTAATCTCACAACAGCCAATGTGTGTGTGTGTGTGTGTGTGTGTGTGTGTGTGTGTGTGTGTGTGTGTGTGTGTGTCTGTGTGCATGGAGTTGTGTAAATATGACCTTAACTGCTGATGACCCTAATAAAGCAGTAGCCTGGAAATACTGTACAGTGGGAAATTTGGCATAATGGATAAAGTCTTTCTCTCATAAGTACAAGGTACAGGGTTTGATTCTCACCTTGTGTTATTGGCTAGGCCTAAATTGGCACTTTACAGCAGTAAGCCTAGTATTTGCTTATGAACATGTGAACCTATAATGGAGGACTGCAACAGTTATCCCACTTCATAAGGGTGGCCCATCAAAAGATCCTGGAAACTACAGATCTAGTAGTCTGACTAGTCTAATATGAAAAGACATAGAATGAATTAGAATGGAAATGAGCAGCAAAGACATGGGCAACCTTCAGACACTGGATCCAACCCAGTTTGGCCTTGTCAAAGGAAGATTGTGCCTACTAAGCCTAGCGTACTTCTTTGAGAAGGTTACGAAGCCAAAGCCTGATGTGAAAACTGTGCATTCAGCCTACCTGGACCTGGCTATGGATTTGATGTAACACCTTATTCAGGTATAGTAAACAAACTCACCAAACTCAACATACACCCCTACATAACTCATTGGATTGCCAGCTGGCTCACAGACAGGACCAGGAAAGTCAGGACTGGAGATACCACTTACACTGAGAGACTGGATACCACCAGGGTACCTTAGGGATCCTTTCTGGGACTGCTCCTATTTGGCATATACTTCTCAGAGATTAAGACTAATGTCAAGGCTCTTTGGCTGACCAAGTTCACAGATGACTGCAAATAGAGAGCTATCATAGATCACCCCATGACACAAACATCTTACAAAAGGGGCTAACAGAAAAAATGACTGATGCTAAAGTCATGGACTAAAACAAATGGCATAAAATGCATTATAGTGCCTTATGGGAAAAATGCCATCCAGGCTAAATACTCTATCAACAAGACACCCTTAAGAGTTGACCAAGTAGTCAGCTATCTGGGAACATATGTCGACTGTAATTTGGCATTTGCACAACACGTTGCCAAGGTGGTAAGAAAATCATTCCATGTTTTCCAGCTTATAAGTAATGGCATGGCATCTAGGTCCAAGGAAGTCATAGTGCCACTTTATTTGGCCCTTATCAGACCCATGAATGATAATGCCACCATTAATATGTACCTAACCAAAGATATGCATGAGCTGGAAGCCAACAAAGGTTCCTTACCAGGAGAATCCAGGTTATAAACTCATTGTGCTATTCAACGGCACTACCTCAATACCCTCTCCCTCTCATACAGGTTACTGAGAAGTGAATTATGCCTCATGTAAAAGGCATGCTTACATCCAGCTCTGGTAGAACTTTTGTACATCTGCAACATACCTCTCAACTGACCAGAGTTCTGCCAATTGAAAAGATTTTTGCCTTATATTTTTGATTTGTTCCTCATAATATTTGTGATTTTCTGGAAAATCACTGCGGACTGAAGACAATAAATAACAGTATACATTTATGTTTCAGACTTCATGACCCTCACAAAACCAATGCTAAAACAAATCCTGTTATTCTAACAACTCACTAAATTTATAAGAGCAACATTTAAAAATCTGTCCCTATTTCTGGGCATGTTCCATACAATTATTGTCTTTGCCCAGTTTTCTTGCACTAAGAGATTAAGAAGTATGATCCACAAAATGAACAGCATCAGAACCACCAGATCCAAGGAATTAATTTTGGCTTGTGACATAAATAATACATGTTGGTGAGACAGATGTGTCTCAGAGGATCCCCATTCTCTGGCACAGGCTGGCCATGCATGCGATGCAGAGTACATCCCTAAGCCTACTTAAATGTTACCATTAGATGTGCAATCAGAAATTCACCCGAGGTTTGGACCCCTTGTCTTACAACCACACAGTAATGCCCAAACTAACACACCCCCTAACATAACCTCTAGAAACTTCCTAACACATTTCCTCCTAATATATGCCCATAATACACAGGAGCCAGTTGGTCTGGATTGCATGGCTTGACTTGAAAAGGCCTTGGTGGTCATTAGCCTAGAATAAATAGCTATAAACTATGAACCTATGTGCTGTCCTCACTGAAAGGCAGAAGATCTAGACAACTCATACAGTGTGCTTAGTTGTACATCCAGTACAGATGAATATACATATGCTGTACTTGTATTACAAGGAAAATTTAATTCCTAGAAAGTATATTACCGCAAGTCATTATTATTATTTCTATTTTGCTTTTATGAACCTAAGTCAGTAATGGAGTCTGCATAGCTGTTAATGCCCATAATGCCTGCAAATTCCAAAATTACTTAGCTGCAAATTACACTAACAAGACCAATTATCAGCGTATGAGTAGTTATAGCACTACTTGTAGTTTGACTCTGAAGTAACAGTGACATTACATTTTTGGTAACTTGAACTACTGAGCAATATATAACAGTTACTATGCGTCTATGTGGGATTTGAGCAGAAAGACCTACTTACTAGACACAATTGTTAACAAACCCACTGTAGATCATAGACTTGAACTTTTCCTTGCAGGTACAGTGTCGTCAGCACCACAGCACTAGTGTCTCTTTCCATAGCTGAGTCACTCTTATTCCAAGACCTTTATGAAATACAGCCTTTTAGTGTCAGTCCTAGCACAGTTCAGCCATTTATCCATAGCCAAGTTGGATAATACAATAGTTCCTTCTACTTCAAATCTCTAAATTCAGAGAAAGTAATTTCTGAGATTTAAAAAAATATTACTCTATACCAATGAAATGGTTCAAAAGATATCCAACCACTTACACTAACTGATCTAAAATTATCTGATTGGAAACACACCGACAAACCAAAACAAAATGCTTACTTACCCACAGAATGCCATACTACCTGATTCAACTAAAATGAAAGCCTCATTGCTTGGATCCAAAAACTGGATGGACAAGGTAGAGTGTAAAAGGACCATTAATCACTGAAGTCACAAGTCACTACATGATGCTCAACAGTATACATACTTAGTGATCTGACTATGACCACATCGTCCTGCAAGAACATGTAGAACACACTCAACACAGTGCTGAATGAAATCATTAATTTCCTTTACCCCAAAGGGCTGTCATTGGTAGATGGGCCATTTGTCACTAATGGTGGCTCTAAAATATTAGACTAGGTGCTCATAAATATAGTCCACCAAAGCTTAGTCCACAATTACCACATCATTGGTCCTTTCTGGCAATAACAATCTACATTGTTCTGAGACCCCCGAGAACACAAACAACCTGGACAAGATGCTCCATATGCCAACTAGGGGTGCAAGCAGACTGAATCTGGTCCACATTAAACATAGACAGCACTGCTCACCCCTTATGTAGTGTCCTCTGTGGAATGTCATTGAAAGGATTTCTAATTAATATTGATTAATGGCATGGTAACATATTGATACAGTAGAAAGAAGGTTTTAATTACTATGTAACTAGCTGCATAGATATACCTGTCCCCCTCCAAAGCAAATACCATGCCAAATTCAAAAATAAACCACCATAGGTTCATAGGTTCATAGGTGTGTACTAGGCTAATGGCCCTAGAGCCTTTACAAGCCTAGCCCATAGGATTACCCTGGCATCGTGCTACACGACCTTAGTTCCCAGTGCCTCTGTCGAGTAGAGGCACCGGAATGATCCCAGAGGTGAATTTTCTCTTTCCCATCCACTCATCAAGATTTCTCTTGAAGAGGGCCAGTGAGGTGCTCTGTTTGACATATATGGGAAGTCTATTCCATAGCATGGGCAGTCTCTGGGTTATGAACCTGTCCCTCCAGCACATTCTGTTGACTGTGGTAATGAGGTTGAGGTCTCTGAAATGTGTGGTGCATAGGGATTGGGATTTCTTTAGATGTAGCATTTCTAACAGAGCTGGGTCAGGCATGGCTTTGTAAGTCAACCAGAGATCGCCTCTAAGTAGGCAATATGAGATAGAGAATAGTTGGAGTTTTTTGAGTCTGTCCATATAGGACAACTGCTTAAGGCCTAGGATCCTCTTTGTGAGGTACGTTTGTGGCCTCTTCAGTTGTTGCAGGTGTCTAGTGAGGTACATGCCAAATGGGCATTGTACTCAATGACTGGTCCAATGAGGGAAGAATAGAAGGAGACAATGACCTCTTTCTTCCTGGATGCAAAACCCTTAGTGATGAGATGTGCCACATAGAAGGACTTTCTGACCACAGTGGCAATGTGGTTGTAAAAAGAGAGGTTGCTGTCAACCTGTGTTCCCAGATCTCTTATAATGCCTTCTGTGTTCAGTGGACTACCATTGATATGGTAATTCAAGGGAACTGGGTTTTTCCCAAGGGGGATGATGACACATTTTTGGCATTGAGCTTAAGGCCATGACTCTGACACCAGTGGTTGGTCACAGTAAGGCCTTTCTGTAGGATGTCAACATCACTTGGGGAGTTAATAATGGCTCCCAACTTGCAATCGTCTGTGAAGTTTGTCAGCCAGAGTCCCTTCATGTTGGCCTGGACTTCAGAAAAGTAGATACCAAACAGGAGAGGACTCAGGACCAAACCCTGTGGGACTCCACTCGTGACTGGTCCGCAGTCTGACTTGGAGTCAGCTACTTTCACACTGTGGGTTCTATCTGTGAACCAGTTTGCAACCCACCTAGTGATATAGGGGTTGATGCCTTGCTTAGTGAGTTTTTCTATGATTCCTGGGTGGAGAATGGTATCAAAGGCCTTGGCCAGATCAAGGTAGGCTGTATAAACCACCTTGCCTTCCTCCACAGCTCTGGTGACTGACTAAAACAAGTCGACCAAATTGAGCAGGCATGATCTACCCTTCACAAAACCAAACTGTGTAAGACCCAGAGTTTTAAATTCCCTTTATCCTTGTTTATTAAATCCATGATGATGTGTTCCATAGCTTTGTATATCAGACTCATCCGGGTAATGGGGTGATAGTTCCCAGGGTCTGTAGTCGCTCCTCCTTTGTGGAGAGGGATGACTGTATCAGTACACCATTCAGTAGGTACAAAGCCTGAGGGGAGGCTGTGATTGAACAGGGCACACAAGTGAGGTGCCAGTTCACTCTGTAGTTCATGTAGAACACAACCAGGAATATTATCAGGTCCCATAGAAGCTATATTCTTGGCCTTGGACAGTGCTGTTTTAACCTGTGCAGCAGTAATACTGGGTGCCTGGCAATCTACTGGTATTGTGATTGGTCCTTTGGGAGGGATAGAGGGGTAAAGCTGGCACTGAATCTGTTGGCCAGGATATGTCTGTTGGCTCAGTATAGGAGGTACCATTGTGCAGTAGCTCAGAGCAAATCTGTGTATTACCGTGGAGATTCTTTGCATAACTATAGAACATCTTGTGGTTGTCTTTACTGTCTGCTGCAATTCTGTTTTCATAGCTAGCTTTAGAGAATTTGATGAGGGATCTCAACTTTTTGTTGAGCTGATAAGGGAGTTTTTCCAGTCTTGGGACTTCACCTTATTCTGCATCAGTTTCCTTCTTCTGTTGTAGAGTTTGTTTATGGCAGGGGACCACCAGATTGGCTTCCTTTTTTTGGAGGAGAGCATCTTGGTTCTATTGGGTATGGCGAGATCCATGCGTTTGTGTACATGATTGTACATTGCATTGCTGTATGATTCAGCAGTCATGCAACTATTCTCCATTTGCATGAATGCCGTGAAGTTAGCCATCTCTGTTTTTAGGAACCCAAAGTTAGCTTTGGAGAAGTTTTTCATGGTGGTTACCTTTGCGGGGGTGGGGGTGTGGTGGGGTGGGGTTGGGTGGTGGCAATGGGAGGGATGTGTATTTCCAGGGTGATTAGTTTGTGGTTGGATCTAACTAGGGAGGAGTTGACTATTGGTGTAGAGCAACGGTTTCCCATGTTAGTAATGATGAGGTCAAGGATGTTGCTACCTCTAGTGGGGGTATGAATGAGCTGGTCTAGGGCATTGGAATTAATGAATTCTAGGAAACATTGGGCAAGTGTATTGGTACACGAGTAGTTTTCCCAGTTAATGGAGGGCTAGTTGAAGTTGCCTAGTATGAGAGTGTTAGGTTGGACCCTAATATTCTCCCATGCTTAGGAATGTGGAGTGTGAGTCTTGGGACATGGTTGGGGACCTATAGCAGGCTATGACATGAATCACCGTCTTACCCAATGTTAGCTGCACCTGAAGTATCTCAGATGTGTTATGTTGGGCTACCAGTCTGGAGGTGTGTGCATCCTTTATGAATATGGAACACTACCACCTTTGTAGCTTCGGTCCAAATTCTGGGGCCAAAAGGTGCGGAATGAGTTATAGCCTGGTAGTGCAGGGGTGATTTCTGCTGCCTTGAACCAGGTCTCTGTTACAGCACAAATGTTGATGTTCTCCATTTTAAGGAGTGCTTCGAGTGAGTACATTTTGAGATTTGGACTTCTAGCGTTGAACAGCATGACCCTCAGATTGCATTTATTTGTAGCTGTTATGGTGGTAAATCGGTCTTTGGAACACCACGTAAAAAAGGCACTATAGGGATGGCAAGAGCCTTGGGCAGTATCCAGAAGCTGAGGGGTGACAGATGCAGGCCATCTTTGGCAAAGCATCGAGGTCTATCAGTCATGTCATCCCAGGCAGACAGATACTGGATCCCCTTAGAATGACACCAGAAACTTAGCCAGTTGTTGAAATCAATCATTTTCTGCTTGTACTGTGGTATCATTCTGGGTGATGGTAGGATGCTGCTCAGGGCTAGGGTCATACCCACCTGGGCCACATAATCGGAGAGCTCCTCCATGTCTCTTTTCATGTAGTCCAGGGAGGTTCATTTCAGGTCATTCACACCCACATGTACAATGACAGAGTCATATTTGTACCTGTTGTTGAGGAACCTGAGTGTGTGTGTTATGTGGCGGATCCTGGTGCCTGACAGGCAGCTGACTGTTACTTTCTCCTTATTCAACCTAGTGAGTGGGACATCAGTGTGCCTCACTATTGAGTCACCTATGTGTGTTGGGCATGCTGTTTTGCCTTAGGGGCTTTGGTTGAGTGGCACACTGTTTAAGAGAGTTATATGTCTCATGATCAGTGTTGTGTTGTGGTGGTCAAGTGCATTTCTACCTTGGAGGTCTCTGCTGTTTGGATAGATTTTTATTTTGAGCCTCTGTGAAGGTGGGTGTGTGGTTTGTGTTTTTATGTGAAGGCAGTGCTGGTGTGTGTTCTGGAGGGCTATGTGTCCCATGTGGTGTGGTGCAAGTGTTGACCTCCTCTTGACCAGCTATTCCGGTTTTGGCTGGAGAGTGCATGGCTTCCAATTTGGATATATAAGTGCATCTCTCACATGTCTGAGTGTTGGAAGGTAAGAGGAGAGGGTTGTCAGTGTACATGAGGCAATTGCTACATTGCCAGAGGATGCCCAAGTTCACCATGTTAATAGGAGAAAGAACAGGGAACTGACCTTTAGACATGCCTGAAGGGGTGGGCGTTAATAAGTACTGGAGCTGTTTCCTTGTAGAACATTTAGTGCTGGTAGCACTTTTGAGTGCTACAATAATTGCTACAAGAAGTCTGGTAAAGTGCTAAACTAATAAGCTAGTAAAAGTGCAGGAGAGGAGATAACTAGCAGATCTAAGGGGGAAAAATGAAAAGCAGACTTTGGCACCTCTCAGAAGCTTACAAACAATCCTAGATACAGCAAATCTGTATCTGAACTTGACCAGTTACAGTAAAGGCAGGAAACAAGTGCAAATGCTGGCTTTTAAACAAGAAAGTTGAAAGAGATGGAAAAACTGCCCAAACAGCCAATAAACTACAATTTCTGGGCCAGAAAGCACTCCTCTTGTAGTAGATAGGCTACTTAGTGCTTACCACTCCCACTGATAAGCTAGAAGGCTTCCTTCTAACACAGAAAGGCTTGGGCGGCTCTGAAGCTTACATACAGTCCTGGATACGGCAAATCTGTATCTGGACTAGACTAGTTACCGGAAAGGTGGGAAAAGCGCAAACACAGGCTTTTAAACCAGAAAGTTGAAAGAGATGGAAAAACTGCCCAAACGGCTAATAAACTACAATTTCTGGGCCAGAAGCTACTCCTCTTGTGGTAGACAGGCTACCTAGTGCTTACCATACCCACTGACCAACTAGAAGGCTTCCCTCCAACACAGAAAGGCTTGGGGGTGGGGTCAGAAGCTTACAAACAGTCCTGGATAGAACAAATCTGTATCTGGACTAGACTAGTTACAGAAAAGGTGGGAAACAAGCGCAGATGCAGGCTTTTAAACCAGAAAGTTGAAAGAGATGGAAAAAACTGCCTAAAATGCCAATAAGCTACAATGTCTGGGTCAGAATCCACTCCTCTTTTTGTAGATAGGCTTCCTAGTGCTTATCACTCCCACTGATAAGTTAGAAGGCTTCTCTCCAACACAGAAAGGCTTGGGGGGCTCAGAAGCTTACAAACAGTCCTGGATACAGCAAATCTGTACCTGGACTAGACTAGTTACAAGAAAGGTGGGAAACAAGCACAAATGTGGGCTTTTAAACTAGAAAGTTGAAAGAGATGGAAAAACTGCCCAAACAGTCAATTAAACTACAATTTCTGGGCCAGAAACCACTCCTCTTGTGGTAGATAGGCTACCTAGTGCTTACCACTCCCACTGACAAACTAGAAGGCTTCCCTCCAACACAGAAAGGCTTGGGGGGCTCAGAAGCTTACAAACAGTCCTGGATATAGCAAATCTGTACCTGGACTAGACTAGTTACAGGAAAGGCAGGAAACAAGCTTAGAGTTTTTTTTGTTTTCAGAGAGCAGCTAAAATAGCACTAAAAACAATTCAAGTGCCATGCAAGCTAGCACACTTGAGTGTGTGCTTTTAAACCAGAAAGTTGAAAGAGATGGAAAAATTGCACAAATGGTCAATAAACTACAATTTCTGGGTCAGAAACCACTACTCTTGTGGTAGATAGGCTACCTAGTGCTTACCACTCCCACTGATAAACTAGACTGGGAGGAGTGTCCCAGATCAAATTTACAGTAGGGGCGGGCAACTGCAAAGCCACTGACTATAACAACACCACAGGAATAGGGTGGGCAGGACTGGACTACACTAGTTACAGGACAGATCAGAAAACAGAAAACAATGCCAGCAAATATATAAATAATTCAGTCAAGCAAAAATTAAGACAGTACAGTACTCTGAAAAGTTAAAGTGCCAAAAAAATATATATATACTTATCAGCGCTATATTTCCAGATTGTTTGAGAAGCACTCTTCAGTCAAAACACAAGGAGATTCTAACAATGGTATGCAGGAATTTACAAACAGGGACTATTTTAAACCAGCAAGCCTTGAAACAATCAGATAACACAAAAGCTGTTAGACCAGTTTTACCAAATTTAAGAACACCACAGGAATGGGGGGGGACCAGTTTCAGAACAGATCAGAAAACAGAAAACAATGCCAGCAAATATATAAATAATTCAGTCAAGCAAAAATTAAGACAGTGCAGAACTCTGAAAAGTTAAAGTGCCAAAAATATACTTATCAGTGCTATATTTCTAAATTGTTTGAGAAGCACTCTTCAGTCAGAACACAAGGAGATTTTAAAAATGGTTGAACACAAACATAAGCAGGTTGTACAATAAAAGAAAAAAGCTCATTGCATGAAAAAATATATTAACTATCTAGATGTTGCAAATATAATTGATAAACTTAACAGGGAATTCCAGTCCTTTAGCAAATCACCCAAGTCTCATTCAGACTCAAAAGGTATATATGAGATATAGTTCAATATGTGACTGAAGGCAGATTTCTCACATACAAGCACTCATAATACTAATCAGGTTGCCAGGAATTCACACAATGCTCCCACCACACATAATATGGACCAGATTTTTAGACCCAAATACACTGAGGATCTTAAGTGTATTCTTCTTAAACCCCAGACACCATCTGGACATTGCACCTAGAACAAATACCCTTAGCAGCCACAAAATATTCTGCCAAACTGATACCTACCACTACACATACAAGAGCATTTCTTGGAACCTCAAATGATAAGGCTTTAAAGGAATCCATCAGACAACAAAATATTTTGGTCATAGAAGATTCCATTGTAAGACGCACATATGTCATACTCAAAAGGCTAAGTAAGGAGAATGTCATGGTGAGTTTCATATCAGGGGCCAGGATACCACAGATCATGACTTGTACCCAGGACACTGAACCATGAGTAACACTATAACTCAGTCGTAGCCCATGAGGGTGTAAACAACTTGAGAAAGACATCCCTGGACTGGGCCTATGGTTAATCATCGAAGAAAACAGTTTTTGAATGACTTTTAACTGAATGTTAACCATCAAACCCCCTTTTTATCATATAGGCATTCCATCATAAATTAAATCATCACATATTTATAGTTGGCCAACATAAAGGAAGCATTACTACAGTAATGTAGCTATAAGGAAACCTGCCCTTTCTCCACTTTAGTGTGACCTTGGGGCTGGTATATATAATTATCAGGGGGTTGTGGAGTGTAGCCCCCCCACGTAATGAGTGTTTGGTGTTGAAGTAATGTTACTTTTGTGGGAGGCTACCCCCCCCCCCCTGCTAATTATATACACCAGTTCTAAGGTCACACTATAGTGGGGAAAGGGCAGGTTTACTTATATTTTTATACAGTGTGCATTTTATAAGGTGGTTTTTGGAATGTTATTTTTGTTTAGTTTTAGTTGCCAGCAACAACAGATGCTCGTGATGTTGGCCAACTAAAACTATGCAATGGTTTAATTTACGATGGAATGCTTATGTGATGTAAAGGAATTTTGATGATTAGAGTTCAATTAAAAGATATTTGAAGAATGCTTTCTTTGATGATTGACCATATATCCCTCCGGACTATATGAAGACAGACATGATGGACTTTTAGGACTGAGTGTCCTAGGTCAGTATGGGACTACAATCGAGCAGTGTTGTACCTTCTTCAAAAATCATGGCACAAGATAAAGTGAAGCTGATTGACTTTAATAATTATCTAAGGTCTTCCTGTCACTTTAAGGGGGTACAATTTTTGTCAGCATGGGAGGATATGACCAACAGACCATGCAGCTTTGCCAGGGTGTTTTGCACCTGTCCCCTCTAGGCTTTTGAATATTTGCTAAAACATTGCTAAAAAAGGCACTATGGGGAGGACAGTGCCAGCATAACAGATATTACTGACACAGTGGAGTCAACCTCAGAAAATCTAAAGGTATTACTGCTCAATGCCAAGAGTCTAAAAAGAAAATTCACTCACCTCTATGCTCACTTCACTCTGAATAATGCAGATGTTTGTGCAGTTACTGAGACATGGTTTAAAACTGCAGACAGCACACTGACAGTGCAGTTCTACAATATGTTCCACACCTTTAACTAGCTACTGCACGGGTTGGGACTAAAGGGGGTGTCTTGACCAAACACACTTCAAGGCTGGTTAAACAATATGATGTGCTTGAGCTTCTGTATGCCTGGATCACCATAGGCAGAGTTCTAGACCATATCCTTAAAAGCTATAGGTTACCCTCTATAATCATGGAAAAGTATAAGACACGCAAACTGACTTGAGACACCAATCATTTAAACAATACTGTATTCAAGGGCAAATTTAGCTAACTCGTTATAAGTTGGGAGTGATACAGGACCCCAAACTTGCAGACCTACAGATTCCTGGACTTTGTAAACACAAAGAAGCTGTAGAATATACTCCATATGCCAACAAGGAATGCAAACAGACTGAATCTGGTCCTTGATAAACATGGGGAGCACTGTGCCCCCCTTATCCAGTGTCCACTCTAGTATGGTCAGATCATAAAGCTTTCTCCTTTGAAATACATATAAAGCCTGTGACCCCAGCTTACACAAACATTTATGAACTATTTAAGTCATTTTAAAAAGATATATGCAGAGATTTTTATAGATTTTATTAAAATCGGATAAATAGATGTACTGCTTTCATGACATAGTTAAAACAAATCTCTAATTTTGTTTTAGCATGCAGGGACTTAGTCAGTTTAAAGGTAGTTCACTGAGGAACCTGGCTCAAATTCCCAATTGCCACTAAGTGCTGTCTAGTTAAGTGACTTGCTCATGGTCACAGAGTAGGCAAATGAAGGTGGCAAGACTTAAACCCTCTATCCTTTTGGCACAAGAAGATATTCACTAACAAGTTATAGCTTTATACCACTGTGCTAACTGCCAGAGGAATGATTCATAATGCTATTATAGTCATTCATTCTTTCATTAATTCTGAAATCTTTTCTGTTTTTCTGATATCTGCTTTATCCTACTCAGCTTTGTAGCCAGAGCCTATCTTACATCCCATCAATAAGAGTACCCTATTTAGAAATTGTAGACTAACTCACCAAAATATGTTATGAACCCCATAAGTCACCCACTGGATAGCCAAATGGCTCACAGATATGACCTAAGAAGTTAGGATAGTGAAGAACTCATCCTTAAAGAGGCCATTAACTCTTGGAGTCCATCAGGGCACTGTGTTAGGTCTGCTATTTTTTTGGCATCTACATCTCTGAAGTTAAGGCCAATGTCAAGGGCTTCTGGCTGACCAAGTTTGGAGATGGTTTAAGGAGTATTCGTACAACCCCCCCCCCGCCAAGCTAGTATTATCCTCAGAGGCGCCAGCCAGAAGCTGTTGAAGGCTGGGAGGGGGAGTGGAGGGTAAGAGGGGCACTTAGTGATCTAAAAGGGCAATTTTTTAAAACTATTTAATACCACAACATAAGTTCACTTGGAGGACATTTTAAGCTTAGCCAATTTTCCTTTTGGTGCTTGAATTAACATTTCCTGATTGGTCTTACCTATCCCATGGTGGATAATTGTACATTAGCCCTACTGAGAATAACTGTGATCATACCATAGATAATTTGAGGGGACCCGTGTAAGGGATACAGCATTTAGGAACTGTCTCTATCCATTAGTGACATGAGGGGCAATCCTGGAGTACATTTTCTATTACCCATCCTTAGATTCAAGGTGCATTTGGATACTTGTTGGTGGGATAGATTTGTGTCCCAAAGACTCCCTCATCTATGGAATACACTCCCTCTCCATGTCAAGCAGACTACCTCTCTTGCCCTCTTTAAGAGGAACCTGGATGACTGGATGGGTAACAGAGAATACACCTCAGGGAACATGGCCGAAATTCTTGGCTAGGCTTATAAGGGCCACTGGGCCAATAACTTAGCATCATCCTATGAAGCTATGAACTTATATGGATAGGGAAGAGCTTTGTTTTACTTGAATGGATAGTCTGTTCTGGAACAGTGGTAGCCTCTGTAATATATATCCATCTGTCCACAACATTCAGTTTAGATACCTGGACTGAGTATTTCTGATGCCATTTGACTTGCTGATGTTCAGTAGTTCCATCAGTATTAGGTTGGAGGATGCCTTGTATGCCAGGCTCAGGTCACCTCTAAGCACTCTGCATGATACTGAGTATAGTGATAAAGCTTTGAGGTGGTCCATGCAAGACCTATTGTTTAGGACTGTTATCCTTTTAGTAAGGTATCTCTGTGACTATTCCAATTGTTGAATGGGTTTGGACAGATACATGCCAAAGTGGGCATTATAAAAACTGATTGACCTAAGAGGGCTTTGTAAAGGGGGACAATAACATCTCTAGATCTAGTCACAATCAATTTGTTTATAAGCTGTGCAATATAGAAAAAACTTTATGACCTTGGGCACATGTTGGTCAAAAGTTAGGTCACTGTACACACAAGTTCCCAAATGCCAAACAACTGGGTAATTTCTCAGGGAGTATTGTCAGTTTAGCAGTTCCCTGGAGTAGATGACTTCCCAAAGGATTTCTGGTTTCAATTCATGATTCTGGCACCAGTCATTGTTTGGGACAAACCTTCCTGCACAGTGGTTAATTCATTTGGGGATTCAGTAATTGCTCCTTGCTTGCAATCATCTCAAACTTAGTCAGCCAAAGCCCTTTGGTATTTCCTTTTACTTTTGAGATGTATATGCCAAACAGAAAAAGTCTCAGCACTGAACCCTGGGGGACTCCATTGCTGATTGGTCTCTTTCAAGAAATAACTTCCCCTATTTTGATGATTTCCTGATTGTATTGAATTATATGCCTTGTATAATACAGCACCACTTGTTAGAATGTGCTTTAAATTTGTAGTTTTGAACAGTCTTCTAGTAAGCAATGAAACAAAATGCATGAATCAATAATGCAAAACTACCCATTTCAGAAAATTTCAACCATAAAGGCCACTCAAACATCTGAAATTACAAACAAACAATAGCAGTAAATATGCAAAATCTTTGCAGAAGTAATGTCATCTAAATAATTCCACATCAAAAAGATATGTAAGTAATAATGAGGTTGCTGCTAGCAAACAACTTTATATTTCATTGTTTCATCTACAAATAAAGTGCCTGTTACCCTTGAAGAATAAATTGCCTATGTCACGTTAAAAAAATGATAAGCTAGTAATACTGCAATAGGGAATGGATGGCAAACTAACAGGTTCAAAGCTACTAGGTAACTCCTCCAAAGGAGGACATTCACATGACTGTAGAATCCACTCTCTTTAAAGTACAAAAACAGTATCAGTAATCTATTTGTATACTGTGGGAATAGAACCCACAGCCTTCTACATTAAAAGGCAGATGTATTACCTGTTGTGCTACTAACAATACAAGTCAACTTTGTATAAGCAGCAGTAAACTCCTCTTTCCCTGAAGATCTCAGTTCACAAAATCCACTTGACAACTAAATCTCTCAACTTGACAGCACAAGGCATCTGGAAAAAGCCACAATTTATTTGGGGGGGGGGGGGCAAAAACCAGGGAGACATTTTAAACATTGCTTGTATAATCTTAGAAAGTTGCTAAAATAAAGTGGTTTGTGTTACCATATGTTTCCTGAAAGACAGAAAGACTGAAACTTAAAGGGCTATAATTATTTAAGAGGAACACACCAAAAGTATGACCCAAATATTCTGTGAAAATCTGGACAGTTGAGAGCTATGGACTCAACTCCTTGAATCACAAGTGGTGGTATGGGGAGAGAATTCAAGCTCTTGTTCCTTATACATAAGGTACAGGGTTTGAGTCTGAGTAAAACTAACCACCAGGTATACCTAACTGGAGCATTTTACACACTCACACACACACAGCAGTATATTAGAAAACATGAACCCAGCATATGTGAGCAAAACACAGCAAAACTCTCCTTACCTGTAAGTATGTTGGGAGAAAAGCTGTGCCTGAAACACACTTTCCTTAAGAGTTGTACCTTGGGCAAACAACAAATGTGATCACTTAGGCACTTAACTCCCTCAACAGAAGTTTAAATTTGGTGCCTGAGTGTGGACTGTGCTTAAATCTGTGACACACTTACGCATGGGTCCTCCTTAAAGAAGACGCAAGACACTTCCACCAGCCACCATGGAGTTTGTTTTTTTTTTTTTTTGTTGAAGTTGCCACGGGGTCCCTCCCCCTTGCTCTATGGTTCTGGCACCCTTGATTATCTTCACGAGGGTCTGATACAGACAAATAACTGGTGCCCGAGCCATGAGCTAAAACTCAGTGTAAAGAAATGCATAATCACATCCCTTCAGAAGTCAGCTACCCCCTTGAAACTACCATACTGAGAAAACACCCCTAAGAGTATACCAGTAATCAGGAATTTGTGGAATGGATAAGAAAAGTGACCTGGAGTTTGACTATTGTGTCTACAGTAGTAAGCAAAAAATATTATATTGCACATCTTATAAGCAAGTAGGCACTAAAGGGGCAACACAATGGTTACAGTGAACAAGCAGAAGTTGAACTTATTGCCCATTTTCAGTTAAGGCGTCGAAGATGAAGAAAATTCTTTGAACAGCAATTAACCTTTGAATAGCCTTGTTGCCTGTCTGTATTACACTTGATACACAGCTGTGAATATGACAGCAATGCTATCTGAATAAATAATTTGTAATTGGTAACTCGGCACATTGCAGCTAGTTAGGTCAATGAACTACTACAGCATATGATTTAACTGATCTTTAACAGTTAACCGAACTCGATGATTAGCCATTCTGGTACAGCGAAATGACAATAATTCATACACTCATAAGACAACAGACAGGCTCTGGGTCAGATTAATATCTCATTGTGACTGCACTGATGGCATACTGTCCAGTGCATTATGAAACTGACATTTGTTATGCAGTGCTGACTTGTTTGAGTTCTTTTGTAAATCTTGAGATTATCTGAACTTGCAAAAACCTTAACCAGAAAATGGAAAGAGGAACGGCTTTTCTTCTGTGTGAGCATTGTGTCATTACAAGTTTACATATGGGTTTTAAGGCTTCCCTTTTGTTGGATGCTTTTCTGAGAAACGGATACATTTGGCATTTCTGAGTACAGCAATGGGTCTCACTGTGAGATAACAGACCATGAACAGTGCTAGTGTTCTGAGGACTGGTTTTGAAATGTCTGATTTTTCTGCCTACATGCATGTTGGCCTCTGTCTACTTTCAAACAAGGTCATGTTTAATTACTGGCCTCATGGAAAAGAAAAAAGCAGCTGAACTCTGGTAAGCAGTGACATTTATTCTCTGAATGATACTGCCAAGTCAGCAAAACTGAGACGCAGTTGAAACATCAGCTCTTTTCTGAATGAAATAATTTAGACCATGGGTACATTTCTCCTTGGAGCCAGTGCAGGATTTGATGTTTCAGAGGATGGCTCCCTGGAAGTGCATGGTAAGTATGATCCTGGATTCCCAAAACCAGAAGATGAGTGTTTGTATGGCAAGTGAAAGAATAATAAACTATATGCTACAATGGCTTGTTGCCTAATATGTGCATAATTAATGTGTGTTATAAAATGGTATGCAGAGTCAAACAATACTGTTATGCTGTGAAGGACAAAAAGCAGCATTTGATAGGACTTGTTAAAACATCAGGTGCTGGTACTTAAGACTCAGTCAAGCTGAACTACAAGTAACATTGTCATGCTAGCGGATACTAATAGAGGTAAGGCAGAACATCGCCTTTCGAAGTCTGGTAGAAACATCATGATGATATTAGAGGAGTATTTCCCTTTGAAAGTCATGTCATTGTTCGCTATCTTCTCACAGAGAATTGAATTCGTTTGACAAATAGCATGACTGACCACCATACTAGAACAGGGAACATTTTTGAGGACAGCATTGGTAAGCCTTATACAGCAGTCCTTGGTAAGTCAATGTATTCGCTACACAGGCACAGCAAGCCATAACACACACACACACACACAGACACACACACACACACACACACACACACACACAGACACACACACACACACACCATATGAATCCTTCTATAAGACTGCTATGCCTAATATAAAGCCTGTTAATAAATACCAGGTGAATGCAGCAATGCAAATGTTCATCACATAGTCCTTGCCATATTAATTACTTCTACTGGTATAAATGGTGACAATAAAACATTCCCCCCAAATGACTTTTCCAGTACTTTTGTCCATATATGTACAAGTACTTCACTGACACCAAAACTGCGGTGGTGGTGCTGCGGTAGCGTTGTCGCCTCACAGTAAGACGTTGTCCTGTTCGATTCTCAGCTAAAGCGTCTTCTGTGTGGAGACATGCGTGAATGGGTGTACCTTCGTTAAAGGTTGTGCACCTGAGCTGGCAACTTGGCATGTAAAAATCTACTGCCAATCATTAGCGGACCGGAGTTCTGCTGTGGCGACCCCTAACCGGGAAAAGCCGAAAGACACAACAACTTCGCTGACACCAAAATGAAACATTTCCATCAATGACCCATAAAGTAGTTTGTCCATGTTTGTTAAAACACTACACTGACATGAAAATGAATAATTTTCCCCAATGATCTCTTCAGTGGTATGTAAATGTATACACAGACACCAAAATGAAGCATTTCCCCAAAGACTCCCTTCATGAGAATGTCCATGTATGGCACAAGTACTTCACTGACACCAAAATGAAAAATGTCCTCCAACGATCCCTCTAGTACTTATCCATGTATGCGCATCCTTTCACTGACACCAAAATGAAGCATTTCTCCAAATGACCCCTTCATTAGTATGTCCATGTATGCAAAAGCATTTCACTTAAACCAAAATGAAAGATTTACCAAAATACACACTTAGTAGTTTGTGCATGTATACAAAAGCATTTTACTGACAGCAAAATGAAACATTTCCTCCAATGACTTCTCCAGTAGTTTGCACTGTGTATGCACAAGCACTTAATGACAACAAAATGAAACATTTCTACCAAATGACACCTTCAGAAGTTTGTCCATGTATGCACAAGTGCTTCATTGACATCAAAATGAAACCTTCCCCATGGCCCACCAGTAATTTGCCACATAAGCATAACCATGCAAATGACACCAAAATTAACTCTTTACTCCAATGACACTAGTTTTTCTATTTACACCCAAACACTCAAATGATATTGTGATGCCCGTGCACTGGCTCAGTAATCAAGGAGCCTCAATCCTCACCACTAACACCAGTGATGGGTGTGCACATTGAAAAGATAACAAGTACACACTGTAAAGTACAGTTTCATTTAAGAGCACACAGAGATCACAGCCAGTCTGGGGCTGGTTTCTCATTTCTCTCCAGATCCCCAATAAGACTCCCCACTGGCACAGCTATAGAGTGGAGTCCTTAGCCAAGGGTTCCAAGCCAAGTCCTCCCAGCACTCCCTTTGTCCAACCAGTGCTTCGTGTCCCTGCCCAAGTAGCTAACACACGCACACATACACACACACTTTGAGATATGATTTATATACAAACACACACACTCCTGGGAAGGCTGGCACAGGTTCCCTAGGTATGTCCCTTCTGCCCAGGCTATAAGGTAGTAATCGACTGCCACCAGAACCCTACTTATGATCTACTATAAGGCCTGTCCCAAAGGGGCAGAGATGTTGATGATGCATCCCCATGCATCATGCACTACCTGGTAATTGATGGAATGGTAGGTCTTGCTATCCAGGTACCACTCTCCCTGTAAACCAGGAGGGGCAGTAATTGCAATATGGGTATAATTGATTACACCAAGTATGTCAGGGTAATGTGCCAGCCCATAAAAAGCACACATAATCCTGGCTTGGTTTTAAGGTGACATCAAGAAATACATGTACTGATTCACATTGCCAAGAGATGATCCAGGAACTGCTTCAGCATCCTCAAGGCAGAAGCCTGTGAGATCTCCAAAAAGTAGTCCACACATTCCTCTGGTGCTCTAATGGGGGTCAAACATGTTCACTAAAAGCTTTATAATGTCACTCTCCAATCTAAACATAATAAGAATTTCCTGATTATCAAAGTTATAATGAGTAATCCTTTACTTATATTTTCATCTTCTTGTTGGGCAAGCCTGCCAAGACAATCAACTCCAACCTAGAAATAACAAAGCTTACTGCAATAGATAGCATTTTCACCGATTGCATCTCTGATAGATTTAGCAATGCTTCCCTTTTTATAATGCATCTGTGACCAGTTAGAAAAAGTGGGAAAAATTGACTTTGACATGCAAATGGTGTTAAAACAGATTTCATTAGCATATGAAGATTTATATCACTCCTCATTTCCACCTCATTATTTGCTCATTTGCATAAGTATATTTGAGGTAATTTCACAGAGACATAAATGACCTCTGCACTCATTCGTGCATGCCTCTGAAAGCCTTAACGCATTTCCAAAACTTACTATCCATACTCAACTATAAAAGAAGGTTTAAATCTCAATCAAACTGCAGCATTAGAGCAGTTCATTATACAACAACACTGGCAAAATGTATCCTCAAATAGACTGTGCAAATAGATGTATTTCAAAATGCAACAGGAATTCAAGAATCAGCACAACAGGGAATTAAATGCAGTTTTAACATCTAGAAACAACATTGTGTTGCAATGTTTTTTTACTTCTATTTGCACGGAAGGATCACACAGCAAGAATGCACAGGCTTGACTAAATATAACAGCCTTAAACAGGTAGAAAATCAATTTCCCCAAACCCACACTAGTGTTAGAAGCACTGATAGCTTTCCACACAGTGAGATGAAAAAGCCATTTCAGTTGTTCTGAGAAATGTTTAGCTTAATATGCAGTTACTGGAATCTCAGAATGCTGGGAGTTTAAATAAGCTATTTGCTAGCTAGAGATGTTTGAAGATTCTGTGTTGCAGGTAATTTTATTTTGTATTCTGGTTGGTGATTTGGTTACTAGTGTAATTTCTATTCACTCACATGCCCACTTTGCTGCTACTTTATCTCACAGACAAAAGTGCTAGTTAGGAACCATGAGGGTCATCATCATCATCATCAGTAAACAGGAATGTAATGCAAATATAAGGAAGGTGACAGGGACAGCGATCAGTGTTTGAATACTCTTTTCAGTTAACAGTGTGCATTCATGCAACGGGTACCAATAAAGTATTTTACATATCATATCGTGATTCAGTTCATAATGCATGACATCACCTTTGCCTTTGAAAGATAAGCAGAATATCAACTAAATATATATTAATATAACCTGAATAAATGTTTATTTTGAAGAAATAAAGGCCAAAGACTTCCCATCTGAGTGCACACAGTGCAAAATGTCAGCATACTCATGCTTTATGTTGCAGAAAGGTCAATAAATCAATGGATAGTAAACATTTGTACTGAACAGATAATATGCAATGTATTCTAAGTAAATTGAGCAAACAAATCTCAGGTTGCTGATGGGCTAACTGGAGCTCTTCTCTTTGAATACATTCCGGCATATCCTGCAGCAAAAGATTCAGTCAGCTTCATAAAAGAATAACTACAACATCAGCCTAACCAAGCTAATAATTCAGTTTCTATGGAAAAAGTAATAAAAAATGCACCTCAGTGGTGCAGTGTTTTACTTAGTCTTCGGATGAAACAGGAATGCAATCGGTCCAGCTCAATCAAGAATTAAAAGAGCTGCTGTTGGCTCTTTTTCCAACGGGGAATGAAGAGAGCACCTGGCCAGCAGAGAATCTTCTGGAAGTTGTATTCATTTTAATTTCTTTTCTTGATCAGGCTATCCTCATTAGACATATAGCCATTTTCATGGTAGACTTGAGGTGGTATTTATACAGATGGCAGAAATTTGGCAAAGGCAACAAGGAAATGCTTTTACTTTTTTTTTTATAAGTGCCATGGATCTTTTACATCCACTTGAGCTACCACAAACTCATGCAGCTGAGACCACTACTTAATATTTCTTCTGAAGGACAAGATCTTTGGGGTACAGCACCCTCACTGTTATAGGTGCACTGTCAGTAATGGAACACACTGCACGGATATAATCCACAGCCTTTTGATCTTCCCCATAACCAATGTTACTTATGGAATCAATGGATCTGCTATATTGTACCATTTTGCATATGATGTTGTTGCATAGATTCATATGTTCTTACTAAGTTTATGGTCAGGGAGACCATCACAAAATTCAGCTACATCATTCAGTACTGCTGGGAGACTAGCAGTATCCCCATTAAGTAGATATTCCTCACATATACTAAATGAAAATTTGCATCCACCCCTCCAGATGTTTGGAGTGGTTTTAAAGGATGCCAAGGAAATACTGGGCTTGATATATACAAGCAGCCTATTCCAGACACAGGGAATGTGTTGTGTTAGGCACCAGTCAGACCATCTGGTGTTTTTCTGTGGTTGCATAGGTTTAGGTCTCTAGAATGGGTGTTTGCTTTGTTTTGCTATGCTACTGGTTTTGTTTAGGTGAAAGACTTCAAAGACTGGAGGGATGTTCAGACATGGAAAGCTAAGCAGTGATCATTACTTAGGAGTCTGTCCAACACTGAGTTGAGAGACAGGATTTTTAGTCCATTAGAGTAGCTAAGAGTACTGAGACCTGATGTCATTTTGGCAAGGAAATGTTTGTGTCTCTAGAGTTGGTCTAGGTGTTTACTGAGGTACTTTTTACTTTATTTTATGTATCCTTTGTTAGCCAGGCAAATCTCACTAGGCTAGTTGCATCTTTTCATGGGAGGCCCGAGTTTGCATTTGTATTACTAGGGGAAGTTTAGTCATGGTATTGGTATACTTCCCCTACTCTTTTTGAAAGGTGCCATGGAAGCTTTTACATCTACCTAAGCTGCCATCAGCTGAAGTAAATGGGACCTCAGTTTAATGTTTCATCCAAAGGTACATACCAAAGTTGACATTATATTCATGATGATCCTAATAAGGGAGGGAAAAAAGTGGGACTATAACTTCAGTTTGTGCAAAGAAGAAGCGTTGTGTAACCAACACAGAGATGTGATAGTCAAAAGAGAGTCTGTTACCAACATAGGTGCCCGAGATCCTTGATTTCTGTGTTGGATCTAAGTGGAACTTAATTTCTTGGCATTGAGGGTATGCGCATTATTAACCAAGCAGAAACTCTGCAGTGTGGAGGGTGTGAAGTTCATTCCATGAATGTTATACACCTAGGTTACTAATAAAAAATGAACTTTAAAATATGTACTACAAACTAATAAAAAAACAAAACAGTAGGTAGTCCACAGTTGAGTTAAAAACTGAATATCCTTTATTGAAACACAAACTAGTGATACTAGTTGAGTATAATGAAAAGCACCAAAAACAGTCATTATTTATATATAATCAGGTTATTTGGAGCAAGGTAGTGGTTACAGCAGGTGGTTCTATTAAGAGCAATTAAAGCATTAATCTCATTCCTTTAACCAAGTCCCCCTTTACACTATAGTGTAAACTGAGACTGTGCTACCTTACAACTGCAACTAAAAAGCTAGAGACAAATTAAGATATATAAGAACAGCTTATTAAAGCTAACCTACTATTCTAAACTTTAATTAAGAAACCAACTCACTAAAAAAATGACTAATTAACTAACAAAAAGATCTACCACTAGACATCTATCAGAATAAATATCAGTAACTTATAAACTGAAACACTTTCAACAAAGATCAATTTTGTACCAAATAAATACTCCATCAGGTTTGTGTTTAAAAAACATACCATAATATTTTAGAACATGTATATAAATTTACAAGTGAACTCCTAAGTAGGCTGAAAACAATAGCTATAATTGCTAATGTGGAAATAGAGTTAAAAATGTTCAAAATAAAGAATTAAGGCCCTGGGGATCTGTTCAAGTGTGGCAGCTAACTAAGAAAGTACTTAATTTAAATGAGTAAATGTATCAGAAAACAGCACCAATGTGTTATTTTCATTGTAAAATATTTATGAAGTCTGATACTTGTTTATAACAATATTAGCATGTATAATATTAGCATGTAATGCCAGCATTAATCAGTTCCATATCAAACTTTTAATAGTCTTTTAAACAGTGGGGTAGTTTTCTGAGTTCTAGTATGTTTTTATGGAGCAATAATAATTAAGCCCCAGTTTTCTAAAAGAGTTCAGTTTCAGCTGCCACAGTAGTTCACATTTTTCTAAAATATTAGGGATGTCTCCTTCCAGTTCCAAATTTGAAATTTAAAGTCAGTGTGTCTTTTGTGAAGCTGCAGGTGCTGAACCAGTGCATTATTCTTAATGCATTATTCTTGCACATAGCTCTAATTTCAGACAGTGGCCAGAAATCCTTCTATTAAGTTTGTTGATCGTTTTCCCCACATAAAATGCTTCACAGGCATTGCAGCTTGCCCTGTAAACCAAGTGCATTGAGTTAGTCACCTCCTGCATTGGTTTTAATCAGTTTCTTTAACTAAGGGCAAAACAAACATGTCTCCCTCCTGTATGTGCTGATAAAAAACACAGTTGCCTCCACACTTATTGGTGCATCTATCCAATGATCTGGGTCTACTTTCAACCCAATTCCTGATGTTTCTGGCTTTACTATACACAAAGGAAGGAGCTTCTCAAAAGATGTCCATTAGATATGAGCTTTCAGTAACTATGGTGCTGTTCTCTCTAATAATATTAATAATGATGTGATAGTCAATAGTAAAAGTCAAGATAAAACTGTCTTTAAATTTGTTGTCCATAGATTTCTTTAAAACCCTCCTTTAAGGACTGTTAAGTGCTGGTGAATTTGTACTTTATAGTTCAGTTATAAGTTCCAGAATGCTTCTTAACATATTGCTTTCATATCCTCTCACCAAAAATCATTTTCAAGTTTATTTATGTTCTTAAGGAAGGGTTTCATTTTCATGGTGATCCTGGCCAACCTGCACCCCTGGGATTTAATAACATTATATTTTGCCCCAGTGGGATGGAGAGACTTATGTACCAGGAGGTTTATTCTGGTAGGTTTTCTGTAAAGATCTGTATCCATTTTACCTTGGTCCAAGTCTTTAGTAATCTGCATATCTAAGAAGACTGCCAAGGTGAGGCTGTGGGAAGAGGTGAACTGCAGAAAGCTGGTGGTTTGATTCAGATAGTTAACAAAATCTTCCAATGTAGCACTGCCTCCTTTTTACACAGTAAAGATGTCATCAATAAAGCACAGATATATTGTGATATGTTGCATGTATTCTCTGTTAAAAACATAATCCTGCTCCCACTTGCCTAGAGCTATGTTAACTAGGCTAGAGGCCATAGCTACCCTCATGGCCATACCAGTCTTTTTATAGTAATTTCCATTAAATTAAAAAAATATAGCTAAGCACCATATCTAAAAGTTTACCTGTTCTTTTAGGTTGTGCTGGTGCACCATTGTTGTTTTTCCTGTACAAATCAATCACTGCTTCAATACAATAATTATGTGAAAGTACAGTATATAATGATTCAACATCTATTGTTAATAAAATGCTATCAGTATCAATAGTCTTTTATGTGTGAAATGTTCTTCTCAACTAAAGGTTGTAACAAAAAATCTAGGGAGATGGCAGCAGCTTCGGTCAGGGAGCCCCTGCTTGCAACCAATGGCCTGTAAGGAGGGTTTTCTATTTTTATGTGGCTTAGGGATTCCAAAGAATTTATGCAAGTGGGGGAAGGTGTCTCTAGATAGTCAAGCAAGTTATCTGTTAACAAACCATCATCATAAAGTGCAGTCAAGGCTGTGTACCAGTTGTTGTGTGATGCCTTAGTCTCTTCTAAAGTAAAAGATTCATAATAGTTAGTGTCACTCAACATTTCTTCTATCCTCTGGTTATAGCTGTTGGTATCAGTAACAACAACAACACCCCCTCCCTTGTCAGCCTTCATAACCCAAGACTTATTTCTACCTAGTTCTAACAATGCTTTTTTCTCACCTTTGTTAAGGTTGTAGAACATTATCTGTGCTGGTTTCTGCAGTAGTTTCCTAATGTCCATTTCACATTTGACCTCAAAAGCTAGGGAGGGCAGTAATTGTAGGGTCTTTTTATTGTTTCTTCAATAGTTATTTTCTCAGGGGTATCAGATTTTCTATGGTACAGACCTTTCAGATTCACATTCAATTTTCTGACAGAGGATTTTAAATCAACCAGTACCTTTGCTGTTTCAGACCTGCAGTGGGGAACAAAAGTTAATCCCTTTGAAAGCACACTAATCTGAGTGTCAGTAAGTTATTTTCTGGAATGATTCCACACAACAGGGTAAGTTAATAGCATGGCTATCTTCTTCATCTGGTTCTGGGTCCTGTGGAGTAGTTGAGCTCCCCCAATTATTTAATTTCCCTCACTTCTGTCCAGTGCTTGGTTCTCCATTCTACAGGAGGTGCTCTGGCTGGGGTTGGGGATCGTTGAAACTCCTCTTTTGCCCTTTGGAGTCTTGGGGGATTGTAGTGGTAGTCCTCCTAGTGACTCTGACAGTATTGTCCTCCTCTGGAGCTCTGACATTGGTCCTGGTAATGGTATTGGTAGTGGTCATGTTGTTGGTGTTGTGGTTGATGTCTGTACTGATGGCAATGTTCCGCTTGGTGGTGTGGGTCTTGGTGTTCTATATGCTGCTCTTGGTAGCTGTGCTGTGTTTGTTATAAACAAATATCAAACATCGTAAATATTTTACAGTTTAAATAACTGACATTGATGTTGTTTTCTGATACATTTACTCATTTAAACTGTGTGATTTCCTAGTTAGATGCCACACTTGAACAGATCCCCAGGGCCTTAATGTTTTATTTTTAACATTTTTCACTGTATTTTCACCTTAGCAATTATAGCTATGCTTTTCAGCCTACTTATGTATTCACTTGTAGATTTATACACATGCTCATTAGTATTATATGTTGTTTTACACACAAACCTGATGAAGTATTTATTTGGTACACAAGAGATCTTTGTTAAAAGTGTTTCAGTTTATAAGTTACTAATATTTATTCTGATAGATATCTAGTGGTAGATCTTTTAGTTAGTCATTTTGTTAGTGAGTTGGTTTCTTAATTTAAGTTTAGATTAGTAGGCTAGCCTTAATAAGCTGTTCTTATATTATATATTTTAATTTGTCTCCAGCTGTTTGTTTCAGTTCTAAGGGAGCACAGTCTCAGTCTACACTATAGTGTAAAGGGGAAGGGGACTTTGTTAAAGGAATGAGTTTAATGCTTTTATTGTTCTTAACAGAACCACCCTCTGTAACCACTCCCTTCCGCCAAATAACCTGATTATATATAAATAATGAATGTCTTTAATGCTTTTCATTATGCTCAGTTAAGATTACTTGTTTGTGTGTTTCAATAAAGGATATTCCATTTAACTCAATTGTGGACTACCTACTATTTCTTTTTTATTTTGTAGTACATGTTTTAAAGTTTGATTTTTATTAGTGAACTGGGTGCATAACATATTTCAACGAGTGAAATTCACACCCTCCCCACTAAGAAGTTTCTGCTTGGTTTGGTTTTGACCCAGTATAGGTTTAATAGAGGGTTTTCTGAGACTTTGAGGGATGCCACAGATTTTTCTTTATGCACATTATTAATACATTGAGGATTTGAATATCAGAATGGGAAATAACTCTCCCCAATCTGTAATCATCAGGTTTGGTTAGCCATAGTAGTTGGAGATCAGCTGTCATGCCAGAGAAATATACACCAAAGAGAAAGGAACCCAAAACAGAGCCCTGTGTGATAATACTGGTGATACTTTTTTCTTTAGAGCAAACACTCCTGGCTTTATCAGAATGCTATCTGTCAGATTGTCATTTACATATCCAGCAAACTATGTGCAAGTTAGTGCTGAGTTTGGTGAGTTTGTCAATACTTCCAGCATCTGGGATAGTGTTGAAGGTCTTGACAAGCCCCAGGCAGTACATATGCCCATTATCCATGCCTCTTATCCATCACCTCAGCAACTCTTTCAAAGAACTCAACCAAGCTGACCAGGCTTTACCTTCTTTTTGCAAAGCCAGGCTGGTGTGTATCTAGGGATATAAGGCCACCTATGTCATCTTTAATTAAATCAGCTTTAATAGGTTCAATAGCCTTGCAAATAATACCAGTGAGGCTAATATACATGTAATTCCTAGGGTCAGTAGGGAGACCATTGTTATGCAAGGGGCATTGGACAGACTCAGGTTGAAGAGCTGATGGAGGATTTTTGCCCATGGAACTTAATACTTCTCAGCAGATATCCACAGACATTGCCAGGACCCATGAAACTGGTATTTAGAGAATGGATCCTGCACCAGTGGTGTAGAGGGATGAAATCCTGACTACAGCACAGGTGACATGGGTTCAAGTTAGTTACTTGGATGCTTCATGGCACATTTGGGGAGGACATGTCTGCCCATTCTGGGGGATGAGGTACACACTGGAATGCATCATTAGGTTTGATCCTTTTTGGAAGCCTGGGACACTTGGAAGAGGGGCTTACTATAGGGGAGCAGGCATAGACTGAGTCATCCATGGATGTATGGACAAAAAGCCACAGAGCCCATTGCATGCCAACCCTTGGAGATGGGATGAATGGACAAAGGGGGCCAGGGAATTAGTGGAAAACACTCCCCAACAGAAGTATGATAATACCTCAAGTACCTTTAACTCATCGCCCATCCTGAATATGGGTGGCATTAGTCCAGGGGAGACTTAACTTGGCTTTGTAGACCCCAAAGACAAGGACAGTCCTGGCAGCAGCTATTGATCAGTTGCAGAGATCCTGAAAGAGACTTGGTCCAAAGTGATTTTGGGGAGGGGGAATGGTGAGTACAGAAAGTAGGGTGTGTAGTGTGAAGAGAATTTGTCCTCAAGTACAGTAGCAATGTTCACAGGATTAGAGAAGGAAGTACCATTTGAGATAGTTCAGTACAGAATTGTTGGCTACTTCTAAGTTCTGAATATAGCTAAATCATGTTTTTTGCTGTATTTTGAGTTAGCAGCAGCCAAAGTGGTACTGCACAGCGTAGTGAGAGCAACACTACCTGCTCACCATCCATATCATTTGTGGAAAATGCTGCACTGCCCATTTCCCCGCACTGGGATGTGACTTCAGATGGTTTAACAGGTCCCCATCTGTTGATGACCCTATAGTAAGTACCAACATGTATGTGCAGGTTATAGTCTCATCTCAAGTCTTGCACAGAGTCTCACACTCTTCTTCACTACAAATACAACAAACCCCACTGGTGGAACTCAGCTATAAACAGACCCTACAAAAAAAGGAAAAAGCTCATAGCCCTAAAAAAAACAGAATAAAATCTCAATGTATTATAATCAATCTCAAAAGGGTTAAAAAAGAACTTAGGAGCAAGATCAAATCCTGCTAAGCTAATTATAAAAAAAATTGTTATATCAGTGACAGCAAAGGGGAACCACAAGACATTGTTTAATTATATAAAGACCTCAGAAATAATATCTGATATTACACCAGGTTTATCTCTAATGATATTTCCCCCTCAAACATCTAACAACTTTGCAAATAAATTTCGTTCCAAATTCTCCTCTTTGCTGTTTCTAACTTTTCCAAAACAAAGCATTCACTCCCTACACCTCCAGTAATTATCTCTGAACAGATATCAAATATACTCTCCAAGACCAAAATCACCAGCTGTATGGGTGCAGATAACATACTAGACTGTTTCCCAATCAGTATGAAATGCCACACTCAGAATTCCTTTAACTATTTGGCCACCACTGCATAGATAACAGAAGCCCGGGGAACACTTGTAGTTCATCTCCAAGAGGAAGAGCCCATCACAGACCCTGTCAACTGTAGAACTATCAGCCTCACTAGCATCATTTGCAATGGTTTGGACAGTATTATCCTAAACTTTATTCAGTACTGCAATGTTTTTTTTTGCCTTTTTCTTTTCTTCTGAGTTCAGGGACATCAAATTATGTCCTCTGCCATTCAAACAGCAGCAGCCCCCCTGCACTTCTCTCCACTAAGAACTGGCTCTGTGCAAAACCTGTACTTGGGAGCATCAGCCTACTGGGATTACTGGTAACTGTGCAATGGAAGCATGTTTAACATGAAGGGCCTATCTGTATCTTAACTTAAAGTGGACAGATATTAACCCATTCCACTCCAATGAAGCTCTGGAAGTTTGCACTGTAACTTCCAATGGTCAGAGTCTACGCTTTATGATAGAATCAAATTATGTCCTCACATTTCAAACATATGTTCATAACTCTAGAACCATGGGGGAGGGGGATCTAAAGATGTATAAATGACAAACTCTTCAGCACCAACTAATTTTACAGTGGTAGTATTCCTTAGGTTCTAGGTCTTAAAATGGATTTTATAAGTCACCCTATACACAGTAACTATTAAGTTACACACATATTGTCAGTAGCATTTTATTAATCTAGCTTTCATATGAGGGTAAGCAGTTATGTTTGTGCCACATAGCTGTTGAAATATTTAGAGGTATATTAGTGCAGTTGTATTATCCATTATGTAACCTTTATGATGAAATCTTTAAATAACTTGCATGCAGCATTCTTTTAGAATTATTATGTAAATATGATTAGGCAGTATTAGATGCCTGCAGGCATCAGTACATACATCCATGCATACAAATATTTCAGGCACAGGCAATAATGCTCTTCTAGCCTGCCAATATACCGAAAAAAAGAAGTTATGTCTTACCATAATGTTTCCTCTGTGTTGTCGATCTTCACATATCCTTGACAGTGGGTTTGGTTCTGAACCTCAGAACTGACTTGGCCATTGTTCCAGCTCACACCTTCCAAAAACTCTCAAGCTAAGCTCTACTGATAATACTCCTTGCCAAATTACCTCAGATCAAGTTTGCATAAAACAGTGACAGACAAGAAACAAAGGAACAGAGACCTTATCTGAATCTCCTAATGAAGTCCAATGCCATAAAGAGATCCGATCCACCAAGAAATCTGAGGCTAGGGGGAAGGGGAGGGTATGTCAAGGATATATGAAAATCAACAACACGGAACATTATGGTAAGACAACTTCTTTATCTGATGATGTGAATCTTCACATAATCATTGACAGTGAGACAGAGTCCCCAGCTACATGAATCTTGGGAGGTCTCATGGAAGAATATTCCTAAGGACCATTGAGCAGAATGATGCTTGTCCCCTATAGACCAGATCCAATTTGTAATGAGTAATAAACTTATGGGGAGATGCGCAAGTAGCCACTGCACAAATATCATCTATAGAAACTCTAGAGTGAAAGATTGCAGATGCAGCTACTGCTCTGGTGCAACGTGCCTTAACAGTAATTTGTAATGGCATATTCTTCTTTTCATAAACAAAAGTAATACAGTCCTACAGCCACCTAGCCAGGGTGACTTTAGAAACCGGTTTCCCCATAGCCACTGAGGAAAAGGAAAGTAACAACTGATTTGATTTTCTGAATTCTTTTGTCCTGTGCATGTAGAAACAAAGTGTCTATGTACATCCAATAAATGTAGGTATTATTCACCTTTGTTAGAAAAGTTGAGAAAGAAGACTGGGAGTTGAATAGTTTGGTTAAGGTTGGTTTTGGATACTATCTTTGGTAAAAAGGAAGGGTTTGTTCTCACTGAGACCCTGTCTTTATGAAATATTAGATAAGGAGGTTTACAGGATAAGGCACGTATTTCCAGAATTCTCCTAGCAGAGGTAATGGCTACCAGGCATAAGGTTTTCCATGACAAGAACTTTAGATCACACTTGGTAAAAGGTTCAAAGTGGGGATAGACTTGAGATTGGAGTACTAAATTCAAGTCCCGAGATGCACAGGTTTCCTTATATGGAGGTCTGAGCATCAAGGATCCTTTCAGAAAGGCTTTGCAAAGCTTGTGGGACATTAGGGATGTGCCATTTAGACCCGAATGGAAATTAGAGATTGCAGCTAAATGCACCAGAATGGTCAATGCTGAGGCTCATGCTTCAATAAGCAATGTCAAGAACTCTAGAACTTTATTGATTGGAGCTGAATATGGATCAGTGTTAGCCTTTGATATCCACATAGAAAGTGTATGCCACTTGATAAGGTACAGCATTCTACTTGAGGGTTTGTGGCAAGCCAAAACAATTCTTTGAACTGTTGAATTGAGAATGGAATGCCTGGCAATTATGGGAACAGGAGAAGCCATGCAGTGAGCTTGAGGTTATGGGGATTCAGGTGAACCAGTTCATCCGGAAAGGACAGTAGATCTGGATCTGGGTCCAGAGTCCAGGGTTTCCGAACTAGATGAGATCAAAGAAAGGAGAACCTAATCTGTTGAGGCCAGAATGGGGCAATGAAAATTATCCTGTTCTTTGACCTGATGGCTTTCTTTAAGAAATGGGATATTAGGGGAATTGGGTGAAATGCACAGAGTAGACCAGAGGGCCAGTCATGCAGAAGAGCATCTCTTGGTGACTTCCCCAGAGGGGGGCTCAGGGCAAAGTAGCTGCTGCACTTGTTGTTCAGGGGTGATGTAAACAGGTTGAGCAAAGCTGGCCTCATTAGTGAAATATCTTTTCCACCACCAATGGCTTGAGAGACCACTTGTGAGGCATTAGAATACATCTGCTCAGTTTGTCCACAATCACATTGGAGCTCCCTGGAATGTGCATTGGTATGAAAAAGTAGTCTGATGAACTTTCCCATTGCCAAACTCTGAGAGCTTCTTGACAGAAAGGATAGGACCTGGTCCCCCCCCCTCCCCCATTTGTTGCTGTACCAGACTACTGACATGTTGTCTGTTTGGACTGCAATCGTTCCCAAGGGAAGGGTTGCTTGAAATGCTTGCAATGCTAAAAGCACTGCCCTCATCTCTAGAACATTGATATGCAAATTGGTTTCTAAGTGGGACCAAGTGCCTTGGACTGTCTTTCCCAGATAATGCCCTCCCACCCCATCTGGGATGCATCTGTGGTCACTATGGCTTGAGGTTGATGGGGGACAAAGGGACAGCCCAACAAGATTTTGTCTTCCTTGCAAAAGTTGGTAATTGTGACTAAATGGGACATTGGTTGATCTAGTGTGGACCATTGAAATGCCAGACGCCATTGAAGAATTCACATATGATATCTTACTAGGGGGACTAGAGTGATAGAGGCTGCCATCATCCCTAGAGTTTGAAGAAGGAGTCTTGCTGGTACTTTGTTGTTGCAAACAATCTGACTGACTTGAGAGCTTATCCTTTGAAGTCTTTCTATGCGAAGAGATGCAATGCTTGTGATCATGTTGAGCATTGCTCCAATGAATTCCAGTTGTTGAGATGGTTCTAGATGGGACTTTTCATCATTTTTGGTGATGCCTAAGTTGGAGCAAAGGAGAAGGTTGTAGTCTTGAGCTTCTACAAGTAGATGCCTGGTGGAAGCAGTAAGGAGCCAGTCTTTTAGATACGTAAACACATGGAATCCTTGAAGTCTGAGATGAGCTGCTTCCATTGCCATGCTTTTGGTGAACATCCTTGGGGCTGTGGTGAGACCAAAAGGCAGTGGCCTGAACTGATAGTGACTGGCTCCCAGCTGGAAGTGCAGACATTTTCTGGAGCATATGTTCATCTTTATATGGTAATATGCATCTGGAAGATCTACTGATCACATCCAATTGTCTTTTTCCAAGAACAGAAGAATAGTTTGAACCGCGACGATCTGAAATTTGGTTTGTTGAACTGATTTGTGCAGCATACTGAGATTCAAGATTCATCTCAAGTCCCCTGTCTTCTTTGGCACTAAAAATAATCTTGAGTAAATCCTGGAAACTATGTGCACTGGTGGGACTGCTTGGATGACTCTTTTGTCCAGCAGTTTATGAATTTCTAAGACGGCTGCCTCCCTGTAACTGTGTGGAATGTCTGGGATTTTGATTACACTCTTTAGTTGTGCTAAGAAGTGGATTTTGTATCCTGTGGTTATAATCCTCTGCACCCACTTGTTCTATGTTATCCTTAGCCAGGCAGACTGGTGCAGGGATAATCACCTCTCAAGTGCCTCCAGAGGATGGCAATGGGGCCTCATTTCACGAACGCTGATAGGAGTTTCCAGAGAAAGAATCCCTGGAACCCTGATTCTGTGGGCCACCTCAGCATCTTCCTTGGCATCTTCCATTATTACTTCCCGCTCTGTCCTGTGAGAAGTCATTGCCATGTAAGTCTTGGAAAGGCCCTTTGGACTTATTGCACCATAGCCTCCCACTATGCTGGTTCCTGGAATAAGGCTGCTGGGGAGTGGAAAAGAGTACATCCATGGCAGAAAGAGTCTTCCCATCTTTCTCACATCTGGCTAAGACTATCTTTAACTTTGGGACCAAATAGGGATGTTCCGTCAAATGGAGCTTTGAAAGAAGACTTAAATGGCTCCACAAACTCACATAGGTGCATCCGGGTGTGTCTTCTGATGGCTACACCTGAACCCGCTGCTCTTGTTGTCCTTTTGGCAGCATGTGCAATTAGCCTCACGGACAAGTTGGAAATCAATTCAACGGTGGCGAGCTGAGAAGTCATTTTGTCTCAAACTCCTTTAGCTACTGCTCCTGACAAAGTATCTCATAGCTCTATAATCAGATCTCTGTGAAGTCTGGTAAAATGTGCCATGTAATTCAAGGACCTGAGAGAGAAGGTTGACGAGACATAAACACACTTACTATATCTATCCATTGACTTAGATTCTTTATTAGGAGGATGGGTAGCATGACTTTTGTCGGCAAGTTCCTTTTTGGTGGCTACCACTACCACCATGGTGTCTACAGGAATTCCTTTAACCCAGTGTTGTTGATCCTTAGGTCCTGAAAGATATGGTCTGGTATCTTAAGGATTGGCTTGATGGATTCAGGTAACTTCCAGGCCCATTCTGAGCTATCAGCTTAATGAGATCGTTAGCGGGCAGAGAAATCCAAGAGGTAGTGGGGTTGGGCACAAAAAGCCTCTAGGTATACTGATTTCTCTGAAGAAGGTTGGAAGGAAGTCCAGTCACCCCTCTGTATCAGGATCTCTAGGATGTTCCCAAAGGAGACATCATCAGGGGGTGACTTGGGGGAACCTTCCCCTTCATCAAAATCAGTATCTTCTGTGAGTGACTCCTCATGGGAGTCCAAATGCTTCTTGCACTTTCTCTTTGAAGGAACTTCTTCAGTGGGATGCTCCAGAGAGGTATCTGAAGAGGACATAACCACTGTGGTTTGATCCTGTGACTTTTGTGCCCTCTGTCCCAGGGAAGAGGCTGAGGGAAGCTCTGGTTGAGGGGATAGGCCAGAGATTTGGTCAGATGGGTTTGGCATAGACTGATTATGCGCAATGGCATGGAAGACAGGCCCCCCAGTAGAGGGATGGGAGCCTGGAACCAAAACTGACTCCTTCACAACTATGGTCCCACCCCACACCAAGGAAGCTGCCTCCAAAGCCGAAGCTGGACTTGAGAATACATATGCTGAGGTACCAAGAGGCATAGATGGCTTCAAAAAGCTGGAGTTGAAACCTGCCCCCTGCAACTGGCAGTGAAGCTGGACCCTTGGAATTCCCCAGATTCGACAAGCCTGAAGAATTCAGGGTAGTTATCAGTGCCAGAGAAGGAGCTCTGGCCAGCACCAAAACAGTCAAGCCTGGAAGGGACAGTACCAGGGGCACCAAAGTCACAGTTGGAGTTGGAGGAGGAATAAAGTCCAGAGTGGAAGTAGGTAAGGTTCTAGAGCCAACATTGCTAGGTACCATCACAGAAGGTAATCCCCTCACAGCAAGGAGCTAATCCACCAGCCTCACAGCAAGGAGCTAATCCACCAGCCTCATGATTCAGTTAAGCTCTTGGTGGATCAGATGCAGGAAATAGAAGGAGATCTGGATGAATGTTTCTCCAGGAATGGACTGGGAGGATAGCCCAAAAAGGGGTCCACTGAGGGAGAGTATCTGGTTCATGGTAATTGTCTAAAGGAAATCTCCTTTTGTTCCTGCGTTTAAGGCATCGAGGTGGAAGAGTCTAAAATTGTCACCGGCACCAAAGTAGTCAGTGCAGAAATTGGCACTGACAGCATCAAAGGTTGAATTGTTTGACCTATCGCTTCCAATGAGACTTTTGGAGCCATAGGTGTCTTGGCTACATTAGTTGGCAGTTCCGAAGAAACAGAAACGACTGACTTCTCTTTTTAGGCTTCCCCACTTATTGGAAGACGAGGAAGTAGAAGGAGAACCAGCTTCTGTCCTTGACCCAGATAAGGCCTCTTTGAAATCCGATTTAATAAGACCTTTTAAAATAAGCTTGTTTTTTGCAGTTGACTAATGCCCTATGGCTAAAGCTATGACAAATAGCACAGCCTTCCTGCAAATGAACTGCCCCTAGACAATATACATGGATTGTGACTGTCAGAGTTTGGAAGTTTTCTTTCACGTTTGAGACACCTCTTGAAACCAGAGGTGTCTTTAACTGGCTTGTCCACCATGAGGAAGTCACAAAACTACATACAGACTCATGCATGTAGATAGTTCTAAGTGAGAAGAAAAAGAGGGTTCATCTTTTTTTTTTTTTTTTAAGAGAAGAAAACAGAGAAGAAAAGTACCAACAATGCTACTTGAGAAATACCAGTTAAGGTAAGGGGGAAATATACCAATGATGGTACGTAAAGGATACCTATGGGTATTAAAAGGGTCACATGCATACAATAATAGCTAGAAAAAAATAGAGGAGTAGGTAGATTAAGTAAAGGGAAGATAACAGATACTGGAAGAAAGAAGACAAAACTTACAATTTAGAAATGTTGCTGTTGCTCGCGAGATTAGGAGATAACACATCTGGCACTATGAAGTAGCAAACGAGATCTGAGGTAATTTGGTGAAGAGCATTATGGGTAGAGCTTAGCCTGAGAGTTTTTGTTAGGTGCAAGCTGGAATAATGGACGATTTGGTTCCAAGTTTCAGAACCAAACCCACTGTCAAGGATTATGTGAAGACTGACAACATCAGATATGTTATTGCCATAATAAGTGTTTATTCTGTTCTTATTAATATCTAAACTAGTGTTTGCTTTAATTTTGGTAATCTATTCCATGCATCGTTTGCTTTCTCAGAGAACCAATTAGTACACTTCTCATTTCTGTAGACTCTTATATATAGGTTGACTGATAATTCCCTACTACATTTTTGATAACCCCAAACATTTTCTCATCCAGGGATGCCCTTGGTATGTTTCCACTGTACTATTTCCACTTTACTTATGCGTGTATTATTATAAGGATTCCATAGTGTTATTCAGTAATCAAGTCTAGGTGTAATGTAGTTAACAAACAATGATTTTGTCAATTATGATTTCATAGACTTTATAAATCTCTTTATACAGCCTATAGTTTTAAACTATCATTTACCAATTGATTGATATGATTTAAAAAAAAACTCAAAGCTGGATCTACCCATATACTCAGGTCCTTAAACCAATATAAAGTTTCAATCACTATGTGCGCTGTTGTATTAAATATTCACCTTTCAATATATGTCTCCAAAATCTCATATGCTTAGTTTTTTGATGTATTTACCAAATATTATTGTGTACCCCACACAATAAGGTTCTTGTCCTAACCATACCACCACTACTGCTCTACTTCACTTTGCTGACACTGTTAACAAAAACAGAAATTCAAAAAATCTAACATCTTCCTTATTCCTAGACCTGTCCAAAGCATTCTATACCATCTCTCATGATAAACTATTACTAAAACTCTCCTCTTTAGGTCTCAACCTTTCCTTCTCTGTATCATGCCAATTTTTAGTAAATGTGCTGCCAAAGCAAGCAGTCTCTGGGTCAATAGCTACCTAACTAAGACAGATTCAGAGGAATCAAATGGCAGCTAGACTATTCATCATTTCTACCCATTACTTTAGGAGTGCCATAAGGTTCCATACTCGGACCCTTCCTGTTTAGCATATTTATAAATGATCTACATGCTGCTTCCAAGCATGTTACAATATGCAGGTGACTCTGTGCTCCTCTGCACAAATTACTAACCTACGAAAACTTCAAGAAATTACTCAAGAATCCTTTACATCCATATAATCCTGACTAGAGAACTCACAGCCCCTACTTAACCCCCAAAATATGAAATTGTTACTTTTCACCACTAAAACATTCTCCCAAAACAAAACTCTTGTCAGAATCACTTCATTAAATAACAATTGATTGAACAGGTCCCTAATACCAAACTCTTAGGAGTCACCATTGATGACAACTTGAAATTTGGCCTAGACTTCCAAACTGTTATTAAAAATACCAAAAGCTTGGCCTCTTGTATAGAACAAAACCCTACTTAAGAAACAGACCTAGAGAAACCATAGCTAAAGCCTACCGTCTACCTACCCTGCTGTATGCCTCCCCACTCTTTATTAACTTACAAACTTCCAAACAAAAAAATGGAACACTGTTACAATAAAACAGATCACTTTGCTGCAAATCACCCCTGTAGAACTCAACACTATTTTGCCGTTAAACAACTAAATTGGATTGAACTCCCACATCCCCTCCACTATAGTCGGCTACTACTAGCTCATACTCTAATATTCTACCCTGAGAAGTATCCAGCACTAAAAGGCATGCTTTAAGACTACTGCCCTACCACAGCTGTTTACTCTAAAGACAAACTCCTCCTGTCTATCATTCAAGCCTAAAATGCATCAGGAGCCTCTTTATACTCAAATGGTTTAGCTACCCTCTGCTTTCCTCTACTCTGTCACCAACTATCACTCTGTCTTCACCCACTCCACCTTCTACCTATGCTTCTCTTAACTCTTTTACCACTCATTTCGCTTATATCTCAAAATTAAATGAACCTTTTACTATCCACCCTTTATAAATAACTCAGTACTCTGTATTATAACATCTATTCCACTGCATAGCTATTTATTTAACTATATCTGTACAGAATACAATTAATATAAGAAGCCTACTGTATGTACAGTTATTATCTTATATGGTTTGATATCATACAATTTATTTTAATTGTTTTCTACCTGACATTATTTATATTATATAATTTAAAAGATTTTGATTGTACTACACGTACTGGAGCTTTGCTCCTGGGCTTCCGCTGAACAGGGCCTGGAGCTTTGCTCCTGGGCTTCCATTGAAAAGGGCCTTTGTGCCCAGCCGAACTTCCCTGGTCAACAAATATAAATGAAAAATTGTGCCCAAATGGTCAGTTTAGTCAAGTTGTTTTGCAGACATGCCCTATCTGCAATGCATGTAACCAGTGTATCTATTTTCTAGTCATCTGCATGCAAACTGTAGAACACCTCAGATGAAAAGGATAGATCTGAAAAATACAATCTAAACAAGTATGGGTCTAAGACAGAGCCCTGTAGGACACCCTGACTGTAACCTAGAATTTCACCTGTCCAATTGCTGTATGATGTTTGCAATGTATCCCTGACCCAGAGTTAGCCCTGACCTACGGATCTAGGTGGATAACCCTACCCCCACATGAGGTGACCCAGAGAACCACACCATGGAGACCCTCCACCAGCAGGAAACAGTTGCCTGATTGATCGATGGGTGGTGGGGTGAGGGAGAATGAGGCCTAAAAGAGGCACCATGACCCTATGGGGATGCTGGTAGGATGTAACTAGAAAAACACCTATAGATGTCATTATCCTTTAATGACTTAACGACTCTGTGCTGGATAGTGGATGTGACATCCCCCCAAGGGAGTAGTCTTTACACTCTACGGACTGCTGACCTAATTGTTCACTGTACATTCACATGATCCTTAGATTGTGCTGTCTAAATGAGTTACATCTTCCTCCTAGGTCTTTGGTCTATTCTTTCATTAAATGAAAGAAAACATGTTTGACTTTGTGTTTCATTGTTAATGGTTTAACAACAGTTATAAACTGATTGCTTTCTGAAGAAAAGGGCTTCCTAGGTCTGGTAAGCCCCGGTGCACTCAGCCTTGCTACATTCAGCTTCCCTTTGTACTCCAACCCTTTCTCACTTTGTACTCCAACCCTTTCCACCCCACCTTTCTCCAACATTATACTACTCATCTTCACCGATCACTTGTGACACCCAATCCCTATACCTCCACAAACTACTCTGTTACTGTCATAGAATCTGTCTTCTTGCTCCTTCTGACTCTCTCCCTGACAGTACATCTAAGAAAATCTTTAGCAATACTCCCTCCTTCATTTATCTCATCAATTTCTCCTCATGTAATACAAACTAATTTTAATCTGACTCTATCACCAGTACCAACACTGCCTCCAACCAATATGCACTCACTATACTAACCCTTCTCACTAGCTATCCTAGCCCACCTCACTAGCTATCCTAACTCTATGATACTAATAAATATTATGCCTAATAATCCCCATTTACCACACCATAACACATCTCAGATCTCCCAAAAAATATCACTGTAACTCTACCAATTCACTTTCTCTGACCTATTCAACTATAGATACATTAAGTCAAAATCCTTACCAACAAAAATTACAGTAAAACCCTAAGCCCACTCCCCATAAAGATCCCAAAATTTAACAATGTGGAACTCCTTGTATCACTCCTCAAAATCAGCAATAGAAAATCTCTCTGTATTTTAGCTATTTATATTCCAGGTGGTAACAATATTTAAATTGCAGAAGATTTATCCTACTGGATATCTCACCATATTCGACAAGAAGTCAGAAGTGTACAGTCTGTGCTCCCTCAACTTTAACATGAGGAGTAAAAAAAAAAACAAATAAAATGAGTTCTGACTACAATTGCAGTGCCAGCTCTCAGTGCAGTAATACACTGCAGACCAGTCAGAAAATCACCCCACTTTGCTCCAGGGCTGGCTGCTCCCTTTGTCCCACCCTCCCAACTCCTCTGGCCATGTTCATTCTAATGTGGAAGCTTACCATGCATTAAAAATGAAATAAAATAGACCTACAATAACACAAAAAAGGATATTAGAGGAGACATATGTGCTGTGAACGGGTTGTCTGTAGTTGAACTCAGGTAACTGAGGTCTGGAAAAACATAATTAGAAAACAAGCATAGCAAACAACAGTGGAATAATACTATGATGAATGTTTGCACAGATGGAGTTTGAATTCCATCAAAAATGTCATAGTTTGATGGCCCAAATGACACTAGTGCGAAGAAAATGGTCTAGCTGGCACAAGACGGATGAAATCTTGAATCACACCACTGGTATCCAGTGCGTTAAAATAAAAGAGATTAAGTGCATATAAGTCTAATACAATAATCAATTCACAAAATGCAACTTGGGTTGAGGAGTATAAAGGGGGCATGCACTGCTGTCCTGTGTATAAACTTTCAACAACATATACTTTCAGATTAGAATGCATACAGACCAACTATAGAGCTGAGTCTGTGGTTTAGCACCTCCAAGGCCATTTTCTTCCCACTCTGTCTGTAAACCTTAGCAAGTTGTTATTTACATGGACACACGTATACACACACACACACACACACACACACACACACACACACACACACACACACACACACACACACACACCACACACTGACATTTCCAGTGAAGGTTAGCAGACGTCTTCAGTTTCCCACAGCTTCCTTCCTGGCATGTTAGTACTGCCACTTCCCTGGATGGTCACATAGCCGGCTTTTGGCACCAGCGAACCCTGCGGTCACTGGGGGCCCCCTGTTCCTAGGAGGCCCCCAACCACAGCAAGTTATCTTACCTTGATATTTTGTAACATGTCTGTCAAACCAACAAAAGCTACTACATCAATCTTGTACACTTAATAAATCAGGTGGGTAATAATGCTTATTTATATCTCCTTTAAAATTCAAAAATGTCTTTGGTTATAGTAACAATGTTTTATCAATCAAGAGCTTTCACAATTCCATGAAATATTTTACCACTAACATCATGTCCATGGCTTAGTTAAACCCTGCTGGTGGACATTCTGTACACTAAAACTAACAACATAGTCAGCTTTAGGTGCCTGCAATACCTGTAGCTGCAAAGGGGCCCTTAATCATCCTTCACTGTGTGGGGGCCCCACAGAAGCTGTTGCTGGTTGGGGAAAATGGGGAGAAAAAACTATTCATTTCCTGATTATTCTCTTTAACCTGAACAGGGCTGTGATATAACCCTGTTAGGATAAAGCTGATAATGAACATGAGCAAGGTTAGCTCTAGAGAGATCAGTAGCCCAGTGTAACCAGTGTCCATGTATGCCCTGGATTTTAGGAGGAGCTAATACTTCTGATATGCAGGGAGGGTTTTCTCTTTTAGGGAGTTTTATAAATGCTTACAGAATACCAGATACTGTAACTCTCAGCTTCTTCATTGAAGAATTCAGCACAATACCAATAATAGCAGAATAAAGGCTCAAAATCAGGAACACATTTTAAATATTACTCCGATTCAATGAAAAAGATAATATAATAACACCTTTTGTATCAACATTAAGTATAAAACTCTAATGTCTGGATTTATTGACTGTTTATAATCCTGAATGATTTACAAGCAAATCAAATGTATTACAAAGGACAGAACAAAATTATGTGCAAAATCAGGGAAGGTCTGCGAAATTAGGGACAGTGAGAGGTTTGTATTATTCCTCACTAAGGTAAATAAAAGTGACCCATCCCTGCTTCTGTCTGATGACTACTTAACAGCAGTCACTAATCTGGTGTGCTGGTACCACTGTTGTACAATGTATTGCTGAAATAAGTACAAAACTAATATTGCTGTGGCTTATGCTTGAGTGTGTGTGTGTGTGTGTGTGTGTGTGTGTGTGTGTGTGTGTGTGTGTGTGTGTGTGTGTGTGTGTGCGTGCGTACGTAAAAATATCAGTGAGTTTTATCTGTGCACACACATAATAATGCCAGGATATATACATTATTCTTCTGTCAGTAAAAAATGTAACTAACAAGAAATTATATTTCAAAAGTAAGACATAACATATATCCTAGTACATTTAGACACTTAGATCTTCTAAGACACTGGGGACCCCTACTCCCCAGGCTGTATAAATGGATACAAAGTGCTCCCTTAATCATCCTTCAGGGTGTGGGGGCCCCACAAATGCTGTTGTTTGAGGAACAATGAGGGGGAAAAATATATATTTATTTATTGATTATGTTCTTTAACCTGAACAGGGATGTGATATGACCCTGTTAGCATAATGTTGATAATGGCCTCTGCTCACAGCTGCACCCATCCTAATACCAGCCCCGCTCGGATGACTGTGTAGAGAAAGGTGCTGTAGGTTATATGGGGGGGGGGGTTGTGGTGTTATTCCTCACAGTCAAATCTTAGAAGTGTGCACATGAGGTTATTAAAACTTGTGTTAGGGTGTAGGAGCATAAAGGTAGAATTTGTTACTGTCATCATTATTTGTTCACTTTCCTCACAATCACACTTAGGATACATATACAGGTAGCTGCCTTTGACAGTTTGGATTGAGGAGTGAGGAGGCATACTATGTATATGTATATCAGCAGTCCCTTGAAATACATGACTGTGGTAATTTGAACCTCTGCCTTCATCCCAGTCTAACACCAGAGGGATGCAAAAACTATCTTTCTGGGGGGACTGGGAGGCAGGCAATTCCCAGATAGGGCCTGTGTATCCACACAACAAAGGGTTGTTAGTTTATTGTGAGCTACTGTTTTGTCATCTATGAACATTAAACCTTCAGTATAACTCATGTCTTCCTTGAATGAAAAAAATAAAACTGAAATTCTTTTCTTATTTCCTAAATGATTATTACTGTACTGTCTTGCTCAGGAAATGGGTGTTGAAATGATGCAATGAAAACTAAAACTGAACAGCAACACAATTTCCTTACTTAATCATAATTTCTGTTCAAGACTTTATTGGATGAAAAGGTATGTAAAAAGAAAAAAATGTTAAAATGCGCTTCAGAGCATATAGAAAGCTATAGCTTCTTGAAAAAGCTGAAAAGTAGGCAAAATGTGAGGAAAAGGAAGAAAAAAGTAATGTGCATGGTATGGGCAGCCCAAGATGGGGAGGGGGGCCAGGGGAAGACTGGAGGCTGTTGTGTGTATAGGGGTAGGATCTGAAACACTAGGCCTAGGGTGCTATTTCACCTAAGTATAGACCTGTACATTGAGTTGCCACAATATATCATTGCTGCAACTAAATGCCAATAACTGTAAATGTCCCTTTGTGAGTTGGGCCAACGCAGTGTACTACACAAGTCTTGTAATGTAAGAATATTGTAGCAAAGGATCAGTCTGTGCATACTACTCCTAAAAGTTTGCAGCATGAACTAAAAGGTTGCTTAGGAAGGGTGGCAGTGACAGGGTGATATGTAGACTGGAAGTGCCTAGGGGGCCCCCAGCTTGACATCTGCTGGGGGCCCTCAATATGCCAACACTGGCCCTGATGGTCAGGAACCTGCAGTTACCTGCTGCTCTTAATTAAAAAAAATATGAAATCATCCACATTCATATTTTCACTACTAGTAGGTCCAAATGATCTAGCTAACTGGAGATGGGAGTTACACCTCATTAAACAGTGGTAAATGATAACCCTTTCCTCAGGTAAAAAATAGCAATTTTTATACATGTACATCTATCTATCTATCTATCTATCTATCTATCTATCTATCTATCTATCTATCTATCTGTCTCTCTGTCTATCTATCTATCTAATCTATCTATCTAATCTATCTATCTATCTATCTATCTATCTATCTATCTATCTATCTATCTATCTATCTATCTATCTATCAGACCAGCCAGAGCAGCTTAAAAGTGAATAAATACACCTTACATAAATGATAAATCAAATAGTGCAATTACAGATTAAATATGAGCAAAGGAGTACACAGAGAAGATTAAAATGTCTTTCATTTATACAGGACAGAATATGCACAGAAACATTTTATCACAGCGTCTTTAAAGTAACTTTTCTTGGCCCGTAATCTGCCCTGGCACCACAAATACAATGAATGAAGTGTTCATAAATTAAAACTTTAAATCAAGATCACAATTTAAGTGTGTATCAGCGTATAAACAAAGGAGTGAGAAATACTCACAAATATTTTAAAAAGATATGTGTTTTCATGAGCATATTTTGTAACAACAGTGGGCCAGATTCAATAAAACCTACACTGTGTGACCGGCATGTATTTAATAACATTCTTATCACATTTTTTGTGCTTTCTAGTCACTCAGAAAAATTACACTAAGTGCATATGTAGCCTACACTTTTTCGTAACCTTTATGAATACCTGCCAATATTTAAAGCTGCAAGAATATCAGTAGGAAAACTAAAATTAGGAGGAAGAAGGCATAAGTTAGGATTGTGTTGTCTGTTCACTCAGAATGGTGTACACTTAGTATAGGTGTTATTGAATCCAGGAGAATGACTCTAGTATCATGCTAGTCAAGTGGACGTTGATGCACTTAGCTGCGTGACAGGGATTACAACTGTGTCAGCTTCCACATGACTATCATGATATCATAGTTTCATAGTTTCATAGTATAGTACTAGGCTATCTGCCCTGGGGCATTTGTAAGCCTAGCCATAGTGATGTGGCTTTTGCCACCCCATGAAATGGTACAAAAATGTACAGAATAAATCTAGAATACTGTGCCTCTGTCTAGTAGTGACACAATGAAGGTCCCCTTATATAATAGAATTAGTTTACTGTGCCCCTGTCTAGCAGTGACACAAATGTGACCCCTGGGGTAAACTTACGATCTCCCATCCACTCATCAAGATTTCTCTTGAAGAGAGTCAGTGAGGGCTCTGCCTAATACGAACTGGGATCCTGTTCCAAAGCATGGGAAGCCTCTGGGTTATGAATCTATCCCTCCAGCATGTCCTATTCATACTTGTGCCGAGGTTTAAGTCTTTAGCTCTCGTGGTCCTGATGGATTTGAATTTTTTGAGGTGGAGCATGTCCATCAGATCCTGATTGGACATGGCCTTGTATGTCAGGCAGAGATCACCTCTGAGCAGGCGGTATGCTACTGAATAGAGCTGAAGTTTCTTTAGTCTGGCAGAATAAGACATATGTTGGAGACCCTTGTTCCTTTTGGTGAGGTACTTTTGTGGTCTCTCCAGCTGTTGCAAATGCCGGGTGAGGTACATACCAAGTGGGGCATTGTACTCAATCATGGGTCTGATGAGGGAGGAATATAGGGGTACATTGACATCCTTGGATCTGGATGTGAATCCCTTCATGATGAGGTGTGCAAGGTAGAATGTTTTTCTAACTACTTTGGCAACATGGGTGTCAAATGAGAGGTCGCTGTCTACTTGGGTCCCTAGGTCTCTGATTACTTTTTCCGTACTCAGTGGGTTGCCATCTATGTGATAATTTGTGGGTACTTTGTTTTTTCCAAAAGGGATGACTATACATTTTTTGGCATTTAGTTAAAGGCCGTGACTACGGCACCAGTTGTCCGTTTCAGTTAGGCCTTTTTGTAGGATGTGTGTGTCTGCTGGTGTATCGACTATGGCACCTAGTTTGCAGTCATGTGCGAACTTTGTCAGCCACAGCCCTCCCATGTTTGCTTTAACATCTGAGAAATAAATGCCGAACAAGAGGGGTCCCAGGACAGATCCCTGTGGGACACCACTTGTGACTGGCTTTGAGTCTGACATTGCTCCAGTGATTTTAACTTTATGGGTTCTGTCCTTTAGCCAGTTTGCAACCCATCTAGTGACATAAGGGTTTACTTTTAAGCTGTTTAGCTTATCTATGATGCCTGAGTGGGGTATTGTGTCGAAGGCCTTAGCCAAGTCCAGGTATGCTGTATGGACTGCTTTGCCCTCATCAATGGCTCTAGTGACTGTTTCGAAAAAGTCAACCAGGTTTAAAAGGCAGGATCTGCCCTTTACAAAGCCGAACTGGGTGGGGTCAAGTGTCTGTAGGTCCCCTATGTCTTTGAGTTCCATAATGATTCTTTCCATAGCTTTGCAGACCAGGCTAGTTAAGCTTATGGGGCAGTAGTTTCCAGGGTCTGTAGAGGCACCCCCCTTGTAGAGTGGGACCACTGTTGCTGTACGCCAGTGTTCAGGTACATATCCCGAAGTAAGGCTAAGGTTAAATAGCATTTTTATGTGTGGGTTTAGTTCCTCTTGGAGTTCACGTAACACACACCCCGGGATACCGTCAGGTCCCATTGATGCTGTGTTTTTTGCTTTGTTTAGGGCGGTTCTCACTTGGACATCTGAGATGACAGGGAGATTACATTCAGCTGGGATAAGTACTTCTTCTTTTGGGGGTGAAGGAGGGGAGAAATTTGCACTGAACCTGTCAGCCAGAATGTTGGCAATATCTGTGGGTTCAGTGTATTTTTTGTTGTTGTGAACCAACTCTGAGCATATCTGAGGGTTTCCGCCCAGGTTTCTAACATAGCTGAAGAAGGCTTTGTGGTTATCTTTAGTGTCCTTAGCGATTTTTCTCTCAAAGTTTGCCTTGGATGTTTTTATGAGAGAACGTAGTTTTCTGCTAATGTTGATCAGAGATGTCTTCCCTTCATGGGATTTTGCTCTGACGTGCAGTAGCTTCTTTCTTTTGTTATACAATTTGTTTATGGCTGAGGTCCACCAGACGGAACGCTTATATTTGGTGGAGAGGGACTTGGATTTGTTTGGGATTGCAGGATCCATGCATTCTTGGAGATGTCCATAGAAAGCATTTGTGAAGGATTCGGCATTGTGGGATGTGGTATCCACTGGCACAGTGGGCTTAAAGGATACCATCTCAGTCTTAAGAAGAGTGAAGTCTGCTTTTGAGAAGTTTTTCACTGTGGTCTTTTGTGCTGGGGGTGGAGGTGGGATATGTATATCCAGGGTGATTAGTTTGTGGTCAGATCTCACTAGTGAGGGGTATGCTTCCGGTGTGGAGCATTTTGTCCCCATGTTTGTGATGATCAGGTCTAGTATATTATCTCCCCTAGTGGGAGAGGTGACTAGTTGTTCCAGTGCATTTGAATTTATGAATTCCAGGAACCTTTCAGCTAGGATATTAGGGCTAGAATAATGTACCCAATCTATGTTTGGGTATTTGAAGTCTCCCAGTATGATGGTATTTTGTGATACAGTCATATCCTCCAATGTCTTCAGGAAGGCTGAGTGGGGTTCTTGAGATTGGGAGGGTGGTCTGTAACGTGCTACCAGTTGTATAGCAGTTTTGCCTATGGTTAGTTGCTCCCGTATGGTCTCTGATGCTTCATGTGTTGCTACTAACCTGGAGGTGTGGGTGTCCTTTATGAATATGGACACACCCACTCCCTTTGTGGTTCGGCCCGGGTTTTGGGGCCGAAAAGCATGATACGAGGTATAGCCTGGTAAAGCTGGGGTGCTCTCGGGAGCCTTGAACCAGGTTTCAGTTACTGCACAGACGTCAATGTTCTCCATGCTGAGGAGTGCATCAAGTGCCTGCATCTTGAGATTTAGACTTCTGGTGTTGAGCAGCATTACCCTTAGTTTTTTTCCATTTTTGTTTTCTAAGGAGGTGGGTTTGTCTTTTGAGCCTTGCCTAAAAAAGGCACTATGGGGGTGGCAAGAGCCTTAGCCAATATCCGGAAGCCCAGTGGTGACAGGTGTAAGCCATCCCTTGCGAAGCAGCGTGACTTGTCCAACATATCATCCCAGGCAGACAGACATTGGATCCCCTTAGAATGACACCAGTACTTGAGCCAATTGTTAAAGCTGATCATCTTGTCTTTGTATTGTGGTATCATTCTTGGTGAGGGCAAGATGCTGCTCAGGGTCAGGGTCATACCAGCCTGGGCTACATAATCGGAGAGATCCTCTATGTCTCTTTTTATGTAGTCCAGGGAGGTACGTCTCAGGTCATTCACACCAGCATGGACAATGATGGAGTCATATTTGTACTTGCTTTGGAGTGACCTGAGTGCGTGTGTTATGTGGCGGATCCTAGCTCCCGATAGACAGCTCACAGTCACCTTCTCCTTGTTCAGCCTGGTCAGTGGGACATCAGTGTGACTGACTATGGAGTCACCTATTACTAGTGTATCAGGCAAGGTGTTTGGCCTTAAGGGCTGCGATTGGTCGACACACTGATTTATTGATGTATGTGTTGCATGTGTTTTGTTTTGAGGTTGTGGATTTTTGGATGTCTGCTTTGGGAGCCACTGTTGTTTTGGTAAGTTTTTTATTAGAGCCTCCGAGTATGTCTTTGTGTTTTTATGTGTTTGGTTTGCAGTTGTGTTAGGTCTATGTGGGACTGGGATTGTTGTGTGTGTGGTTGCCATCTCCTCCTGTCTGGTCATGCCAGCCCTGAGTTGAGAGAGTTCAGCCTCCAGTTTGGCTATATAGTTGCATCTCTCACATGTATTTGTGTTTGTTGAGAGGAGGAGAGGGTTGTCTGTGTACATGAGACAATTGTAGCATTGTCTCAAGATACCCAGCTTGACCAGCTGAACTGGAGACGACGCCAGTAATCTACCACTCGACATGCTAGAACAGTATAAGGGAGTGGTATACCTTTAAGGGAAGTGGATATTCACAGGGGTGGTTAGAAGATGTAGTGCTTTACTTAGTACAAGAGTGCTTACTTAGTATAGATGTATTGAGAACAAGTGCTAGGCTTATAATACAGTGAGTAGTCTGGTTATACTAAGAGTAGAGCTTCCTTAAGGGAAAATTTGAAGAGCAGACTTGGCGGAGCCAGAAAAAGTTTAACCGGCGCTGCGCTATGCGCACAACCGCGCAAAGCCGTGCAAACGTGGATTTTTAACAGTGAACTACAAAAGAGCTAGAAATGGTCCCAAACAACCAATTACTACAGCTTCTTGTGCTGAGGTCACTTCCCCCAAGGACAGGTAGGCTGCTCAAGGCTCCCCACTCCCACTGGTGAGCAAAGAAACTTCCTTCTATCCAAGTAAGGTAATAGACAACACAGGAACTACACCACAGCCCAGAATACAGCAATGCCTGTAAACTGGTCTAAACTAGTCGAGGAAGGCAGGAAAACAAGGAGTATTTTTTTGTTTTTTTGGTAGAAACCGACAGAAAATGCAGAAACAGTGATAAATTAGTTACACAGGCTAGCACACTTTGGCAATTTCAAGTGAAAAAAAAAAAAGATACTTAATCAGAAGTGGTTAGTC
>NC_056732.1:493522918-493777918 GCF_019279795.1 Protopterus annectens
ATGAGAATTTTTAATCATATGACTGCAATATGATTTTGAAATTATTAAAGTAAATGTGAGCAGGCAATATTAGACACCAGGGTATGTCATTAGGATCATCCCAAATAAATGCCTGGACAGGTCATTAGAGTTTAATTAATTAAATTAATATATGCTTTAATAACTAGACCAGCAATATGCAGTTACTTGCTTGATCTGTACTGAACTGTCAAGTCCCACTTCTGATGTTGCAGCAACACCATTTTCAGTCTATGCAGTGCTTTATATACTGTTTTGAATATGCTCTGCTGTGGTTTGTGATCTGCTTCATCTAATACTAGTTTGCTATAATTTTATGCTGAGCAATTCTATGTGTATTGCTTAGTTGTTGATATGTAAGTGTTTTTATACCATGTGCCACTGGTCTGTCCTGTTGCATAAACACTGCTCGTAAACCATACTGACTTGCAATCATCTGCAAAGCAACAGTTTTACATTTATATAAATATTTCAGAGTGTGTGCATTTATCCTAAGCTTCTTTAGCAAATCAAAGCTTTTTCCCTGCTCCTGTGTCCAATTCCATGTCATATCATGGTTTAAAAGTTTCCTTAAGAGGATAGTAACTGCTGATATGTGTGACCCTATAAAAATGCTAGTGCATTTGTTGAAATATTGCTTTTTCTCATGCGTTGGGAAAAGCAGACTGGCTCTCCCTCCTTGGAGAGATTTATAATGTATTACATTGGTGTGTAAAGTCACTGGATTCTTTTATTTTAATTAGTTTTGATATGTTACAAAAGTTGAATGGTGTGTAACAGCAGAAAGATTTTTTTTTGTAGTTGACATGTGATGTTAAAATCTTTATGGGAGTATAAAACACCGATAAGATTTGGAAATAAGGTGAAATTTTAGGGGACTCCCCAAAGTGCATATTTAGTTGAATTACTGGAGTTTGTATTAACTTGTAACTATTTTAGGTTTAATCATCAATATTTTTGCAGGTGCAAGGAATAGTAATGGGGGTATGTTTTGCTTAATTTAGTTTCTCCAAATCATTTGGTTTTCTAATACCATGACGGGAATGGACCCCATTCCTAAGTCAAAGTATGATTTAAGTTCATGATATTAGTATTGTTTCAGTCTTTGATGTTAGCCAGAAGTGACCTTTATAGCACCTGCAATGTGCCCAATAATCACTTCTGCAGCTTGCACTGAGTTACATATATCGGTAACATATCTAAGTATGATTGTAAATTATTTTTTTTTTATAAGACCTATTACTTCTACAACTATTGGAATTGTATGGGTATCCTTTTTCCACATTGCCCTCACTTCTGCCTGTCAATCCTGGTATTTTATGACTTTGTGTCTCTCTATACATAAGACACTGTTGTCAATTGGTGTAGCAATTGCAGTGAACAGTGCTACTTTTGTCTTCTTTTCATGGACTACGATATCTGTTTTTCTCGCATCTATTTTATGAACTGTTGGTAACGGGTGATCCCATATGATATAATCTTTAGCATTTTCTATAATACTTTGTGGGTCATGTTTCTAATGCTTCTCAGCTACTTCAATATTATAATGTTTGCACAATCCCCAGTGCAACAGTCTTGTCACATTATTATGCCTTTCTGTATACAGTCCTTCTGCCATTAGTGAATCACAGCCAGCAACAAGATGTGACTGTTTCCAGTTCTGTTTTACAAAACCTGCATTTGTCTGTTTCTCCCACATGTTCAATGGACTTTGTAAACCAACATGTATGTAGTCCACTATTCTGGGCTGCAATACTAATCTTTTGTCTTTTGGTTTAAATTCACCTTTTCTTAACCATTCCCTCACTTGGTCCTGATCAACATGAGGTTGTTCCAAGAGTTTTCTATACTTGCAGCCCTATGTATGCATTTTCCACATTTCTTGCCTTCTCATCTGATTCTTCACCTTATGTTCTTTCTTTGTTTTCTTGGCACATTCAGTTCCTGCCCTATTTTTATTTCCTTATGGTTTGATTTCCATTCAGGCTTGACATTGATATGCTTCTGCTAAACTAAGCAGAGAAGTCATCTTAGACTTATTCTCCTCATGTTTTAAAACTTTCACTATGTTTGAATCTTGTGAGGTCAGCAGATATGTATGCAGTCTTATGACTGCTGATCTATACATGTAATCAATTTTGAGGAGACCCATACCTTCTTCAGAATGAGGAATATATAATCTTGGTATACGCTATTTTTTTTTATAAATCATTTGATAAGCATGAAGCATTTTTAATGTTTTTCTGTCTAAGTGATCCAATGCCTTTTGGGGCCAGCCAATCACTCTAAAACTGTAAGTTACGACAGGAAGAGCAAATTGGTTTATAGCTTGGACTTTATTCCTAAATGTCAGAGCTGTTTCCAATATTAATTTTAGTCTTCTAAAATATTCCTTACTAAGTTTTATTCACATTTGTTCATGTCTTATAATCAATCCTTCATCAGTTCCCATATATGTATACACTCCCTCTTGCTCAAGTTATTTTATAGCACATTCCTGACCCAGATTGATATTTTCTTGGTGCTGCAGCTTTTCTGCTTTAAAGGTTGCTTTTGCACATTTATCAAGACCAAATGGCATTCCTATATCATCTGAGAGAAATTTGACCATTTGCAGTTGTGCTTTCAGTTCCTCATCTAATGAACTATATAGTTTTAAATCATCCACAAAAAGATGAAGAGAAGTCTTTACACTTTGTTGTTTTCTGGGAGCCAAATTGTAGCCATTAACTAATCTGTTAAGTAGACAGATTAATGGGTTAAGGGCAAAACAAAAGAGCAGTGGTGATGACAAAGGGTCACCCTGGAATATCCCCCTTCAAATTTTTATCAACGGAATAAAAATTTGTTCTTTATTATGCCTTAACTGCAGTGTGGTTTGCCACTGTTTCATAGTTGCTGTAATGTAATTTATCATTGTAGGGTGTATCTTACACATTTGTAAGCTCCCTTCTATCCATGAATGTGGGATGCTGTCAAATACTTTTTTGTAGTCTATCCATACCATACTTAGATTCTTCCCCTTTTTACAGTTATCCATTATGACTTTATTTAACAACAAATGATCCTTTGTTCCATATGACTTTCTTTTGTTATCCTTTTGTTCTATTGCCATGATGAAGTTTTTTCTAAATGATTATAAACTCTATCAGCATCAATTCTAGTGTACAGTTTATACATCATCAGAAGACAAATTGTTGGTCTACACTTGTTAGTAGAGCTTGCAGGTTTGCTCTTAAGGAGGAGTATTGTTTTTCCTGTTGTTAACCAGGTTGGCATCTGTTCGGTGTGCACATATAAATAATTCTTACTCATGGCTAAATCTTCATGTAAAGATGTTAATACTTTTAGCTGAAAGTTAGGCACTGCATCTGGATCTGGAGTTTTCCATTTAGGAGCTTTTCTTAATTTTGTTTCTATTTCTCTAGTTATTACTTCCTCCCATTTCATATCCTGTACATTTGAACTTCTTATTCTTTCTTTTACTTCTATCCATTCAGCATCTTTGTTATGTTCCACAGAATCATCATAGCTATTTCTCCAAAATGTTATCTATTTATTCTTTTTTGGTGGTCTTTCAATTCCTTTTACCTTTTTTCCATTTCTCTATAAATCTTTTTTGGGTCATCAATAAATTTCTCATTTTGTACTTTTCCTTTATATTTAGTTATTCTGCCTGTGCTGATATCTGTCGTTTATTATTTGCAATAGTGTATAACAGATCCTGATCAGTTCTGATACTGCACGTTGCTTTTATAATTTCTATTTTTCTGAATATTTTTGTTGAACTGTTCCACTTCTACATTCTTCAAACAGTGACACTTCTTGTCTTAATTGCTTTATAGTTCTCTCTATTCGATACTTCCACAATGGCATTTGATTTCTCCCCTTCCTTTCCTTTACTGCCCTGTGTTTTTGTGGTAAGACTTTATCTGTTATTAATTTAGATGCACAGTAATATATCCTATTTACTTCTGTTATATTGCATGAATTTCTATGAACAGTCCTGATTACTGTGTTCATTTGTTTTATCAATCTTCTACCATTTTGGGTTGTACTGACTTTCTGTGGTCAATTGCTTTCATTGATCTTAATATGTCTATCGATCACTATTAAATCAAGTGACTCTTCCCTTAGAACATTTTCTTCTAAACTGAGGGCACATTCTTTGTTCTCCATTTCCTGTGGGCATTCTACAGAAAATTCCAGAGCATCTTCCTGTGCCATAGTCTCTTCAGTTTCATCCTGTGTCATCCATTGCTCTTTCATATAGAAACTCACTCCACAACATTGACTGCATCAGAGTTGCCAGAGTTTCCTGTTCTCCAACTGAACTTGGTTTCCTACTGAAGGCTCCAATGTATCTTTATACGATAACTGATCAGATGTTTTCTGCTCTACTGGTTTCTCTTTAATTTGGGGATTCATTATTCTATCCTGCTGTGGTGTAATCAGTTAGATTTTCTAAACTAAATCCTTCACTTCGCAGGTAATTCATAACCTCAGTTTCTATTTTTTTAAACTTCTCCATTACTAATCCTCCTTTCTACTTTACCTCTTTCTTTTCTTATTTTTTGTCATGTAAAATTTCCATATCTGGATGCCCTTGACTGTATTTCTCTTCAAATATCTTTGGTACCACTCTTTTTGTATTGATTACTTTTGCCTTTTCCTTTGCATAAATATTGCATCATATTAAATCCCTTTTTCTTTCCCCTCTCCACATTTCTTTTTCAGATGTCTCCTGCTTCTCCTGTTTCTTCTTACATTGTGGGACTCGTTGCTCCATCATGCTATGATATAAGCTGTGTTAGACTTTCTACACTAAATACTTCACATTGAGGGTATTCAATATATTCAGCTTCTATTTTGTAACTTCTACTTTACTAATCATCTGTTATACATTCCCCCTTTGTGATCTTATTTTTGTATTGTGAAATTTTCCATATCTGGGTCCCTTTAACTGTACTTCTCTTTGAATACATTTGGGGTTGCTTTTCTGTATTGATTAATTTGGCTTTCTCTTTTGCATAAATATTGCACCATATCAGATCTCTCTTTCTTTCCCCATATCCATATTTCTTTTTTATACTCTTCAAAAATCTCTACAGTTTGTTTTTTATATTTCTACAGTTCCTTATTTGCTTATTTTTCCAAATGGCCCAGTGTTTCTTGGTCTATACAATGTTTTTAATGAATTTGTTGTGTTAATTTGCACAAATCTACATTTGAAGCTTTCACAGTATTTCTTGTGCAAGTATTTTTCTTTCCTCTAAGTTCCCTTTTTTTGTATATCTTCTGTCTGGAAATTCTGTGCTTCTTGCATAATAGTAACACTACATAATTTGTTTCCTATCCTCAATAGTCCACTCTATTACCTTTATGTCTCTTTATGGCCAATCAATTTGTGTGATTTTTGTGGACTACTATTTCTTTCTAAAATGGCGAGGGGCATCCTCCCTCTGGGGCTGGGCTAATTCCATCAGAGGAATGTTTCTGTGTTTTGAGGATTCAACACTGTCATTTTTTCCATTCCTGGCACCAGTGTGTCTACCAGGATATGGCACCTTTTTATCCTGGGATTTTTGCACCCAACCATCTTTTTCAGTTTTAACCTACTTCTGTCCATGCTATAGGCTGTATAAAATACAGTCTATATATCAGTGTAACCTTGGTAGGATTTTGTAAAAAAAAAACAGGGACCACCTCATGAAGGTACTCACCAAGACTTGTGGATAAATTCATTTCTAGCTATACTTCTCTCTTTTGCTTGCTGATTTTATCATCTCTCTATTTGGACCTGTATATTATAACATAGCTATGGGAAGATATGAGGTAGAATATATATAAAAATTGTGAGATTCTAGATTTTAAGATAATATCATATTGTAGATTTACTGATGATTTATTATTTATTGTACAAGGTAGTAGACATACAGTGTTACAGTTTGTTGATAGGTTGCAGAATAATAGATTTGGCTTTCAGTTCACTTTTCTAACTGAAGTAAAGAAAATGCATTATTTGGATGTTTTCTGTTTAAAAATAAGGAGAAAGGATACAGCATCAACACACTTTTTACATGCTGATAATAACCATCCTAAACAAATAATGGACTTGCTACTTAATAGTCAGATAATTGAGAGCCTCTAATTTATGTACGAAAACTGATGATGTTATGGATGAATTGAAATGTATTATGAATAAGTTATATAACATGGTTATACACAACAATAATTGATAAAGTCAGTTAAAGGTTGTGGAATGAAAGGGGAATGGAAAGGGTTGGAAAGAGATGGAGTAAAAGTGAATGAACACAGACCCAATCCAAAGAGAATACATCACTTACTGGTTTATTTACCCTTACTTTTTGTACTTATCAGATGGTAGATATCATTAAGAAATATCGGTATATAAACTCTTATCTGATGAAACTTTGAAGGATGTGATTTCAGGTTTTCCTAAATATGCATTTAGGAGGGGCTCCAGCATTTTGGATAAGGCAGTTCATAGTAATTGTTATTTTTTTAAGCTTTCCCTATAGTAACAAAGGAAATGTTAAATGTACAAATTTTCAAGTGTGTAGATATATGATGGAAGAGGGCATATCTTATTTGAATGGAGAACCTTTTAGGGTAGGATCATTTCTTAAATGTAAATTGGTTATTTGTGTGCTGGTGTGTAGTTGTTCAAAATATATATTGAAAAAAACAAAAAGGACGAAAAGAGATATTGGAGCACATAGGAGATATCAGGATTGGAAAAATGATGAGCCCTGTGACTCAGCATTTTATGGTATTTTTTACAGCATCTGGTACATCTTAGGATTAATTTCAAATGTTGGTTACAACAGAAAGAAGTTTATTTTATATTAAAGAATCTATCATATAAACCTAAAGAATTAGATATAGTATAAAGTGGAATATGTTCTTTTAAGGGAATTGATGCAACCTTGGCTCAAGATGATTGTCACTGCGGAAGTGACACCCCAACCCCATGTGCAAAATGGGAAAAGGGGTTGAGGATGGATGGATGCATTAATTAATTTATAATTTATTTAACTGTGTCAGCATGCAAGATATTTATTTAGCAACATTGTGTTAGTTGTTATGTCCCTCTGGAAGGCTGCAAGGCCTAGGTACGATGAACTTTTATTGATAAGGCCAGCTTAGAGAGAAAAATTGCACAGGACACTAAGGATAATCACAGGGCTTTCTTTAGTTATGTCAGGAACCTGGGTGGAAATTCCCAGATATGCTCAGAATTAGTCCAAAATGACAAAAAATACACCGAACCCAGAGACATTGCCAACATCCTAGCTGACAGGTTCAGCGCAAACCCCCCCCACACCAAAAGGGCAAATATCTATCCCAGCAGTGTGCTGCCCCCCTGACATCTCAGATGCTCAGGTAAGAGCTGCCCTCTCAAAGCTAAAAACACAGCATCAATGGGACCAGACGGTGTCCCGAGCTGCATCCTACATGAACTCCAAGAAGAGCTAAACCCAAACATAAAACTACTGTTCAATCTCAGCCTTACTACAGGATATGTACCCAAAGAGTGGCGTATAGCAACAGTGGTCCCTCTCCACAAAGGTGGTGCCTCAAAAGATCCTGGAAACTATCGCCCCATAAGCCTGACTAGCTTGGTCTGCAAAGCTATGGAAAGGATCATCATGGACCTCATAAATAAAGATATTGGGGATCTACAGACACTGGATCCTACCCAGTTCAGCTTTGTTAAGGGCAGATCCTGCCTCTTAAACCTGGTTGATTTCTTTGAAACAGTCACCAAGGCCATTGATGAGGGGAAGGTGGTCCACACAGCCTACCTGGACCTCGCAAAAGCCTTCGATACAATACCCCACTCAGGCATTATAGATAAGCTCACCAGCTTAAATATAAACCCCTATGTCACTAGATGGGTTGCAAACTGGCTCAAAGACAGAACCCACATGGTTAGAATTGCTGGAGCCATGTCAGACTCCAAACCAGTTACAAGTGGTGTCCCACAAGGCTCAGTCCTGGGACCTCTCTTGTTCGGTATATATTTCTCGGAGGTACAGGCCAACACGGAAGGACTGTGGCTGACCAAGTTCGCAGATGACTGCAAACTGGGCGCCATAATCGACTCTCCAGCCGACACAAGCATCCTCCAAAAGGGCCTAATAGAAACAGACAACTGGTGCCTGAGCCATGGCCTCAAGCTAAACGCCAAAAAGTGTATAGTCATCCCCTTTGGCTAAAACAAAGTGCCCACAAATTACCACATAGGTGGTAATCCATTAAGTACGGAAGAAGTAATTAGGGACCTGGGGACCCAAGTTGATAGCAATCTCTCATTTGACAACCACGTGGCCAAAGTGGTTAGAAAAACATTTTATATAACCCACCTAATCATGAAGGGATTCACATCTAAATCAGGGGAGGTCATTGTGCCTCTTTACTCATCCCTCATCTGGCCCATAATTGAGTACAATGCCCCTTTTGGGATGTACCTTACCAGACACCTGCAGCAACTGGAAAGACCCCAAAAGTACCTCACCAAGAGGATCAAAGGGCTTAAACAGATGCCATATGCTGCCCGGCTAAAGAAACTCCAGCTCTACTCAGTGGCATACCACCTGCTCAGAGGCGATCTGTGCCTGACGTATAAAGCCATGTCCAACCCAGAATTAATGGACATGCTGCACCTCAGAAAATCCAAATCCCATCGAGCTACGTGCTCGAGAGACTTGAACTTCAGCACTGAAATAAATAGGACTTGCTGGAGGGACAGATTCATAACCCAGAGGCTCCCTTCACTCTGGAATAAAATCCCAGTCCAGGTTAGGCAGAGTCCCTCATTGTCCCTCTTCAAGAGGAATCTTGATGAGTGGATGGGAGATCGTAGGTTTACCCCGGGTATCACTTCTGTGTCACTGTTAGACAGAGGCACAGTATACTAACCTCGAAAAAGGGCATAGCAAAATTAATTTAAAATGGGTGGTGAAAGCCAAACACACTCTGGCTAGGCTTATAAATGCCCTAGGGCAGATAGCCTAGTATGAACCTATGAACCTATAAAACAAATGCTATGTTTGTAAGGGGCTGCTAATAAGGGATGAGAATTACACTGGCATGTTTTTATATTCCACCTAAAACTGCTAGTATGCAGCTTAAGAAAATTTTTAGAGAAATAACCATCTTTCAGCAGGGAATATTACTTATAGGTGGGGACTAGAACTTGATATGTAATGCTGAGGATTTATCTGGGAGACCTAGAAAGGGAATATAACAAAAGAGGTGAGATTTCTGAGGAAATTTATGAAAATATTTGATATGGAGGATGTGAAATTAGTGGTAGGAACTCTTAGAAAATTTATATATTCTCAAAGGTACAATATCTAGACTAGACTAGATATCCACATCCTGTCCCCACCCCCCATTAAGGAAACCACAGTAAAAAATTTCTCCAAAGCCAACTTCATGTTTCTTAAGACAGAAGTGGTGAACTTCATGACACCCATGCAGAATGACAATACAGTTACAACTGCTGAATCCTACACAAATGCCCTCTATAAGCACTTACATGAGTGCATGGATCGTGCTATCCCAAACAGAACCAAGACGCTATCCTCCAAAAAAAGGAAGCCAATCTGGTGGTCCCCTGCCATAAACAAACTGTACAACAGAAGGAAGAAACTGTTACAAAAGAGAGTAAAATCTCATGAGTAGAGGAGCTCCCTGGTCAGCCTCAGTAAGAAGCTGAGATCCCTTATAAGATCCTCCAAATCTAGCTATGAAAACAAAATCACCACTAAATCCAAGGACAACCACAAAGCATTCTATAGTTATGCCAAGAATCTAGATGGCAACACCCAGATCTGCTCTGAGTTACAGCACAAAGGCACGAAAATTACAGAACCAACTGATATTGCCAACATCCTGGAAGATAGGTTCAGTGCTAACTTTACCCCTCTCTCACCCCCAAAAGGGCCCATATCTATACAGGAAGAATGCAGAGTCCCTGTAATCACAACTACGCAGGTAAAAGCTGCACACTCTAAAGCAAAAAACACAGCATCCATGGGACCGGACAACATCCCAGGCTGCGTTTTACATGAACTTCAGAACAAACTGGCTCCCCACTTAAGCACCATATTCAATAATAGCCTCGCATCAGGCTTTGTGCCCACTGAATGGTACACATCAACAGTTATCCCACTCCACAAAGGGGGAGCCACCACTGATCCTGGGAACTATCGACCTATTAGACTGACAAGCCTGGTCTGCAAGGCCATGGAATGTATCATCATGGAACTCATAAACAAAGACATTGGTAACCTCCAACTCTGAATCCCACCCAGTTCGGGTTTGTGAAAGGCAGATCATGCCTCCTGAACCTGATCGACTTCTTTGAGGCAGTCACCAAAGCCATGGATGAGGGTAAGGTGGTTCACACAGCCTATCTTGACCTTGCCAAGGCTTTCAACACCATCCCCCATTCTGGAATTATAGCTAAACTCACTAAACTAGGTATAGATCCCTACATCACAAGATGGGCTGCCAACTGGCTCACCGACAGAACCCACACTGTAAAAGTTGCAGACTCCAAATCTGACCTCAAAGCAGTGACAAGTGGAGTACCACAGGGTTCTGTCCTGGGACCTCTCCTGTTTAGTATCTACTTCTCTGAAGTACAGGCTAACACAGAAGGCCTCTGGCTAACAAAGTTTGCAGATGACTGCAAGCTAGGAGCCATAGTCAAGTTCCCAAATAATGTGGACATCCTACAGAAGGGCCTCACTGAGACAGATGCCTGGTGTCAGAGCCATGGCCTCAAGCTCAATGCCAAAAAGTGCAGTGTCATCCCCTTTGGTAAAAACTCTGTACCCATGAACTACCACATAGGCAGCAATCTACTTAACACAGAATGCGTGATAAGCGCCCTTGGGACCCAGGTGGACAGTAGTCTCTCCTTTGATAGTCACATCGCCACAGTAGTCAGGAAGTCCTTCTACTTGGCACACCTCATCATAAAAGGGTTCTCATCCAGTAAAAAAGCGGTCATTGTCCCCCTCTACTGGTCACTCATTAGACCCATTATAGAGTACAACGCCCCTTTTGGAATGTACCTCACAAGGCATCTGCAGCAGCTGGAAAGGCCACAGAAGTACCTCACAAAGTGGATTACTGCCTCAAACAAATGCCTTACACTGACCGCCTCAAAAACTCCAGCTTTACTCCATAGCATATCGCCTACTCTGAGGTGATCTCTGCCTAACATATAAAGCTATGTCAAACCCAGAGCTGTTGGACATGCTACACCTAAAGAAATCCCAATCCCTCCGAGCTACACGCTCTAGGGACCTAAACCTTGTCACCACAATAAACAGGACATGCTGGAGGGATAGATTCCTGTCCCAGAGACTTCCTATACTTTGGAACAAGCTACCCATCTATGTCAAGAAAAGTTTTTCATTAGCACTCTTCAAGAAAAATCTTGATGAGTGGATGGGAAAAAGGAAATACACCCCAGGGATCACTTCTGTGTCTCTGCTGGACAGTGGCACAGGAAAATAATTTTCTTGGGTGGTATAAGCTATGGAACTTTGCTGGCTAGACTTGCGTAGGCCCTTGGGCCGATAGCATAGTACCTACCTATGAACCTATGAACTAGACCAAAATTATATTTCACAGGAACAAATGCATTTAATTGAAAGTTTTGACACACATCCAATAACTATTTCAGATCATGCGCCAGTAACAACTAAGATAAAAATGCTGGGTAATGCAGTACAAATGAGACACTGGCACTTCCACACCTCCCCGTTAGAAAGAAAGGAATTTAAGGAATGGGTAGTGGAAATTATTTAAGAGTTATTAGCGAAGACAGAAATTTCTTCAGAAGTTAGAGCTAGTGAGTGGGATAAAATGAATGTAGAATTTAAAAATACAGTTGAAATAAAAGAAAAAGACATTTGGTTTAAGAAGTAATAATAATTATTTAGCGGGAGTGACAAAGGTTAAAGTATTGCAGAATAACTGGGATCTCACAGAACAAGAAGTGGTACAAATGCAGAGTGCCAAAGAGAAAAATAAGGGAGTACCTGGATAAGGTGCTTGAATTTAGAAAGACTGCTGTTAATCAATTTGTTTTTTGATAATAACTCAAGAGCACAAAAACTTTTAGAACAATGACTTAGGTAACAGAAAGTAGAAAGGTTGTTGTTAAACTTAGGGAGCTATAAAAAGAAAAAATAACCAGAGATCCTGTAGAGGTATTATAGATATTTTGGAAATGTTATGAAAATTTGTATAAAGCAGAAAAATGGGGAAATCAAGAAAGAGCACAAATGGGGATATTTATGGAAGACTTAACTATGCCAAGGTTAGAGGTAGATGAGGCTCAACAGGCTCAACAATCAACAGTTAAGGTATGAGAAGATGAGGTAAAAGAGTGATGTATGACCAATATGCAGGAAAGCCTCCAAGTGTAGATGGTATTCCTTTGGAAGTTTGGAAGCTAGGAGGGAAGAAAGTGATAAAGATCTGGAAGGTCTTGTTTCACAGTATTTTAAAAGGAGGGGAAGCACCAATAACCTGGAAGAACTCTGTGGTGGCTGTAATACCTAAAGACAGCAAACACCCATCAGACTCAGCTTCATATAGGCACATTTCAATTTTAAATCTTAATTATAACTTTTGTGTCTATAATTGCTAAAAGAATGGTAAAAGCATTGCAAAATTGATAGATAGGTATCAATGTGGTTTTACTAAGAGGAGGTAAACATTTGACAACACTAACAGACCAGTGATGATCCAGAGGGAAGCAGAAAATAAAATAGCACTGTTGTTCATAAGTTCATAGCTAAGTATTAGGCTAGCTGTCCTTGCAGACCATTTTATGCCTAGCTAATTTCCATTGTTATGCTCAAACAACTTATCTCATTTAGTTATGTAGGCCTTACCCATCCCATGGTCAATAATTATATATTACCCTTAATTAGAATAACTGGGATCATACCATAGATGATTTGGTGGGACCCATGCATGGGATAAAGCATTTAGGAGCTTCATTGGTCCATCATTAGTAAAAGGGGAAGTCCTGAGTTAAATTTTCTGTTTCCCATCCATAGATCTAAGTTATGATTGAAAATGGAAGAGATGAATTTTGTTTTATTGATGGGAAGTCTGTTCCATACCAGTGGTATTCTCTACTAAATATACCTGTTGCTCTAAGTCATTCTATTGATGTCTTAGAAGAGGATTAGATCCCTAGACTGAACATTTCTGATGCCATTTGACTTGCCGATGTGCAGTAAATCTGTCAGTTATGGGTCAGAGGATGCCTTGTATGCCATTCACAGGTCACCTCTTAGCAGTCTGTAGGATACAGTGTGCAGTGGCAGGGCATTGGTATTGGCTTTTAGAAAAGTAGATGCCAAACAGGAGAGGCCCCAACATAGAACCCTAGGGGACTCCACTGGTCTCTTTGTGGAAATAAATTCTCCTATTTTGGTTATCTGCATCCTATCTGTTTTTATTGTTGGTGGATCTTGATGCAGAGAAAGCATTGAACAGAGTAAGCTGGAATTTTATGATTAAAGCAATGGAAGCATTTGCATTCCATTATACAATAATATGGTTAATTAGTAGGATATATGAGGGATCAGAGGTAAAAATGAAAGTGGGTGGATTCATCTCTGTTAACTTTTGTCTGAGCAGAGGAACGAGGTAGGAGTGTCCTCTTTCCCCTTTGTTACTTATGTTATATTTTGAGCCATTTGGAAAACAAAATAAGAGATTCAGAAATTCTAGGATATGGTACAATGGATAGTGTTGTTGCCTCAGTTTTAATTCTCGTCTGGGATGCCTTCTGTTCAGAGTCTGCATGTCCTCCCCATGTTAGCATGGATTTCCTCAGGGTACTGTGGTTTCCTCCTACATTTGAAAGAGGTACAGTAGTTGGACTGGGCGCACTAAACTTCCCATAGGTGTGCGTGCAAGTGTCTGGTGTGGAAGAAGTACCACAACAGGGCTAACCACCTGGTAGCGTGAACCTTAGCTCTAGATGATTGTCACTGCTGAAGTGGCACCCTGACAACATGTACAAAAATTGGAAAAAGGGACTGTGGATGGATAGATGGATAAAATCAAGAAAAGGTGGCTTTATTTGCAGGCAATATTATTTTGTAGCTGATAAAATCAGAAAAGGACATCTTAGTGCTGTGGAACATTTTGAGAGACTTTCAAGACTTTTTGGGATATAAAATTAATGAAGACAAAATGAGGGCTGTAGCTGTAAACAATGTGCCCACACATGAACTGGTTCAGCAGTACCCATATTTGTATGGGGACATGATAAAATGAAGTATTTAGGAGTATGGCTTAAAAATGATTCTGTTATGGTAGCTAAGGATCTATGGCAAGAGACTAAACAAAAGATAAAACAAAAACTGAGAAACTGAGGAACAGGAAGCTCTTGTTTATGGATATGGATAATGTTTTTAGGCCCTTTAACTTTATAAACAGGTCAGGCATATTATTATCAACCAGAGGAAAAGTTGTGGACAGTAATTAATTAAGAGTTGAAGGATTTTATCTTGGAGTGGAAGAGGGCAAGGGTCAAGTGGGATAAGTTTATCTTTTCAATAGAGCATTGTGGTTTAGGATTACCCAATTTGAATTGATATTTTAAAACTACACAGTTAAGGCTCATATACACATAATGCAAGCAGAAAACTATAATTCAAAGTGGAAAGAGATGATGATGAAGCGGGGGGAATTCAAGAAATAAGGACAGAGTGGGATTTTGGATGCAGAGCCTTAAGGAGTATAACAACAGCCATATAGAAATGTGAATAAAACTTAGTAAGGAATACTTTAGAAGACTTAAATTAATCCTGAAAACAGTACTGACATCTAGGAACAAAATCCAAGCTATAAACCAGTTTGCTCTTCCTCTTCTAACTTACAGTTGTGGAGTGATTGACTGGTCTCAAAACATGTTGGATAGATTAGATAGGAAAAAAGGAAGGATGATTCATGCTTACAAAATGATTTATAAAAATCAGTGCATGCCACGATTATATAGTCCCCATTCCAAAGGAGGGATGGGCCTCCTTGAAACTGATTACATATATAGATTTGTAATTGTGGGACTCCACACATACACTATCTGCTGACCTCACAAGACCCAAACATAGTGAAAGTTTTGAAACATGAGGAGAATAAATCTAAGATGATTTCTCTGCTTAATCTAGCAGAAGCATATTGGCATCAAGCAAGAATGGAAATCAAACCAGAAGGAGATAAAAATCAGACAGCAACTGAATGTGCCAAAAAACAAAAGAAAGAATATAGGTAAGTATTGGGCTACATAATATAAGCTGAAGGACCAGATGAGAAGGCAAGAAATGTGGAAAATGCATAAATACAGTTGCAAGTACAGAAAACTTCGGGAAGAACCTCATGTTGATCAGGAACGAATACAGGAATGGTTAAGAGAGGTGAATTCAAACCAAGAGATGAAAGGTTAACAATGACGGCTCAAGATAGTGGGCTACTTACATGCTGCTTTACAAAGTCCATTGAACATGTGGGAGAAACAGACAAATGTAGGTTTTGTAAAATCTTACTGGGAACAGTTGTACACCTTGTAGCTGTGACATACTAATGGCAGAAGGACTGTATACTGAAAGGCATAATAGTGTGGCAAGACTGTTGCACGGGATTGTGCAAGCATTATGGTATTGAAGTGGGTGAACACACTGGAAACATAATCCACAAAGCATCACAGAAAATGATGAAGTTTACATAACATGGGATCACCCATTATCAACAGTTCAGAAGATAGATGCTAGAAAACCAGATATAGTGGTCATTGAAAACAAGGCAAAAGTAGCTTTGATCATTGAAATTGCCACACTCAGAGACTACAGCGTCTTGTGTACAGAGAGACACAAAGTCATAAAATATCAGGATCTGCAGGCAGAAATGAGAGCAATGTGGAAGAAAGATACCCAGACAGTTCCAAAAGTAGTAGGCGCAACGGCTCTTATAAAAAATAATCTACAGTCGTATTTCGATATGTTACCAATACATGTAATCCTGTACGAATTGCAGAAGGAGTCATTACTGGGCACACTGTGGGTGCTGCAAAGAGTGCTTTTGGCTGACATCAAAGATTGAAAGAATACTAATCTCATGAACTTTAATTATACTTTGACTTAGGAATGGGGTCTATTCCCGTCATGGTATTAGAAACCCAAAAGACTTGGAGAAATTAAAAAAAAATATTATATTTACAAAGTAGAAAAAAATAATTGAAGAACTAAGCCAACACTAGACTGGAGAAAGAAGATTCTACCAATAGGGATGATTGTAATTACGGGTGCAGAGAACAGGCAAGATGGAGCTGAAATTTACCAGAGAAAACTGTCAAGGGAGCCAAGGTTTTGGGAGCAAATAACTAGACAGAGAAAGATAACTCTAAGTGGGAAGAGGTTAAGAAGACATTTGGAGTGCAGGCTACAGTTTGCCTTCCCTATTGATTCCCTTCCCTTCCTGATTGATATCAGAGTATAGGCAAAGAAAAGGGGATTGGGATTCCTAAGTAAAAGATCTGCTCTGATCAAGTTTTTAATAGAATGTAGAAAAGAAGCTGCCATTAAAAAGGGATAATTATTATGGCATATGAAATATTGCATGATAACTATAGAAGTCAATCAGAGGAGGTTAGAAAACATTGGGAAGAGAGACTGTATAAGCAATTCACAAGGAAACAATGGGAGGACATATGTATGGCTCCCAGGTATGTAACAAAGTCTAGAAGATTTAGGATTCCATTGTATAGGTTCAAAGGTTCATAGGTAGGTACTAGGCTATAAGCCTAGCCAGAAAGGTACCCTGGCTTTTGCCGCCCAAGAAAATTAATTACCTGTGCCCCTGTCAAGCAGAGCCACAGAAGTGATCCCCGGGGTGAATTTCCTATTTCCCATCCAATCATCAAGATTTTTCTTGAAGAGTGCTAATGAGGAGCTTTGTTTGGTATAGCTAGGTAGTTTGTTCCAGGGTATGGGAAGTCTCTGGGACAGAAATCTATCCCTCCAGCATGTTCTGTTTATTCTGGTGACAAGGTTTAGGTCCCTAGAGCAAGTAGCTCGGAGGGATTGGGATTTCTTTACGTGGAGCATGTCCAACAGCTCTGGTTTTGACATAGCTTTGTTTGTTAGGCAGAGATCGTGTCTGAGTAGGCGATATGCGACAGAGAAAAGCTGGAGTTTTTTGAGAATGTCTGCGTAGGGCATCTGTTTGAGGCCAGTAATCCTCTTTGAGAGGTATTTCTGCAGCCTTTCCAGTTGTTGTAGATGTCTTGTGAGGTACATACCAAAAGGGGTGTTGTACTCTATAATGGATCTAATGAGTGATGAGTAGAGGGGAACGATGACCTATTTTTTCCTGGATGAGAAACCTTTTGTCATGAGGTGTGCTACATGGAAGGATTTCCTGACTACTGTGGGGATGTGATTATCAAAGGAGAGACTATTGTCCACCTGTATCCCAAGGTCTCTTATCACACTTCCAGTGTTAAGTAGACAGCCACCTATGTGGTAGTTCATGGGTACAGAGTTTTTACCAAAAGGGATGACAATGCACTTTTTGAGACTGAGCTTGAGGCCATGGCTTTGACACCAGGCATCTGCCTCCGTGAGGCCCTTTTGTAGGATGTCCACATTGTTAGGAGTTTTGATTATGGCTCCTAGTTTGCAGTCATCTGCAAACTTCTTTAGCCAAAGCCCTTCTGTATTAGCCTGTACTTCAGAGAAGTAGATACCCAACAGGAGAGGACCCAGGACTGAACCCTGTGGTACTCCACTTGTCACTGGTCTGAAGTCGGATTTGGAGTCTGCTACTTTCACAGTGTGGGTTCTGTCAGTGAGCCAGCTGGCAACCCATCTTGTGACATAGGGATTTATACCTAGTTTAGTGAGTTTATCTATAATTCCATAGTGGGGGATGGTGTTGAAATCCTCAGCGAGATCTAGATAGGCTGTGTGAACCACCTTACCTTCATCTTCGGCTTTGGTGACTGCTTCAAAGAAGTCTATCAGGTTTAGGAGACATGATCTGCCTTTTACAAACCCAAACTGGGTGGGGTCCAGAGTTTGGAAATTACCAATGCCTTTGTTTATAAGTTCCATGGCCTTGCAGACCAGGCTCAGCAGGCTAATGGGGCGGTAGTTCTAGCTTGTGGTTAGATCTGACCAATGAGAAATTGACCTCTGGTATGGAACACCGGTCGCCCATGTTGGTAATGACCAGGTCTAGGATATTGCTGCCCCTGGTGGGGGTGTGGATTAGTTGATCCAAGGCATTGGCATTTATGAATTCCAGAAAACGTTGAGCAAAATAATTGGTACATGAGTAGTTTTTCCAGTTAATGGTGGGGTAGATGAATTCACCCATTATTAGGGTGTTAGGTTGTACCCTAATATTTTCCAGTGTATCAAGAAATGAGGAGTGGGGATTCTGTGGCATGGCAGGGGATCTGTAGCAAGCTACAATTTGGACTGTGGTCTTGCCCAGAATTAGTTGCACTTGGATAATCTCGGATGCATTATGCTGAGCAACTGGCCTGGAGGTGTGGATATCCTTAATGAATATGGACACGTCTCTGCCTTTAGTGTTTCGGTCCAGGTTAGGTGGCTGAAAGGTGTGGTATGAATTATAGCCTGGTAATGCAGGGGTACTCTCAGGAGCTATGAACCAGGTCTCCGTCAGTTGACAGATGTCGATGTTCTCCATTTTAATGAGTGCCTCGAGTGAGTGCATTTTGAGATTTAGACTTCTAGCATTGAGTAGCATCACCCTCAGATTTTGCTTGCTTGTACCTGTTACAGTGGAGAATTTGTCATTTGAGCCTTGCCTAAAAAAGGCACTATAGGGGTGGCAAGACAGCTGGCCCACTCACCAGATTGAACATGGAGAAGATAATGGTTAGTTGCTTATCTGGTGCCAAAATCTGCAAAGCTACGCACACTCAAGTCACTAATCCACAGGTAACAGTGTGAGTCTTTCAAAGTCTATGTGGGTGTTAATGACCTGACTTACTTACCGGGACTATGTGAAAAGAGACATTGTTGATCACTCTGAATATGTGTCTCAGGCAAGTACATGCCTTGCACTGAGCAGCATTCTACCTTCACAAGGGTGATGGGACAGTAAGAGTAAAATATGACTGACTTAAATAATTGGCTTAGTTTCTGGTGTCTTTCCAGGGGGGTTCAATATTCGTTAGCACTGGAGGACATGGTTAACAAACTAAATTGCTTTGCAAAGGGTGTTCTGCATCTGACTCCCCTAGACTTTCAAATATGGGATAAAACTTTGTCTGTCCTCTTAGAGCCATTTTTAGGCAATGACAATTTGACAAAGCTACCAACATAGCAAATAAAACCCAACGAAAGCCTAAAGGTATTACTGCTCAAAGAAATTCTACACCCTAGAAGCTCTCCTTACTCTGGAGAACATAGACATCTATGTCATTACCGAGACATGGCTTAAATCCACAGAAAGTATGCTGGTAGTGCAAGGCTTCGGTGCTTTATAGACATTTAGACCATCAGCTGTACAGACGGGGACAAAAGGTGGAGGGGTCTCAGTCTGTATTAGCAAGAAGCATAACTACACATGGTTAAACATGGTGATGCCCCGGAATTTATCCACATGCAAATCACCATAGACAGAGTCCCATGCCATATCCTGGGAAGTTACAGGTTTTGCTCTATACCCCTAGAATCTCATAGCTCATGCATAAACCTACTGGAGACACTTGCCATTAAACCAGAGACCTTGTTCACAGGAGACTTTAACTACCCCTCTATAGACTAAGAAACATACACCGCCTCATACGCACAGGCACATCAATTCCTGGATTTTATTTTATTGTTCATGGAGACTCTGTACAACCATGTAAATAGTTATATAGGGGCTACTGTACCTAGTAGAAGTAAACCCAAAACAAACTCTAAAATCAACCGCATTTGTGGAATCCTAACCTTAATAGGGTATATAACAAAAGGAAAACATTTATGGCTATAATCAGAAAGAGCAACTCCCATAATGATAGAAACTCTTTAATTAAACTAAATAGCAAACTAAAAGGACTAATTAAGTCCAACAAGGTCAATTATAAGGTCATGATAGCCCCACAGGCAAAAGACAATCTCAAGGCTTTCAACTGCTATGTCTGAAACCTCAGTGGCAGCACACATCAGTGTGCCAAACTGATGGGCAGTGGTTACACCTTCACTGAGTAGAGTGACATGGTGAATTTTCAGGCTGACAAATTCAGCTCAAATGTCACCATCCACAACCCCCTGTCCCCCCATGAAATACATATTAGCATAACCCCTTCTCTCATTTATTAACAGGAAACAGATCCTGAAGGCATTTCCTAAGGCCAAAGGCACAGCCTCAAAGGGCCCCAACAATGTTAGTTTTATTTATTTAACATTTGTTTACTGGGAAAGTCAGACTTGGAACAAAGCCAATTTTCAGTGGAGGCCCAGGGAGAAATGCTCCAGATGCATGTCTTTGAAATGTGGGAGGAAACCAGAGCATCAGGGGGAAACCCACACAAATGCAGGGAGAACATGCAGACTCTGCACAGAAGGCACCTCAGCCGAGAATTGAACTGGAGAACCTCTTACTGTGAGGTGACAACACTATCGCTGCACCACTGCACCATCCCAGGATGCCTCCTAAATAGCTTGAAACATGACCTATCAAGACAACTTGAGTCACTTGTCACTTTTCAACTATAACTGCAAAACAGGCTTTGTACCATGAGAATGGAGGACTGCAATGGTTATCCCACTTCACAAGTGCGGACCATCAACCTACCCCTGAACTACAAACCTATTAGTCTGACAAGTCTAATATGGAAAGCCATGGAAATAATTATCATGGAAATGATCAACAAAGACATAGGCAACCTTCAGAGATTAGGCCCAACCCAGTTTGGCTTTGTCAAGGGAAGGTCATGCCTACTAAACCTCGTGAACTTCTTTCAGAGGGTCACCAAGGTAATTAATGGGGGGAAAATGGTGCACACTGTGTATCTGGACCTGACTAAGGTGTTCAATACAGTACCCCATTCAGGTATAGTTGACAAACTTACCAAACTGGGCATAAACCCCTACATAACTCGCTGTATTGCCAGACGGCTCACAGACAGGACTCAAGAAGCCAGGATTGGTGATACCACCTCCAGTAAGAGACTGGTCACCAGTTGGGTAAGTCAGGGCTCTATGGTAGGACTGCTCCTATTTGGCATCTACTTCTTAGAGGTAAAGGCTAATATTAAGTACCTTTGACTGACCAAGATTGCAGATGACTGCAAACTGGGAGCTATCATAGATTCCCCCATGACACAAACATCTTACAAGAGGGTCTAATACAGACAAATGACTGGTGCAAAAGTCAGGAATTAAAACTCAATGACAAGAAATGCATTACAGTGCCTTTTGGAAAAAACTGCCACCCAGACTAAGTACTCCTTTGATACAACATTCCTAAGAGTTGACCCGATAGTCAGAGATCTAGGAATCTATGTAGACAGTAATCTGGTCTTACATCAACATGTGGCTAAGGTAGTAAGAAAATCATTTTATGTAAATCAACTTATAAATGAGGGCATGGCATCCAGGTCAAGGAAGTCCTTTTGTCGCTTCATTCTGTCCTTATCAGACCCTTCATTGAGTATAATGTTTCCTTCAGCATGTACCTGACCACACGTATGTAACAGTTTGAACACCCACAAAGGTTCCTTACCAGGAGAATGCAGAGTATAAACGCATTGTCCTGTACAGATTACTTTAAAGCACTATCTCTATACTCTGTTTCATACATGTAACTGAAAAATGAGCTATGCCTGGCATACAACACATCCTGGGATGCAGCTCTGATTGTCCTTTTGCACATCTACAAAATAAACAGCATCAGAGCCACTAGATACAAGGATTTAAATGTGACATAAATAAGACATGTTGATGGCACACATATGTGTCTCAGAGGATCTCCATGCTTTGGAATAGGCTCCTTGTCCATGTGAAGTGCAGTCCTAATCCTGTTTAAGCAGAACCTTAACTAATGGTTGAGAAATTGGAAATTCACCCAGGGTCTGATTCCCATGTCTCTGACAGACAAATGCAGACAGTAATGCCCAAATTAACATATCCTCCCACATAATCTCTAGAAACATCCTAACTAACAAATCCCCATCCTAATAAATGCCCATGATACATAAGGACACAATTGGGTTGGATTACACGGCTAGGGTTAAAAAGACCTTAGTGGCCATTATCCTAGTATATACATATGAAGTTATGAATCTATAAGCAGTCTGTCCCTTACTTGATCATTATTGATGTAATAGACAATTTTGCCTCTTAAAAGAATCATGCCACTCACCACAATTTCTTTGACTTGTTCATTTAATTCAGACACATAAGCATCTATAGTTTCCAGATATCTTTGGTTGCTTGTAAAAGACAAATGTTTGGTAAATGACAGATTTTTTTTGGCTGACAGTATGCTTTAAATCTGTCTCTAATAGCTAATAACTTCTCCTTCTCCTCACCCTTAAGGTTAAGCACATTAAACATCATGATGTCTTCCTTCCTTGTGACATGTAAGCACATTGCACATTGAATGTCTATTGCCTTGCCTGCAAGTCAACTCATGGCAAAACATAGCTCAAACTTCTAGTCTCATAGCTTCTTGCTTTCCCACAAATTACCATGCAGTCTGAGAAATACTGGTTGTGGTGTTTTCATCTCAAGAATAAATGTAGATATTTGTTTTAATGCAAAAAGAGAAAGGATTAAGACTTAGATTACTAGTGTAAACTTTGAATGATACAAGCAGAAAATGGTACTTGTGGCTCTGACCCTACAGGGCCTATCCTATAAAATGATACTTCTGTGCACTTTGAAATACTCCACTGGTCCAAAAGTCAACACGATACTCTGGGATTACTTTTCGCTACTAGCATTACATAAAAACACTTCTAAAAAGTTATCATAATAACAAACTAAACAGGCATTTCAGAATAATGGTGTTTAATGTCAAAAAACCTTTATGTATCTCCCGGCTATGGACTAAACACACCATGCATCTTTTTATTGGCTACATAACACTGTTAAAGGTATAAGCCACTGGGGTACCTGGGTATGATTACACAGCATTCAGTTATACTGGGAACAGTCGCATAGTTTTAACCGATTCATAATTAAATGAAATAGTGATATCAGGGGAACAATGAGCTTTACAAAATTTCTCCTTAAACCAAAGTTGTCCAGCGAAGTGCAGGTGTGTACAGACGCCTGTGCCCTGCAAAAATGTCTTTGTGTTTTTTTGATGAAGGCAGTGATCTATAATATTGGCTTCACATTTTTTTACTGTTTGACATTTAGGGGTTCACGTACTAACTATACATCCAGGGCATTACTCACCTCAACAGAGATAAGTTATGTAAAAGGAAAAGTCACAGCACTGCTATCAAGTATAAATCTTTAGTAATAGCCTAATGTTCCAAAAGATGTCCTCACCTTCTTCTGGATGTATGACACTTCATCAAAAGTAATTTTATTAATAAATAAATTGATTACTAGTATATCACCTTTTTTATAACAACTGCATGGATTTCTGGGGTAGACAAGCCTACCTCCCCTTTCCAATGTGCTTTCAGACTTAATATAATCATACAATCATTTCAGATATTGTTGCATAAATGTGCAAGAGCAAACCCCAATTACAGAAACCTCCTTTGATGAATGCATGTTTTAGCTAACTGCTATTATTTGTGCACAGTGTAATTGGTTGGATATCCTTCCCTCATGGATGCAATGTTGAGGCATACCTGCTAAGCCTCTTTCATTAAAAGATCTGGCCAAATGCTGTTAAATTCAAGGTAAGATATTTATCTCATCCCAGAGTACCTCTTTTTTTAGGTTTACCCACTTGAATTTCCTTGCACTTCACTGATGCTGGAGATAGTCCTACTGTGACTAACTGTAAATGACAATATTGTCTATAAGAGCAAAAGAGGATAAACCCACTAATTAGATTATGGGCCGGATTCACAATGGCTTGCACGGAGTCTATGAGTAGAGTAAGACCCCATGCAGCCATCATGTCCGACGAGCGATCCACGAACAGCCTGTAGGGGCGTGTAAGAGAGCTCCTAACACATCTCCTACACGGAGAGGGCTGTGATATGCAAATTACCTCACTTACAGCCGAAAGGCATGCAAATAAGGTAAATTTGCAATCCAGGAAGCAGAAACCTGTCTGAGTAGGACACGTGTTAGCTGCAGAAATGTACTAAGTTGACAACTGAGTACCGTTCTGCAAATAGCGCAATTGAGCCTTGTCAGCTCCAAATAAAGGTTGCATATGGTTGAGCAAGCATGCCAATGGCCAAATATACGGCCATTGGAAAGTTTCACTGATGCAAAATTAAAATAAAAATATTTTTTTTTCGCCGATTTCCGATGTTTAAGCATAACGCAGCACCGTGCAAATGGGGTGCGCTATAAAAATCATAAAATAAGGCAATAAAAGCCACAAACATAGAATTTATGAAAATAGTCAAATTTCAATGTAAGGGAATAGCAGGCTGAAGACAACATGGCCACCGAGTAGGGGTTGCTAAGGGGAGAAGCCCAGTCTAAGACATGTAACCAAGCATTAGTAGGCAATCCTATGTAAATGAGTGTTAGGATAGTGAATCGCACTCTTACATAGCAAATGAGCACAGTCAGTGGAGTGTAGGAGTAGGATATGGGGAGGAACAGAGTAGGAGATAGGTGACATCACAAGGGGGGTATGTATGAAAGTAGTGCAGCTCATTGGAGGACAGTGGCATCTGTTAGGTGTCAGTTAGACATCATGGAAAGAGGTGTGTCAACAGGTAGGCCAGGGAAAGCCAAGAAATGGAAGGTGTATACTGTGGATAACTCCAAGGTTTCTTGCTGAGTGGGTATGCGTGCCTGTAAACTTGAGTAAGACAGAGTGCGCGTGGAAGCGTGAGTGCGTACGTTTAAGCCAGAGTAAGCATGTATAAGGCTGTTGGAAGACCTCTAAACCTGTTTGCACTGGTGTGTGCGCGTTTTAACTCGAATAAACAAATTGTATTCCATCTAGGCATGTATGCGTGTGTGTGAGCTGCTGTGAGCGTTTTTGCGCTTGTATGTGCATCGCTCCCACTGAGGAAACAGAAAGGAAAAAGGAAGCACAACAAATAGCAGGAAGCTACCAGGTGATACTAGTACAGCTAGCAGGTGAAAACAATCCGAATCAGGCAATAACACAGGCAGAACACTAGCCTAGCCCAGCCCAGCACTTAAAACTCTGCAAACAATAGTGCAGTCTGTTTCTCATAAGAGACACTGAAACACTGGAATATGCTACTAGAAGTGAAAACTGAAAAAGCTTTACTCAGACAAAAAATGCTAGGGGCTGCCATTGCTGTTATAAGACGACATATGCAACATGCTGAGGGTGGTGATAATGCAAATGCTGCCGGACAACCCACAGTGAGGAGACGGAGAAGAGTGTACAGGCCCAGGGTCACCTATCAGGGGTTACATGAGCTGGAGATAGTGGAGCACTATAGAGTGGACAGAGACCTCCTGCAGCAAATTGTTGAGCTGTGCAGGCCACACCTCACACACAGAACCAACAGAGGGAAACCCATCCCAGTGGAAACCAAGGTATGTGTTGGCCTAAGAATACTAGCAACAGGTACCTTTCAGAGACCAACTGGTGATATGATGGGGATCTCACAGGCATCAGCATCCAGGGTACTGCACCAGTTCCTGGATGCCATGTCAGCACATGTTGGTGATCATATATATTTCCCCAATTCCCGTGAGGTATTGGCCAGCAATATGCGTCTCTTCCAACAAATAGCAGAATACCCTGAGATAGTGGGTGCAATAGACTGCATGCATATATGCATCAAAGCACCAGCCGGTGAGCGGGGTAGGGCCTACATTAACCGCAAGGGCTTCCCCTCCATCAACTGCCAGGTCATGTGTGATGCCCAGGGCATAATAATGAATGTGTGTGCTGGCTGCCCTGGAAGCTACCATGATTCTCATATCTGGCATCTGACGCAGCTGTACCAGACATTTGCCAATGGGGACATCCCACATGGTCACTTAGTGGGGGATGCTGGCTATGCACTGGAGCCGTGGCTGATGACACCTATCAGAAATGCACACACACCTGAACAAGAACGCCATAATGAGGCACACGCACAAACACGAAATGTAATTGAGCGTGTGTTTGGGTTGCTCAAGTCACGGTTCCAGTGCCTGGACACATCTGGTGGAGCCTTGCAATACTCACCAACTACATGTACCCAAATTGCCATGGTATGTGCTATGCTACATAATATGATCCTGCGAAAACAGCTGCAACAGGACCAGCATAGGCCTGGGTCAAACAGCCCCCCACCAGTGCCAAGGCCATCACAGGCAGAGCGTGACTCGGAGGAGGAACAACCTGAGCCTGCCCCAGTAGGCAGAAGGAGGCATGCCCAGTATGCCTTGGCCTTGGCAAAGAGGCAAAACATAGCACATACACTGGCTCAGTAGGAACCCTGGAAATGATACCTCTCTCTGACTCGCACATATAGTAAAAGGGATGCCTAACATGACACTACCTGTTTCCAAACATGTATAGGGAGTGCCGTATGCGCATCCAACATAGGCAGCCCTGCAGCACAACCTGAGGCATGATTGCCATGTGTTAAGCAATGTAAGGTAGTGCTAAACAGCATTTACCACCATGTCGTATATGCAAACTTGATGACCTTCAGTAGCATCCTACCCTCACCAAACATGAGGCCACAATATGAAGACAAGATGATCAATTACAACAATTGGCTTAAGTATTGGTGTCAGTGAAAGGGGATTCAATGCCTGTCAGCCTGGGATGAGATGCTCGACAAGACATGATGCTTTGCTAGGGATGGATGTCACCTATCACCTGTGGCCTATTGGATATTTGCCAAAGGCTCTTGTCACCCCCATAGTGCCTTTTCTAGGTAAGGCTCAAAAGACAAACCCACCTCCATAGGTATCACAAGGGATAAGAAAGTATAAGTAATGCTACTCAATTCCAGAAGTCTAAACTGCAAGATGCACACACTCCAAACACTCCTTAGCATGGAGAATGTTGATATCTGTGCAGTAACAGAAACCTGGTTCAAGGCTCCCAAGAGCACCCTAGCATTCACAGGTACACCTCATACCATGCTTTACAGCTGCAAAACATGGAACAAACCACAAAAGGAGGGTGAGTATCAATATTTGTCAAAGATACCCACACCCCCAGGTTGGTGGCACAGCATGAAGCATCAGAGACTACCCATGTGTAACCAACAGTGGGTAAAACCGCCTTCCAGTTCATAGCCTGCTACAGACCACCCTCCTAAACCCAGGAACTACACTTGGCCGACTGGAGAACACATGAAAATATGAAGATATCCCCAAACACCATTATATTGGGCGGCTTCAACTACCCAAACATACACTAGGCCAAAAGTTCCCAGAATTTATAAACCAAAATGCTATGGAACAACTTGCTACCACTCCCACAAGAGGGGAAAACATACTGGACTTGATCATCACCAACATGGGGACTCTATGCCCAAGACCAGAAGTGTATCCCTCACTGGTATAATCACAGCAGATAGTAATCTCACAGGATATTCACATCCCCACCCCAGCCTATGGCCAGAAAACCACAGTGAAAAATGTTCACTAAAGCATATGTCACACACCTCAAAGCTGAGGTGGAATCCTTCACAGCCCCTGTGTCTCTGGAAAATACGGCCCAGACCTCATAACCCTTTATAAACGCATTCTATGAACACCGTCAGGAATGCATGGATCATGCAATCCCAAATAAAACCAAGTCCCAATCCTCCAAAGGCAGGCATCCTGTTTGGTGGACCCCAGCCATAAACAAACCATACAATACAAGGAGGAAGCTACTATATGATAGATCCAAATCGCAAAAAGGGAAGCCATCTCTGACCAGTATTATTGAAAAACAATGTCCACACATAAAATTGTCTAAGGCCATCTGTGAGATAAAAATCATACAAGACACAAAGGATAATCACAAGGCATTCTTTACTTATTGTAGGAACCTGTGTGGGAATCCCCAGATATGTTCAGAATTAGTCCAAAATGACAAACAATACAACAAACCCACAGACATTGCCAACAGGTTCAGTGCAAACTCCCCCCCCCCACCAAAATGGCAAATATCTATCCCAGCAAAGTGCTGGCCCCCTGACATTGCAGATGCTCAGGTAACAGCCAGCCTCTCCAAAGCAAAACACACAGCATCAATGGGACCAGACGGTGTCCTGGGCTGTGTCCAACATGAACCCCAAGAAGAATTGAACACACACACAAAACCACTGTTCAATGTCAGCCTTAACACACGATATGTACCCAAAGAGCAGTGTACAGCAACAGTGGACCCTCTCCACAAAGGTGGTGCCTCAACGGATACTGCAAACAATCGCCCCAGAAGCCTGACTAGGTTGGTCTGCAAAGCTATGGAAAGGATCATCATGGACCTCAGAAATAAACATATTGGGGACACACATACACTGGATCCTACCCATTTTGGCTTTGTTAAGGGCAGATCCTGCCTCTTAAACCTGGTTGAGTCATTTGAAACAGTCACCAAGACCATTGTCGAGGGGATGGTGGTCCATACAACCTACCCGAACCTTGCAAAAGCCTTCCGTACAGTACCCCACTTAGTCATCATAGATAAGATCACCAGCTTCAATAGAAACCCCTATGTCAATAGATGGGTTGCAAACTGGCTCAAGGACAGAACCCACATGGTCTGAAATGCTGGAGCCATGTCAGACCACAAACCAGCTACAAGTGGCATCCCACAAGGCTCAGTCCTGGGACCTCACTTGTTTGGTATATATTTCTCAGAGGTACAGGCCAACACAGAAGGACTGTTGGTGAACAAGTTTGTAGATGACTGCAAACTGGGCGCCATAATCAACCCTCCAGCTGACAAAAGCATCCTACAAAAGGGCCTCATAGAAACAGACAACTGGTGCCAGAGCCATGTCCTCAAGCTAAACACAAAACAGTGTATAGTCCTCCCCTTTGTCAAAAACTAAGTGCCCACAAATTACTATATATGTGGTAACCCATTAAGTATGGAAGAATTGATAAGGGACCTGGGGACCCAAGTCGATAGCAATCTCACATTCGACAACCATGTGGCCAAAGTGTTCAGAGAAACATTTCATATAGCCCACCTAATCATGAAGGTAATCACATCTACATCAGTGGAGGTAATTGTGCCTCTTAACTCATCGCTCATCAGGCCCATAATTGAGTACATTGCCCCTTGTGGGATGTACCTTTTCAGACACCTGCAGCAGCTGGAAAGACCACAAAAGTACCTCACCAGGAGGATCAAAGGGCTCAAACACATGCCATTCACTGCCGGGTTAAAGAAACTGCAGCTCCACTCAGTGGCATACTGCCTGCCCAGAGTCGATCTGTGCCAGATGTATAAAGCCATGTCCAACCTGGAATCAATGGACATGCCACACCTTGGAAAATCAGAATCCCATCAAGCTATGCGCTCGAGACCTGAACCTCAGGACTGAAATAAATAGGACATGCTGGAGAGACAGATCCATAACCCAGAGGCTCCCCCCACTCTTGAGTAAAGTCCCACTCCAGGTTAGCCAGAGTCCCTCATTGACTCTCTTCAAGAGGTATCCTGATGAGTGGATGGGAGATTGTAGGTTTACCCTGGGTATCACTTCTATGTCACTGTTAGCCAGAGGCACAGTATACTAACCATGAAAAATGTAATGGCAAACTCCACTTACAATGTGTGTTGAAAGCCAAACACACTCTGGCTAGGATTATAAATGCCCTAGGGCAGATAGCCTAGTATGAACCTATGAACAGAATCACACACACCAAGTAGTACAACTGTGGTCACTGTGGAGTAATGTTTGCCAATGTCCACCCAAGTTGGTGAATACACAGCAATGTCGGACAAGCCTGGTTTAAGTAGGCCATAGCTGAACAAAATGCAACATGCTCATAGTTGCCCAACTGGCCTGGTCTGCTCAGTATGAGCATTTACAGCAGTGATGGGACTCAAACCCATGATACTGTGCACCAAAATGAAAGTACTGAACCACTACACCATGACAGTATTGCAGTGTTCAGTCAGTATGAGAGTATGTTGCCAAGTCTTTGCAAACTATCCCATGGAAACCCTGCAAGCACAGAATAATCCCTGTTGAGTTATGACACAAAGGAGTCTGGCAGTAAGAACACAACATGACTTCCAACACACACAGTATTAATGTCAATATTGGTCATGTTCACACACAACCACAAATGTAGTGGACTTCAGATCACAACATATGGAAAGGTCACACTGGGCATGCTCACACACTTGGATAAATGAGACACATGTCAGGCAACAAACCATGGAAAGCCTGAACTGGGCATGCTCACACACTTAGGCCATGTCTGAGTATAGCAGTCAGTCACACATATCTGGCAGTTGTATGTGTTAAGCCAGGAACCTCCCACGATCCAGCAATCCACCCTGTGCACACAGTTAAATGACAACAGACACATATATTAATATACCGGAACCCTGTCATGATCAAACATGTTACGCAGATACACACGTTGTTCACAGAAACTGGGAAAGCTATGGCAATAAAGATCTGCAAACAGTAGCAACAACAAATATTGTGCATCCCAAACATAAACATAGGTGCAGAGGTGAATACTAGGCTGTCTGCCCTGGGGAATTCATAAGCCTAGGCAGAGTGTGTTTGGAATCTGCCTCCCCAGTAGAGTAGCCTACTGTGCCTCTGTAAAGTAGGTCACAGAAGGCACCCTTTTAAGGCTACTTTGCTGTGCCTCTGTCAAGCAGGGACACAGTGGAGATCCCAGGGGTGAATTTGCAATTTCCCATCCATGCGGCTGTATTTTGCTGGAAGAGGGTTGGTGAGGGGCTATGTCTAACTTTAATTGGGATTCAATTCCAGAGTGAGGGGAGCCCGTGAGTAATGAATCTGTCCCTGCAGCATGTCCTATTTATGTTTGTGCTGAGGTTTACGTCCCTGGAGTGTGTAGCTGTAAGGGTCTTGGATGTTATGAGGTGGAGCATGTCCATTACTTCTGGGTTTGAAATGGCTGTGTACGTCAGGCATAGATTACCTCTGAGTAGGCGTTAAGCAACTGAGTAGAGCTGGACATCCTTTAGCTGAGCTGCATAGGACATCTGTGTGTAGCCCATGATTCTCTTGGGGAGGTACTGTTGTGTTCATTGTATTTGCCGCAGGTGTTGGGTAAGGTACACCCCAAAAGGGGCATTGTAGTTAAACATGGTCCTGATGAGTGAGTAGTAGAGGGCCACAATGATCTCACATGATCTACATGCAAACACCCATGTGAGAAGGAGGGCTATACAAAGTTCTTAGCAATGACTCTCTGTCAATGTGATTAGCAAAGGAGAGGTTATGATCTATCTGGGTCTGTGGGATATTGCTCTGTTATGTAGTAGCTTCCTCCTTCTCTTGTACAGCTTATATATGGCTGGGGTCAACCAGACAGGTCTCCTGTTTTGGAGGAGTCATGGTTTTATGTGGGATAGCATGATCAATGCATACCTGCAGCTGCTCATACAATGCGTTTGTAAAGAATTCTGCAGATTGGTCTGTATTAACTTCCAACACTGGGCCTCTGAAATATTCCACCCCAGTCTTCACAAGTGCAAAGTCTGCTTTTGAGAAATTCTTTACAGTGATTTCCTTGGCTGGGTGTGGGGATGGGATATGGATGCCCAGGGAAAGTTGATCATGGTCTGATCTTAACAATGACAGTTCTACCTCTGGTGTGGAACATAGAGTCCCCATGTTGGTGATGATCAGGTTCAATATGTATTCCCCCTAGTGGGTGTGATGACTGGTTGTGCCATAGCACATGGATTCACAAATTGTAGTGGCTGTAGGGTGATGTTGAGGGCTTGAGTAGTATCCCCAGTCAATATTTGTGTACCTGAAGTCAACCACTATAATGGTGTGTGTGAAGACTTTCATATCCGACACTGTTCCCAGGAAAGCCAAGTGTGGTTACTGGGTATGGGTGGGTGGTCTGAACTACACACCAAACCAAAAGGCAGTTTGGCACAATGGTAGGTGTATATGTATGGCCTGTCATGCTTAGTGCAGTGGGACCAACCCAGAGGTGTGTGTATCTGTGATGTATATGGATACACCCCCTACTTGTGTTCTGTGTCACAAGTCCTGTGGTCATGAAGCATGGTATAGAACATAACCTGGCAGTGCCAGTGTGCATATGTGACCCTGAACTAGGTTTCTGTGAATGCACAGATATTGCTATCCCCCATACTGAGGGATAGTTAAAGATGTACATTCTTCTTTGGAAAGACTGATGATGTCAGCGCCCTATAAATACAGCAGGAGAAGGGAAATCATCCAGTAATGTGAATAGCTCACTGCGCTAATGCGTCTGTCTCAAGTATCATAACATAGTTAGGTAGGAGTTTGAATCCTGCAAATGCTGTGTGTGTGGGTGGGTCAGGGGTGTGTGGGTGGGTCAGGGGTGTGTGTATGTCTGCAATTCTTTGTGAAAGGAATGGCCATTTTGAAGACTAGGATAACACACTAAAAGATGTACATTCTTCTTTGGAAACACTGATGATGTCAGCACCCTATAAGTACAGCAGGAGAAGAGAAACCATCCAGTAATGCAAATAGCACGCTGCGCTAATGCGTCTGTCTCAAGTATCATACCATAGTTAGATAGGGGTTTGAATCCTGCAAATGGTGTGTGTGTGTGTGTGTGTGTCTGCAATTCTTTGTGAAAGGAATGGCTATTTTGAAGACTGGGATAACACACTAAAAGATGTACATTCTTCTTTGGAAACACTGATGATGTCAGCACCCTATAAATACAGCAGGAGAAGAGAAATTATCCAATAATGCAAATAGCGTGCTGTGCTAATGCATCTCTCTCAAGTGCCATAACCTTGTTAGGTAGGGGTTTGAATCCTACAAATGCCATGTGTGTGTTTGTCACACAGTTTGTGAATGTGCTGTGTGTTTTGCTTTCATTATTGTATGACATATTATTATAACAGTAATTGCCATGCACACATCAGGTATGTGTTTGCCACATACAGATATGTACCTGTGACCTTTAATAGTTCCTATGTGTGAAGCCTGCCCCATATGAATACAGTTGTTACCTTTGCCGCCATGTGCCGCAGCTTACCAGACCTTAGGCCATACATGTATGTTGGTGACAATGCAAGCTACTGCAGTGATCTGTGTCCTAGGCCAACTATGTGACACACACCCATGAAAGCTTTGATAGATTAATGTGGGTGACGGTTCATGTCTGCAGTATATGTCAGACATGTTAAAACACAGCAAAGTCTGTGAGTGATGGCCATCCAGTGTAGGTGTATGGCAACTGTTGCCGATATGCATACAGACACCTTCTTGCTTAGGTGATACACAGAGGGACTGCAGAATACCTTTGGAAATGTGAATATCACAGGATAGACAAGATAACACCTGTCCACATGTACACACCATTACCCATTCTACATGATGGGTGCTACCACCTACATGGTACTGTTGGAATACTATGTTAACTACATGCCGATGACAATGCCACAGTAGCGTTACAGCAATATACCATGGCTTGGACAACAGGTATCTGTCCGTATGATACCCTTGTGGTTGTTAAGTGTGTCATGTGTAGAATGCATTGTAGGCCACTGTATGTATTTGCAGTCATGGATGGACATATCCATAGTGAGTTGGCATGTACATGAGACTGCTATATGCCAAAGGGTATTGTTCCCAGGGATGTGTGGGGCTCAGTAACAATGGCTACTGGTATAGTGTAGTACTGCAGGGATATCACTGACACCAGGTTCCTACGTCTGTGTATCAGTTGAGGAGACACAATGTAATGACCACTGAATGTCAGGCTATGTAAGCTGTGTATACTAACAGAATGCAGACCATTGACATGTGGAAACCGTATCACCCACAGCATACTGTCAAACCATGTCATGTTCCATGCTGACCATGTTCACAAATGTACACCTGCAAATCGGTGATGCAAACATCACACATGTACTGTCCACACCCCAACACATGCAGGCACAGGTACACACAACAGCCATGTGGCACATGTACAGACAGTACACTTTGGGAGTTAACACTGGTGTATACAAAACTGCAATGACAAACATAGTTAATGCATCATGCATGCTCGAATATACCCACAACAATATCATTACACTGTACTGTTAACAACATGATAATATTACTACAGTGCTATGTAGTCACCCTGTGCATCAGTACCATGCTATCCTGTTCCAGCATCAATGTTACAGATGGCAGGAGGTGGCACAGTTTCATCATATGCAAGGGTGTGTACTTGGTTTGCCAGAGTCTGCCACTGACACATCCAATCGACATGTATGTGTGTGTGTATTAGTGAGGGACAACAGTACAAGATGGGGCAACATTGCTGCGATGTGTGTGTGTGTATGTGTTAGCCCTAGGTGTTAGCATTATGTGTGTGTGTATGCATGCACACAGTACCACCATGTGGCTACCATATACGGGTGTTTGTGAACAGCCACAGACTGTACAGTTATACAGGTCACTATCTCTGGCCATGGACACTGTACCTGTGCCTGGCAGGGGTGCTACAGACAGTATCAGGTACTAAGCCAGACTGGGTACTGTCATCAGAAGCAGTGGGTTGTTGACCAGACACATGTCCCTGCTAGGACTGTCCAGAGCTACATGCACGTGGTCTTCTAGGATGGTCTAATGACAGCACAGACCCAGCATTGCTGGGGCTGGTACTGGCACTATGGGAGCAGCTGCGGGTTTGTTGTCATCCGCGATGACTGGCAGCTGATAATGTTGCTGGCAGACGTCCACATCGATGCCTCAACCGTCCTACACTTTCCTGGCTCCTGGGCATGTAGTTGTGGAACAGATCGAATGTGTCCCCCCAATGTCTATCAATGACCTCTCTGAGGTTACGGATGGCAGACGCAACATCACGCATAGTGTCATTCATAGTGGTGTGATGTGCTCTAAGCTCCCTCAGACCCTGTCTGGTGTACTGTTCCATACGTGCCTGTGCCTGCATTACAGCCCAGAACATAGCTGAGGTTAATAGACCTCTGTGGGCATGTCTGACAGGGGCAGTATGACCACGGATGCTCCCACGAGAACCTCTGGACATCTGCCTGTGTGGTACCATGTCAGGAATCTGGCCATGGCTGCTGTGAGGGGATGCATGTGCCAATGATACTACACTACCCTGGTCAATGCCCACTGTATGCTGTCCTTCAGCTAAGGACACTGGTGACAATGGATGTATCAGCAGGATGACTGTGTGCATTGATGGGGTTGACTGCTGTGTACTGTCAACTGGATGACCAACGACAGACCCTGTCACACCTCCCTGTTAAATTACACATGTATCATCATTAGCACTATCCCCAGCAGTGGCTTCAGGTTCCCTGCTGCATTCCACCAGAGCAACATCAGAACCTGTGAGAGGAAGATAGGAAACACAGTTTACAAATGTGTACACGATATTAGTACACAGGCACACATGCACACATGCACACAGGCACACAGGTGCACAGGCGCACATGCACACAGGTGCACATGCACGCATGCACACAGGTGCACATGCACACATGCACACAGGTGCACATGCACACAGGCACACAGGCGCACATGCACACATGCACACAGGCACACAGGCGCACATGCACACAGGCGCACATGCACACATGCACACATGCACACAGGCGCACATGCACACAGGTGCACAGGCAGATATGCACACAGGCACACAAGCACACAGGCACACTTCTCAGTACAGCAGATACAAACACAGACACACATGCAATCCAACACATACACAATACTGTTTTAGGGTGGGTGACCATTTCACAAGGAAAAACATCACTGCACACGTGTCAGCATGCAGGTTATGTGTTGCACAGGAACATGCAGTGCAAGTGTAGACAGCCCTTGTTAATAACAGTATATGCGTACTTGATGCTTGTGTGTAGTTGTTCAGTGATTGTCTCCACCCTGGGACACAATGTGTACAAGGACATAACAATGTTGTGCAAGTGTTACAAGCTGTGGGTGCATAGATTTGCACACACACACACACACACACACACACACACACACACACACACACACACACACACAAAAAACACATGACGGTGCTACACAATAACAGCTATATGTACTTTTGTGGTCAGTGGAACTGGATGTGGTGTAGTAACATGAGCCATGATCAACATGCTTCTTCTGGTCAGTCAACAATAATAATGTGTGCCAGACAGGCAGCTAGCATGCTGTACCTGAAGTGCAGTAACATGACTACATCCACAATTCCACAACCACTTGTTACATGGGTGTGTAAGGTGGCCAATAGTGAGCATTGCCTAACATGAATGTATTATTTGTGCCAGACTGTTGCACAAAGACATGATAGGCCTCTACCCCTCAGGTATATTATGTGTGCTGTATAGATAAGTGGGATGCTGAAGGCTGGCCATACAGCAGATGTCATAATTGGACATGTGTAGCAGACTAAGGTGTAGTGTGTATGCCAAACGTGTGTGTTGTGTACATGTGTATCTGGTATGCCTATACAATGTCCAGTGCTGTGTTGCCACACATGTGTGTCATGCTCTGTGTATTGCATGTGAGTGAGGCAGCTACTGAGAATAATGGGATATGCATAGTCTCACAGCAAACATGCACAGCATGCATTATGTGTAGGTGTGTTACATGTGCACACACTACACCTCCATATGACATGCACATGTCATTAGCAATAGTATTGTTATTACACACTCACCAGCATGGATTGGCTGCCTTGCTGTCACTCCAGTGGGACCTGCAAACATATGAGAGTGATTGCCAGTGGCCACAACTGTGCCTTTGATACTGTGAACATGATAAAGTACAGTAGTACAACAGGTGGCTTTCACAGGTGTACAGATTATGCTCAGAATATCAATCTTGCAGAAGAATGGGCAGGTTAAAAGCTACACAAACAGTACACATCTCACACACGCATAGACTACCAGTACAGAGAACAGTCAACTACAGATATGGGATGTTACCTGCACACTCCATTTCAACATGCTGGGTGGCTCCGGCCTCCATGATGACGCATGTTTGTGGATGTTCTTGTTGTTGGCCTGGAGCCACAACACTTAGGAGGTGCTCCTCCACACTGGTGAGGGGGGGGGGGGATGGATAGGTACCCCACCACCTGTGGCAAGCTGTTGTCTCTGGATATCAAATGCACGCTGCCGGACATGTCTAATTAAATCACTGCAGTGATGGCGTACCTGCTCATATGTCCGGTTATGCATGCCTATGTCATTTACCGGACGGACAAGTTCTTGCCACAGTGCAGCCCTCTCATGCTGGTTCTGGCTGGTCCTGGAAAACAGCACACAGTAATTCTGCACCAGGCTCTGGTGGATCTCCTGATCCTCTGCTGCTGTATAAGGTGAGTTTCTCTGATGTACCATCACCCTGGAAGGAAGAAAAAGAAAAATATGTGAGCAAGTCATGTGGCACACTTAATATTCAAATGTACTGATATCACTTCACTGCCATATATAGCATCTGTCTGTCTTTCAGGGGATACACATGTTCAATACCACATATCAGTGCTCAGCCCACAACTGTCTGACAGTGCCTGCCACACTCCATACAACAAACTAGTATACACCAGCACTCGGCACACTGTTTGGGATACAATGCACAACCTCACACTGGGGTATGTATCAAGCTAATGGATGAAGAATAATGTTGTCTCATGCAATGAATGCAATACACATGCACAGTTTCAATGGTAATCCACCCTAGTCTTTGATGCCATACCCCTACCAGACATACATGCACAGTTGTTACTAAAGCCAGCATACTGCTGTCACAGAGTATACATGCTGCCAAGTACACACACATACCCTGTAACACACATGTGATTGCGGCCATGGTACAGGCATCATTACACACACATTACACATACATACAACACACAAATGTATGACGACACAGATGAGCATTAACTGTGTACCTTATAGTACTGTGTGCCCCTACTTACAGATACCTATGCATGAGGTATGTAATCTGTGCAGACTACAGGTAACACACCAAACAGTGTTACCACATAATGTGAACATACACCATACTGTAGTGTTTAGGCCTGCAACATCAGGTAGTACAACAGTTCATATGTGAGCTGGATTCAACAGCAGTACCACCTACTAAGCATACATGTATTGCTTCTGCGTATGATGGGACACTGCAGTCGTACACAGGGAACTACGGCACAACATATGCCAATCTACTATGTTTGCATCCCAATAACTGACACATCTTTCTCTGGCCTCACACCAAGGACACCAACTACCATGACAGACACAAACTCACGCTAAGCTATCACACCTTTACAGACCTTGCACACAGTCAGTGTCACACTCATTCAATGCCACATAGCTGGTATTGCACTGAGTACATGTGTGTGTGTGCATTGTGTCATAGCTAGGTACTATGCTATTGGCCCTGGGCCTAGGGCAGCCTAGCCATATGCTACCCTGCCCTTTGGTAGACATGTACTGTGATTTTACTTGCTCCTGTGAAATGGTTACACACAGGTGACTCACAGGGCATATTACCTATCTCCATGACATTCATCAGGGATATGTATGACATCTACTAATGAGGAGCCTTGTTTATTAATGCTGGGTGGTTTAGTCCAGGATATGGCATATTTGTGTACAGAAACCTGTACCTCCAGCATGTGCTGTTTAGTGCGGTGACAGGGATTAGGGCCCTAGGTCATATAGGTTGGACGGATTGTGAGGTGGTGCCATGGTGGTTGGCCAACTGGTATGGGTGTGACATAACTCTGTATGTCCAGCACTGGTAACCTCTGTGTAGGCAGTATGCAAGGCACTCTAGCTGCGGTTTTGTGAGTCACTCTGCATAGGGAATGTGTTTGTGGCCATTATCAGTCTTTGGTAGGTATGTCTGTGGCCTTTCCATTTGCTGTAGTTCTCATGGGAGGTACATACTGCATAGGACATTGTGAGGTGTACAGGGGTACACTGACTTAAATTTCCCTAGCTGACACACCTTTTGTGATGACACGTACCATGTATAGGGATTACAAGACTAGTGTGCCACTGTGGATATCAAAGGGGAGACTATTGTACACCTGTGTCCCATGTTCCCTTCTGACACCTCCAGTGGTAGGCAGGCAACCACCTATGTGGTAGTTAGTGGGTAACATGTTTTGGAATGGGGTATGGTACTGCAGTATCAACACTGGTGTTCTGTCCATGCCTTGGTCACCAGGCACCTGTTGCAGTACATCTGCCCCATGTCCCCCTCTCTCACTCTCTCTTTATATATATATCTATATATATTTATAAATATACATATAAATATATATATCAATATATATATATATATATATATATATATATATATATATATATATATATATATATATATATATATATATATATATATATGTAAATATATATACATATCTACATATTTGTATATATTATCTATATACACACTGCTATACATAACTATATATATAACTATATATATATATATATATATATATATATATATATATATATATATATATACATATCTATAGACATTCATATCTATCTGTATACATGTATGCATCTAAATTTATATCAATATATGTATTTGTCTATTATATCTATGTATCTATCTACATTCTCTATCTATCTATCTATCTATCTATCTATCCATATATCTCTATGTATCTATACAGACCTCTCTGTCTATGTACATATATATATATATATATATATATATATATATATATATATATGATATATATATATATATATATATATATATATATATAATATATATATATATATGTATAGATATATGTGTGTATATAAATATATATATGTGTATGTATATATATAAATATATATATATATATATATATAGATACACACACACACACACACACACACACACACACACACTTCTTAACATCCATTGCTGTACATATACATGCACATGTAGGTACATAGACTGCCCACCTTTCATGGTGGGAGTATCACTTCTGCAACATTCTGTATTGATATTGCACACTGTTGTGCATAATGCATTATGCTGTCCTCAAGCCATATAGCTGGAGCAGGCCTCACTGGCTCAGTCCCACAGAAGTTCACCACCACATGACATATACCTGCACTGCATGCTGTTTTCAATGCCACACACTACAACCTACATTGATATGTGCACATAGCAACCTTCAACTACATATGTATGTCCAGCCTTCACTAACAGTTGCAGTATGTCCCTTGCCCTATGCACATCTTCATATACATATAGATACAGACTGCTAACACATATGGATGGTTCACAGTATGTAGATTATTAGATTATGTAGTTTACATTACCTTTGTCTCTGGCATTTTTTTTTTTATTGCTGGCTTGCTAGCTTGCTGGCTGGATGGCTGGCTGGCTGCCTGGATGGCTGGCTGGCTGCCTGGATGGCTGGCTGGCTGCCTGGATGGCTGGTTGGCTGCCTGGATGGCTGGATGGCTGCCTGGATGGCTGGCTGGATGGCTGCCTGGATGGCTGGCTGGATGGCTGCCTGGATGGCTGGCTGGATGGCTGCCTGGATGCCTGGATGGATGCCTGGATGGCTGGCTAGCTGCCTGGATAGCTGGCTGGCTGCCTGGGTGGCTGGATGGCTGGCTGCCTGGATGGCTGGCTGGCTGGCTGCCTGGGTGGCTGGATGGCTGGCTGCTTGGATGCCTGGATGGCTGGCTGGATGGCTGCCTGGATGGCTGGCTGGCTTGTTTTTTTTTTTTTTTTTGTTTTATTTTGGTCTGTCTCTCCGTCTCTGTCTCTGTCTTTGTCTCTGTCTCTCTCTCTCTCTCCCTCCAGTTGCTGCAATGATATTATTGCATGTGTGGACTGGCAGTACAGGCTGCTTTTGTAGGTATCTGCACATGTGCCTGTGATGGCCTCTGCACCAATTGGTGGACAGCATTTACTAATTGCATGCAGCCTGCTGTGTGGTAATTGCAGATGTCCTTCAAGGATGCATCTGCAGTCCTTACAAATGGGTTGTCCTGTCGTCAGGCAGCCCTTCGGTCGGCCGGATTCCAAAGTCTGGGTCTGGCCTCGGCTGGTGTCGCACTTCACCCGACGTCATAGCTGCAGCTCTTCGGGTATAAAGGCATCAGCCGACGCCATTTTCCTCAGTCTTTCTTGCCGCGTGGCGCCCGAAGCAGAAGCTGTTCGCAAGTGCCGGTGAGTCAGAACCAGAGATTACTACTACCGAATACTTCTACTACTACCGAAGACTTCTAAAAAGCTAAGTACCCGTTGGGACTCTTTCTTGCCTCAGCCGATGTCAGAAAAAGTGAATAACTGTTTAACTTGTGGGAAACAAATACCTCATAAAGATTTCCACTCTTACTGCTTACCTTGTTTAGGCCCAGACCACGACGTAGCAGCTTGTCTAGCCTGTGCTTCTTTTAACCGACGGACGCTTAGGCGTCGGTCGGAATTTGCTGAGTTTTCGCCCGCTTTTTGCTTACATTATGCCGTCGGATCCTCCGACTACGCAAATATCAAAAAAGCGCAAGGAAAAGAACCGACACTCGCGGTCCGCGGTTTCGGCCGAAACCGCGGTTAAGCCAACCGCGAGTGTCTCGGTTTCGGCTGAAACCGAGCTCGCGGTTCTTCCTTCAGCCGAAAACTTACCTACTACCGAGGCCTCATCCAACCTGATGGAATCGGCTACTGAAATCCCTCCTGCTCCGGCAGGTTCACAGGATTTATCTGATACTATCCCCTTGGATATTTCAACCCCTGCACATGGAGCTGCTAGGCCACCAGCAACCATGTCGATTAAGGCCTTTGCCAGGGCTAAAGCAGCTAAATCTGCCAAGACTGTGCCTGCTAAGACCCCCTCTCACAGGCCTAGCTCTAGTTCACAAATGCTCAGTCTAGCAGAGGATCTCATTTCTTTGATTCGGGGATCCCAACCTCACCCAGACAGGGCCTCTCACCCACCTCCAGAGAAGAGGCCTAGAGCAGAGCCACCTGAGCCAGTTTCTACAGATGACTCCTCTGATGATTCAGATAATTCAAACCCTCCAGAGGGCCCTTGCTCCCCTTATGAAGACTGATGCTGAAGAGTCCATTCATTCTACCTCTCCGCCTGAGGAATTTTCCTTTGGGGAAACCTTACATGCTATGAGGGAACAATTTCAGTGGCAGGGCCAGGATTTTTCAGACTCTAGAAGAAGGCTTAGAACCTTTCTGCATTTACCACAACATAGGCCTTTAGCCATCCCTCCAGTTCTTACTGTTGTAGATGATGCATTTAATGATGCTTGTATTGCTCCTGATTCACTTCCTCCGGCCCCTGCTAAGCCCGATAGATACTACAGGGTCACGGACACACATTATCACTTGTATAAGGCTCCCTTTGCAGATCCCGAAACTATCTCCCAGGGACCTAAGGCTGTAGCAGCTACCTCTGTCAAAAACCCCCTCCCCTCTGAAAGGGAATCCAGGGCCTTAGAGAGATGGGGTAAAAAAGTTTACACTTCTGCTACTCTGTCAGCTAGGGCCTTGAACTGTCAATTCCACATGATCCAGTATCAGGAATTTATGTTAGACCAGTTAACTAAAAAGCTGTCCTCAGATGAACCATTAGACAAAAAAATCTGTTCAGGAAATGGTACATAACATTCAGCAGGTCAGTAATCATTCCTTAAAATGCGGCTATGATGCACTGGAGGCTTCCTTTAGATCAGCCATGACTGGCACAGTGATCAGAAGACATGCATGGTTAAAAGAGCAGGCCTTACCAGACCATGTCAAATCAAAGCTACTAGATGCTCCCATGGACAAGATCAATTTGTTTGGCTCTCCGGCACAACAGGTGCTGAAGAAGATGGAAGACAAGGCAAAATCTGTCCAAACAGTCAAAGATTTCTTACAGGTTCAACCTCCAAGGTTTAGCAGGAATTGGCCCTCCAAAAATTGGTCCTTTCCAGACACCTCCAGAGCTCAGAGAGGCAGGAATAGGCGCTCAAGAGGCAGAGGTCAATCCAGAGGTACCTACAGGGGACGTCAGTGGCAGGCTAACAACCAGCGAGGTACAGCCACAGATACAGCCACCACCACTACTACAGGACAATCACAATGACTTGACTCTGGCACCGCCTACCAGGGAACAACTAGAAGCACCCTTAGGCGGGAAGCTAGCCTTATTTTCAGTAAACTGGCATTACATCACAGGAGACAAGTGGATTTTGCAGACAATAGACCAAGGTTACAGGTTTCACTTCCATACTCTACCAAGGAAGAGAGGAATGCCAAACCTACCTCGAAATCAGAAGGCAGAAGCTCTAAAACAAATAACTCACTTACTAAGGATGAGAGCTGTAGAAAAAGTACCATCTACGGAGCAAGGCCAAGGTTTTTACTCCAGGCTCTTCCTGGTACCAAGAAAAGAAAACCAATGGAGACCTATTCTCGACCTGTCCGCTTTAAACACATACCTCATTGTCCCAAAATTCAAAATGCTGACCCTACAGCAGCTTCTTCCCATGTTGGGCAAGGAGTCTTGGCTGGTAACTCTAGATCTCAAGGAGGCATGCCTGCACGTCCCCATACGACCAAATTGCAGAAGATACCTCAGATTTCTTGCAGGATCAGAGCATTATCAATTCTCAGCATTGCCTTTTGGCTTATCTACTGCGCCCAGAGTGTTCATGAAATGCCTGGCATCAGTAATTGCTCATTGCAGGCTTCAGGGAATCCAAATCTACCCTTACCTGGACGACTGCCTGTTACAAGCGGACAACAAAAACAAGCTAGCAGAAGATTTGAAAAGGGTCATTTATCTACTGCAAGCCCTGGGATACACAGTCAATATAAAAAAGTCAAGGCTGATACCATCCCAAAGGATAACCTTTTTGGGTGCAGAGCTGGAAACATCAAAACAAATGGCATTCCTAACAGTAGAAAAACAGGAGCAACTCCCTCTCTACTTCTTGGCATTAACAAAGCAGAACCAGCTAACAGCAAGAAAAGTCCTGCAAGCCTTGGGTTTCATGGCATCCTGCATAATATTGGTTCCACATGCCAGGCTGCATATGAGAAAGTTACAGTGGTACCTAAGGAATTTATGATCTCAGCACAAACACAGCCTAGAAACCCAAATTCCAATAATCCCATGCCTGAAGCAAGAATTCCAATGGTGGGCTCAGGCCTGTCAATCAAACAAAGGACTGCCCTTCCACAGCACTCAACCAAGCCAAACCATCACAACGGACGCCTCAGACCTCGGTTGGGGGGCCCACATGCTGGACAAGTGCATACAAGGCTTATGGACTCAAGACCAGCTGCACCTACACATAAATCAAAAGGAAATGCTGGCAGTAAAACTGGCAATACAGACATTCAGACCATTTCTTCGACAAGGTCAACTGTTGATAAGGACAGACAATACCACAGTTATGTGGTACATCAACAAACAGGGAGGCACACATTCGTACCCTCTATGCCGGATGGCAATGGACCTCTGGAATGTGGCCCTGAGCTTCAACATTCAGTTACAAGCAATTTTTGTACCAGGAAAAGAAAATATTCTAGCAGACATACTAAGCAGAACTACCACGGATGCCCACGAATGGATGCTGCATCCGGACATCTTCAAAACCATTACAAGAAAATGGGGACTACCAGAAATAGACTTATTTGCATCCCCACGCAATCACCAACTGAGGAAATTCTGCACAAGGACGTACCACCCACTTGCTTGGAAAGTGGACTCCCTATCTTTCAGTTGGAAAAACCTGACAGCATATGCATTCCCACCACTTCCTTTGATGCACAAGGTGCTATTGAAGATCAAAGATGACCGTCCAAGGATCATTCTGATAGCTCCAGACTGGCCAAGGCAACATTGGTACCCATTACTGAGGAGCATGTCTCGGGAACAAATATGGCCTCTACCCCTAGTTCCCTTACTGTTAACACAGAACAACTACAACACCCTGCATCCAAACCTGAAAACACTGCAGCTGACTGCCTGGAACATTGCATAAGACCAAATAACCCAAATTTATCCCAAAGGGTTAAAGACATTATCTTGGAGGCTCGCAGACCCTCAACAAGAAAAAATTATTCAGCAAAATGGAAAAGATATCACATTTGGAGTACTGCAAAAGGAGAAATGTGTCACTGGTAAACATAGCCAACATCCTGGAATACTTGGCAGAGCTCTTCCACAACGGCCTGTCCTATTCTTCCATTAAGATTCATGCATCAGCTATTTCAGCAGAATACGACTTGGATCCTCCAGTCTTCTCACATCCTCTGCTCAGGCAGTTTCTGAGAGGAATTAAAAATGTAAAACCACCTAGGAAGCCACCATTGCCAGCATGGGACTTGAACTTTGTGCTAGAAAAGTTAACACTCCCTCCTTTCGAACCAGCAGCAACAGCAGAATTACAATACTTATCATGGAAAACTGCTTTCCTGCTTGCAATCACTTCAGCAAGAAGGGTATATGAGCTACAGGCATTAATGGCAGTACAGCCCTTCCTGATCTTCCATCAAGATAGAGTGTCCATGAGAACAAATCCTACTTTTATGCCAAAGGTGGTCTCCAGGGTATCTTTAAATCAGGCTATCCACCTACCCACATTCTTCCCCAACCCACAGAACAGGGGAGAAAGACTGTTGCATACCTTGGATGTACATAGACAATTACGCTACTACCTGGACAGGACCAAGGGCAATAGAAAAACTGACCAGCTACTGGTAGCATATGCAACAGGAATGGAAAGAGAAGCAATTTCAAAACAGACAATCTCTAAGTGGATAGAAAATTGCATTAGATTTTGTTACTCCTACCATGGGAAGAAAACTCCAGAAAACATCAGGCCTCACTCTACAAGGGCTACAGCCACTACCACAGCTTTTCTACGAGGAGTGGCTACCAAAGACATTTTAGAGGCTGCAACTTGGAGCTCCGTACATACATTTGCCAAGCATTATAATTTACCTTTATACTCCAGATCCCGAGCAGGTTTTGCGACTGCTGTTTTGCAAGGGATCTTAACTACACCATAATCTTATTTCTCCTCCTCCCCCAGTTTGGCTATGGTATTCTACCCATTTGTAAGGACTGCAGATGCATCCTTGAAGGACATAGTACAGTTTTGTACCTACTATAAATGTAGATGTCCGATAGGCATGCATCTGCAGTCAGGATTACCCACCCACCTTCCCCTCTGTGGTACTCCTAGGGTATTTGCCCATCTTGTAGCTAGCTGGGGGAATCTATTATGGTGTATTTGCTTGTATATATGTACATACATGCTTATTTTTTGTTTGCTCTCTACTATTTGGAACCATTTGCATTTATCCAAATTTAGCCTTCCTAGAGGGCTCCTGGCATCTGGGGCAAGAAACACTGAGGAAAATGGCGTCGGCTGATGCCTTTATAATCGAAGAGCTGCAGCTATGACGTCGGGTGAAGTGCGACACCAGCAGAGGCCAGACCCAGACTTTGGAATCCGGCCGACCGAAGGGCTGCCTGACGACAGGACAACCCATTTGTAAGGACTGCAGATGCATGCCTATCGGACATCTACATTTATGGTAGGTACAAAACTGTACTTTCTCACTGTGATTTCAGGTCACTGCTATAAAATGTTAGGTTAGGTAGGCGTAGGCCTTTCAGTTTTGCAAGGTGGGGACCATGCTGGTTTGCTGTGGACACTGTTAAGTCAGTGAGAAGGTTGGTATGTCTCTCATATCTGAGGCTGTGTTGTAGCCACTGAAATGCATGTTGTACTGAAACCTAACTGTTGCTTTTTCCATTTCACTCTTCTCAGTGTGTATGTTAACTCACACCTGCTAATGCTAACACTGTTTACATGGGAGTATGTACTTTCCTGTGGGAGTTGTGGATTAACTGGCATACAACAGTAGTTCTTGCAATGTGTTGCTATGGCTTCACTATTTTCCCTTTACATTCACTCCTTGAAGGCCTGATATTTGTCTTTACTGGAATGTGTTGCTATGGCTTTCCTATTTTCCATTTACATTCACTCCTTGTAATGCATGATATATTTCTTTCAGCAGTAAGTTCTTATATGTTTGTTGTGGCTTGGTGGCACTGCATGCAGTCTGGTGAGCCCAAGGTCTGGGGTTTGACCCTTACAAGGGTATTTTATTTTGCTGCTGAGCAGCACTAGGGCATTGTATTTTGTACTAACAATTGTAAATATCAGGCACATGCAGTGCTTGTAAACTGCTATACTGTCATTAGTTTGTTAGACGGCTACATCCTTTGATATTTCTGTGTTGTACTCCTACATGAGGGTGTGCTTGTGGGAGTAATTCTACAGCTATTTGCAGAGTGTGTAACAGCAGACAGGCTGATATGCCTGTGTATTTCTGACACTTGCAGGCCTCAGATACTCTCAGGTATATATTTGACCAGTCTCAGGGAAAGGTACATATCAGTGGGATACACCCGTGATATATTTCAGATATTCTGCAGTTGTGACTGTGGGGTATTTTGAACATATGTATTACTACACCATTTCTGACATGCAAGTAGTGTCTTTAACTTATTGACAGTCACCATTATGTGGGATACCCCACCTTTCTGCCTACTGTTAGTACATTTCACAGGGAGTCAGTGGGGCACAGGTAACATTTTTTGCAAATCAGGGACATCCCTGTAAATCAGTCACAGTTGGGAAGTCTGGCCTCATACCTATTCAAATATGGCGGTGCTTATCCTGCTCTGATACTGTGTGGGGTTTGTAAGGTGCTACTGTAACATTATTACCTCCTAGCATGGCTGTTTCTCTTATCACACTAATGTAATGCAATTCCACAAGAATTGCCAGTAAGAATTCAGGGAACAAGCTTTGTGTAATGGCCTTCCTATATTCCCTTTACATTCACTCCTTGTATTTCATGATATATTTCTTTCACCACCAAGGTCTTGTATATCTGCCATGGCTCAGTGGTAATTCATGCAGCCTAGTGTTTCCAAGGTCCGGGGTTCAAGACTGACAGTGATATTTTATTTTGCTGATCAGCAGACTACAGGCCTTGTCATACAGAGTGACTAAGGCACTTTTAAGCAGTTGTAAGTGGGTTTGCGCTGGTTTGCACGATGCTTACACATGCGCACACTCGCTTAGCTGAGCGCACACTCGCTTAGCTAAGCACACACCCGCTGACTACTGCTTAAAAGTGCTTACTCACGCTAATTTCTTTTAAAGAAAAGAAAATGGGGAGATAGGAAAGTGGTGAAAAAGGGGGCACAACGAGGGTAGGACAGTAGGAAAACAAGCTCGGGATGTGCAGGAAGGATGTAGGGAAGGCCCATAGCTGCCCATTTCTTTATCAGCAACAGCTGTGCATATGTGTGAAATTTGGTGTGAAATTTGAAACCTTCCACCCCTGAGAGAGGGGTGAGGACAACAAAATATGTTGTACTGCCAATTAGAATTATCAGTGTACATGTCAAGTGGATATGTGTGCGAATTGGGCAGCTATGTATGGGGCGTAATTTTTTTGTGGGAACAGAGTGCCCTTTTTTTATTCTTTTTTCAGGTGAGAGTGGAATGTGAGGTACAGAAAGTAGGTATATTTGGGGCAGTAGGTTGGGGAGGTTAACAGACAAGACAAACAAGAAGCATACAGGAGCGGAGAATGACACATGTGGGGGTAAACACAAATGACGAGGACGGATGTTTGGATATCGCAAGCCCATGAGCCACAGATGGCAACAGTGGAACTGAAATCCCCACCCATAGGCAGTTACCAGTGCGCCTTCACAGCCCAGGCTGGGGCTGTGCTGGGGGCTGGATAGGATGGGCAGGCACACCCGTGAGTTGTACCACCCTCGCCTCAAACTGGCATAGGGGATCAGTCACAGAACGCCTGATCTCACTACGCACCACAGACCGGACCTTATGGAGGGTGAGTGGAGGCTCTCCTCTGGCCATGCTTGCAGAGGGGGGATGAGCCCCATCCTCTGCAGCGCTTCCACCCGAAGGTGGCACAGGGCCACCGGAGGAGTAGGTCCCGGCCTGGGCACTGGTGCCAGGTGCATTCACCAGCTGAGGTGGGAGAGGTGGGTCCGCTGGAACCCGCCTTCTCTGTTGTCCTATGTTTAGCAGTATTTTATGGCATTTTGGGATAGTAACAAACAACACCATTTAAAATTAGTTGTAACAGCATGCATCAGTATTCCCATTAACCAAACACCCATGAATTCCGAACATTGAGCAGCAAGCATAACACATGCATATTTAGAACAACAGTGCACAATTCCAACAGCATGCAGGGTTGATTGGTGACAACAGGCCATCAGGTTTGGATATGTGAATAGGGCACATGCATCAACATACATGCAGATATGTATGAACCAACAGGACAAATGTCCATGGGAATTAATTGTGAATACACATACCCGGTTTGGTGTGGAATGGCATCATTTGTGAAAATAGGGTAAGGTGGAGAAATTTTACATTAACAACTAAAACTACCTATACATATACTGTACATTCCTATTAGATGCAGATATATATCCCCTACATGTATTAGTACAGTTTCCTGTATGTAACCTTAGGAATATTGGTGATGGGGATGTTACTGCTACATTAATATACATTCCATTTTTATTCATATATGTTCATATCTGGCTGTGTTCAGGTATAGCATCCTGCTACATTTGATTTATGTGGGTCTAGACAACTGTGGATGTTCAGCATTTCATACAACCATACTATTTCCATAATGCAAGGGTACAGCAACATATCCAATTTGTGGGACGGACACAGTCCATGTTCTGTATTTTATTTAACACATTACACTCTTTGGTTGTGGCTGTCTCATTCATTTCATAATGTAGTGACTGCAGTATACCTTTATTACAGACTTATTACAGCTTTCTTGGTAGCTTCAAACTGTCTTTCTCACACTCTCTCAATTATTTTATATTTACATTTCAGACTGGTACTTAATTCTAGGCTTTATTAACATTTATTACTGGTTTACAACAACCCTTTCCAGCTGACTCACTTATTTCATATGGCAGAATTTACAAGGATGTATTTGACACTTGTCTATCCTTTGTTGATTGATTACCACTCATTTTCTGGCTGCAGCAGTTATCTGATATTACAATACAGGTGGAACCTTCTATTTCAGACTTGTTTAATCTTGATTACTGGATTGCATTACACTATTTTCCAGGCTGCATCACTTATCTAATCTTACAATACTAGCAGAATATTTCTTTTAGGCTTATTTGACCTTTATTAGTGGGTTACAACACTGAACTCTTTTACAATCTGTCTCACTTATATTCTATGACAATACCAGCTAAATAATTACTAACCTGCCTGGTGGCGCAACCTCAGCAGCCTATCAGCATAGGCTCGCTGATTCGTGGAACGAACACCTGCAGCTGTAATATAAAAGAAGTAATATTGGAATATACGTCTCCATACTATAGGCTAGGATAGCATTTCTTACATACTTAATTACATGGATACTTACTCAGTAGTGGGACATTGGGCATTTGGCAGGCCTCCTGGATCCAACGGTTCAGTTTGTCCTCCTTCCGTTGCTTCAGGTCCGCATGGTGGTGACGGACCTGTTCACCAGTCCTTGGAATGCCTGTGGCACTGGTGAGATCATGTGCCAACCGGTTCCACACCTCTGCCTTGTACGCACCCCAGTGAACTTGGTCCTGCATGAGTTGTGCTTCATGATCATGGACTAGGAGTCAAACCATATATTTTGACTCCTCAACACCCCACCTTTGTGCTCTAAAGCGACTTCCCTCTCCTGCACCTGCCATCCTGACTGCAAATGGGTACCACAATCAGTTATGCTGTGTATTCCCGCCTATGGGGCTTATATATGCCGGTTTTCCTGCACTTATCTGTGATTGACCGTTTTGGATATTTATCAGCTTAAAAAAACCTGCTTTGTCATGCTTCTGTTTCCATTCATTCCTATATATAAGCTAATACTGCATTTCTCAGAACAACTGTCATGGCTTAGTGGTTCGGTACTTTGACTATGATGCACAGTATCCCAGGTTTGACCCTGGGCATTGCTTTTTTATTTTACTACTGTCTAGACAGGCTAGGAGGTATGTCTGTGTAAAGGCGGCTTTGATGCAGCTTGCCCAATGTTGCCCACCGGTAAGCTGGTTGGCGCGCTGCACAGCTCCACACAAACGGCTTACGCTGGGTAACACATTATTTAGCTATGAGCACTCATATTATGCTGGGTGAAGCGCTGCTGAACTACAGGCACTCATTTTAAGCGTGTTAAAGCACTGCTCAACTCCGGGCACTCATATTAAACCTGTTAAACTGCTGCTCACCTGCGGGCACTCATATTAAGCTTGTTAAAGTGCTGCTCACCTACGGGCACCCATATTCAGCTTGCTAAAGCCTTGCTAAGCTATGGGCAATTATGATCCTTTTTTTATATTTTATTATGTCGGATTTCTTCAAAAATACATGGCCCATTTCATTACATTTTACTTAAATTATAGTTTATATATATATATATATATATATGGTTCTACCTGACTTCGTCGACAGCGCAGAAGACCGACAGCGGAATTCGGAGCTCCAGAAGATCGAAAACGAAGAAGACCGACGCGAATCGCGAGTGGCAGAACATCGACAATGCAGAAGACCGACACGACGGATGACAACACCAACGCCGAGGATGCCGACATGGGGAAAGGCTGTGTGAGTATGCGGTAGTGACGGACGTTAGTGCGAGCAGGTAAGTGTGGAGATTGACGGTCTGTGGGGATAGGGGTGGGTTAAGTGAGTTAGGGTTAGGGAGCGATAGGGGTGGGTTAAGTGAGTTAGGGTTAGGGAGCGATAGGGGTGGGTTAAGTGAGTTAGGGTTAGGAGCGATAGGGTGGGTTAAGTGAGTTAGGGTTAGGCGATAGGGCGGGTTAAGTGAGTTAGGGTTAGGAGCGGGTAGGTAAGTGCGATAGTGACGGACCTTAGGTTAGGGTAAGGTTTAGTGTGGGCTTGTAAGGATTTTGGTGTGCTTGTGTTGTGTGTGTGGTTTGTGGAATGGGGATGTGTTTTGTTTTTAATTGTTATTGTGGTGTGTGCAGTGTATGGGGTTTCGTGTTTGTGTACCGTCGGTTATTTCGTTGTCGGTTATGTGTGGTTTCGTGTTTATGGACTGTCGAATATGTGGTGTCGGTGATGTGGTTGTCGGTGTTGTGTGGTTTCGATTATGTCAGGTAGAACCATATATATATATATATATATATATATGTCAGGGGATTGTTTCATGCTTATTTAAATAAAAATGGAAAATGATGTTATGAGGCTTGAACCGTGACTACCTTCTCTTTGGCCAACGTCTCTAGCGCTAAGCTATTGCTACTTGGCTTAATTTGCATATTTAGATCTTATATGCTTTTCAATGTCTGCTAACTGTGGCTGAGCAGAGGGCATACTCGCGAAAACGAGCGCAACTATGGGCAAACATCTTGAAAAAGAAAACCTAATGTTCCAGCCCCCCAATGCATTAATCATGATCCGAGCTGTGAAATTAAACTGTTCCATGGGGCTATGTGTATAGAAATGGTGCAATTATTTAATTTGCTTGATTTCTCGTACTTTCCTCAATATCTAACATAGCTGGACTTCATGGAGGAAATGGTTCTGCATAAAATCCCTAACAGAACACCAGGCACCATTTTGTTTGAAAGGAAGACAGAAACATTGCTTCTGGGTAGTGTACTCCACCAGCAGCAGGATAAAGTTTATAACTCTTCTAATTTAGCTATCAAACACCCCACAGTGTCTTTAGCTTCTATCTGAAATGTTTCATCAGTGATACGTCATCAGTAGAAAAGTTTTGCTCTATTCTTCTGAGATATGGGGAGGTGTAGTGGTGCAGTGGTTAGTGTTGACAACTCACGGCAAGAGGTTCTCTGGTTTGATTCTCAGCTGGGGTGCCTTTTAGGTGGAGTCTACATGCCTTCCTTGTGTTTGCATGGACTTCCTCTGGGTACTACGGTTTTCTCCCACACTCCAAAGACATGCATTTCTCCATGGGCCTCCAATAAAAATGGGCTCTGTCCCAGTTGTACTTTCTTGGTAAACAAATGATAAATAAATATTATCACCGGACTCTATCAAACATCAGTAGCAAGTTTTCAATATCACACTAGACTATATATTTTAGGTTTAGGCTGTTTTCAAATGGCCTGAAAAAGTATATCCTGAGTAGGAGGAATTAAAGTACTTGTAACCCAATTTTCTGGTTTGCATTTTAAGAGTATAGTCCAGTGCATTATCAATTTTTCTCTATAGCAAGACTCTTTAAACTTTAATATCTGGAAATATTACATGGTAAAGTCATTATATTTTTACATGGTGGGTGAGTGTGCAATGGCCAGCCTGTATTTATTATTACCTTTCATTACTTAATACTTCTGCATCTAGAGGAATCACAGTCCATTCCTTCTCTTGCGCCCAGGGTACAAGTTTACTTTTATTAGCCAGCCTTTCCTCAAAAACTGCCACATGTCCAATTTCTGAAGGATGTAGCACACATACACAGAGCTATCTCTGTGTCGCCTCTCCAGTGATCCCCTTGCCTAACAGTATCTTATTATGCACAAAAATCACTACATACTTTCCACATCATTTCACATTAGCGCATCTGTGTGGATGGCCTTGAATCCACACATTTGCTATTCTATTTTGTCTTACTCCAAGTCCAGTAAGCCTTTAGCAATAGTGTAAACCATGGCAGCTTACATTCAATGCAAAAATGATAAAATAATGCACTTTTGAAGCAGTAACCTATAACCTGCACAAAGTACACAACTAGAAGGGAAACAGTATAACAAAGGTGAAACAAAGTAATAACAACAGGAGGAGGGGCATGCGCAGCACTACTTGCGGGTGAACACTTTCCAAGGATACTCCCTTCAAGTAAAATGTAGTCAGCTTAATAAAACTATTAAAAGTCTTTAATTTAACAAGAGTTTTCATAACTAGAAGGATAAAGGTGTTCTTTAATGACTGGAGTTGGAGGATATGCATTGTGTAGTGGATCAGGATATTTTGAGGGGAGGAACGAGAGCCACCATGATGGTCAGTTTTTCATCACCCAAAGAAACTAAAAAGGTTCTGAGAGTGAATGTAAGCGATGTGACCAAAAACCTGGAGGCAATAAAAATCAAGCTATGGAATTTGATGGGAATATTAGATGTTTACTTGAAAAGGGAGTAAGTTGTCATCAGTGAGAATACTAGATGCCTGCATGACTATCAGGTGGTGAGAGAGACAGGCAGTTATGGAAAATACTGGACCTTGTAAAAGTGCAGGTCTAGAATCTCAAGTGACATCATTATGTGAGGTTTACTGTTTCCCATAATTTCCATACATTCAGCTTTAGCACCAGTCCAGAACAAGTTGTGTTAGTTCAAATGAATGCTGAGTGTGTACTGTGGCTGTATCAATCTTGAATTTGTCTTAGTTCAGGGTGTAATATCTAAAACAAACACATTAGTGATGTTACAACACATTATGTAACAAAAAAATCAAACTAAGGCTGTGTGTTACTAGCAAGCATTTTTTCCAAGCAAGCTACATGCCCCATGACATACTGAGGGTGCCATCAGATCTGATTAATCACAGATCACTCCCCAAAGCTGAGTTCTGTTGCAGGATTATGGAAAATCTGGAATGGATGCGGCTGCAATGCAGCAAGGATCAGTCTACATACTAAAAGGAGTTAAAAAATCATGAAATTAATTATGTTTTTTTATAGAAATTGAGTTTCCTTCCCTTTCTGCTGACTCTCAGAACTTCACATATAATGTATGATATGAGTAGCTGTCCTTCTATTTCCTTTCTGCCCCTTGATTTAGGCTTACCATATTCCCAGATATCCAAGGTGTGGAATTTTGTAGGACAGTCCACGTCTTCAATCAATGCAGAACTGAGTGTGTCTACTTTATAACATAATGAAGACTCACTGTGTGTTTCATAAATATTAAAGTTTCTCATGTATAATAGCTTAATTTTCTACAGTATTTAGTTGAAAGCCACTAAAACTATCGGAACAGTAGCCCTTTCTTCACATTCTTGGAGGAAACAAGTTCTCCTAGATCAGGAGTGCATACATCTCAAGTGCTGCATGTTACGAGGTTCCTCGCTCATCTTAATTCTTGGCAAATCCCTTAATACAGGTAGAAAACAATATAGAAAACTGTCTGATGGTTGTGATGACAGCTGTTAAACTACACCACCATTGTAATATAGTGGCAGCTATGGCAAAACACTAGCGAGCTCCATTGTTTTCCATTATTGCTATTAGCAAATGGCAGTGTGCCAAGAGAAGGCAGAAGGGTTAGTTAATGGGTCTGATCAACCTAAGTTGCATTTGACTGTATTAGAAAGTAATGTACAAAAAATAAATTTAAAGTTATATGATATTTTGGAGGGATAAAAAATAATTTGTTGGCTTATACAAGATCTAAAATGCTGTGATGGACTTGTTTTGCTAATGAAAATGGAGGGTGGTAAAATGGTGTTTCCCTCACATGCATAAGGTACAAGGCTTGGTTTTCAATTTTGAGCTAAATTGGATAGGTTTAAAATGGCCCACAAGGACAACTAGCCTAGTACTTACTTTTCCTTGGGTGATAAATCAGCAAAATATTTGCAATTGCCTGAAAGGGTGGTCAGGTGCAGAAAGCCTGACATTAATACTGCATGCATCATGTTTAGTCTATATGACACTGTCATGTTATGGGTGGCATGGTCCATGGCTGACAACCAGAAATCACCACTTTACCAGTGCTGCTATATACTGTGCCTGTTAATACCTGGGGAGGGTGACTCTTCCTGTATGTGTCATTTTGTTCTGCTGTTGCGATTACTGTTGCTGTACTATCTGGAACATGTTCTAAATGAGCCATGTCATGGAACTGACTTACTTTTTTGCATGGTCCTGTAATGTAGTGTGGCACAGACAACAACCAGCTTGCTGGTTATGTTAAGAAGTATTACAGTGCCTCAACACGTGTGTCAGGGCAGAGTAAGCACATTTTCAGTACAACAAAATACATGCTGGATGACATTCTGGGTCTCAGCATGAGTGGTACTGCACTGCATTTCAGCCACAGCTTTGAGATCATGGATGGGAGTCAAGAACTAAGGCTGTAAGAGATCACCTTCCTCACACAACAAAATATATTTTGTGCAATTACTTGCACAGTTTCTGTTTCATTGCATACTCATTTTGTACAATGTGCCCATCCTTAATAAATAAGTGGCCCTGTGGAAGTTTATCTCAGTGGAAGCAATAATATGAGCAAGACATGTGCAAAGTGTGGAATTCACAGAAAGCACCAAAGTATTGTACATATATCCCACCAGAGTAGACAAAAAATCCAATAGAACCTCCATTCTAGATTGGACACTAGTTAATCTCCCCACAGAAAATTATCATGTGGGCTGCTTACCTGATACATTGAGTGACCATTGCCCCACATTCCTCCTTCGTAAACAGGCAAAAATACCCAAACCTATGCTATTCAAGGAGACTAGAGACGAGCACAAAGTCAGCCCACAAACTCTTCACAGTATGCTTCAGCAACAGGACTGGAACCCACTAAAAACTCTACTTTTAGACCAGGCAGTTGATTTTTTTAATACTACTTTCATGAATGTACTAAATATACTATCTCCCATCAGGAAACTCAGGACTAAAGTTAACTATGCCCCATGGCTAAATAGGACAACAAAAGCCTTAATAAAAGCCAGAGACAATGCCTGGAAAAACTGGAAAAATAACATTATCCAAGACAGACAAAAATATCAAGAACTACGAAATAAGGCCAAAACCCAAACAAAATTAGATAAAAAAACTACTTCCTAGACATCCAAAACAAGCATTCCAGAAACCCCCAAAAGTTCTGGCAGACTATCAATACACTTCTAAAACCCAGCAAAACCACCACCCCATCTCCCAACAACAATTCTGATAATGATAGCATAGCTTCACAATTCAATCATCACTTCACAGAATCTATCCTCGCACTATCTACCCAACTATCCAACAATAACACTAAAACCACACCAACTGTAGAACAAACTAACATACCCACCTTCACACTCTCAGCTGTACCAACCTCTTCAGTTAAAAAAACTACTCTCTAAACTAAAACCCACCATGCTCACAGCAGATGGTTTACTCACTAATTTTCTAAAATTAGCTGCAGAATCACTAGCCTACCCTGTCTCAATTCTTATAAACTGCTCTATACAGGAAACCTATGTACCCCATCTATGGAAAGTTTCATATATAATTCCCCTTCACAAAGGCAGTAACTCCTATGAACGATCAAACTACCGGCCAGTTGCTATCTTATCCCCCCTTTCCAAGCTTCTGGAGAAATGTATTCACACCCAGGTAATGCACTTTTTACCCTCACATAACCTCCTCTCTGTCACACAGCATGGTTTCCACCCAAACCATAGTACAACTACTGTTCTAGTCTCCTTTACCAATCAGATTAACCAACTAAGATTCAACAACAATTTCATCTCAGCCATATTCTTAGATCTATTAAAAGCATTTGATATGGTCTCTCATAACCTACTCTTAGACACTCTGTCCACCTTGTCCTTCGCCCCCTCTACTACTTCATGGTTCAGAAGCTATCTCTCCGACAGAAAACAATCAGTTAAATGGCAAAGTACACTGTCACCTCTATTACCAGCTACTATAGGCGTTCCACAAGGATCAATACTGGGTCCTCTACTATTCACCATTTTCACTAACAAACTACATACGTCCACCCTGCATGCATCACTTATACAGTATGCAGATGACTCCACCCTAATCTGCTCAGCCCCATCCATAACCACTCTTCAAAAGCTTACCCAAGAATCCTTCTGCTCTGTGGAACAATGGATTACTGATATCCATCTTATTCTAAACCCCAACAAGACCAAATTACTCCTTTTTACCCCCAATAAATCCAAAACCACACCTCCTACCTTCACTATCACCTCCAAAAACGGGACCACAACCTCCCCCTCCCCTCATACTAAGCTGCTCGGGGTTGAAATAGATAAGGATCTAAACTTTAATGTCCATACCTCACAAACCATCACAAAGGTACATAAGAAGTTAGGAACCTTATACAAACACAAACAGTTCCTATCAGACCAAGCAAGAATCTTCCTAGCCCAAACCCATGTATGTATCACCAATCCTAATTCATATCAGAAAAACAGACCTAAACAAACTAGAGTCATGTTACAATAAAATTGCAAAATTCGCAAATAACTCCACTTTTAGAAATCATCACTGTCTTGCCCTGAAGCAACTACAGTGGTTAGAACTCCCTCAGCTAATTAGATATCACCAGTTAGTCCTCTCCTTCAACATAATAATGAACCCTCAGAAAACCCCAGCTCTAAACCAACTTTTAAATCAATATTCAGCAAGTCGTCCTCTACGCTCATCCAACAAATCCCTGCTCAACATAACCAAAGCCAATAACACTGCAGAGAAAGGTCTTTTCTCTCACACCACTGCTAGGGAATGGAATAACCTTCCCAAAAATATCTCCTCTGCACCATCCATCTCATTTTTCAAGACGACACTTAAGTCCCACCTCTTGCAATCATGGCTCTGTCTCTGCATCACATAAATTCTTTTCTGCTCTCCTACAAACTTGCCACACCTCATCTCCTCACTGTTTACCTCAGCTATTCTGTACTACTCAAATACTCCCTATCAGGAACTACTATCCTATAAACTATTTCTCACACTATGACATATCTCCCAAATAGCATTAATTTTCCTGATTGCATTCTTTCATTTTCATGCTTTCGACTACCAATAGCAAAATTAAAAGTTTTGCTAGCTATATACCAAGCTTGCTTAAATCAAACTAATGTACGATAAATCTCCTTGATATTGAAATTTTCTATCATTTCTGTATTTATGTTGTTATATTATGACATGGAGCTCTGATTGTATATATGCCACTGTACATAAATTTTTTGTCATTTGTTGTATTTGTGCTGTTATGTTATGGAGCTTTTGGGCCTCCGCTGTAAATGGACCTTGTTCCAGTCGGACTTTCCCGGTAAACAAATGTAAAATAAATAAACAAATAAAATATCCAGCGGAAAAAAAAATCTCTTCTGTATTGCAGACTGCATGGCAGTTCAGGAAGTTTTCACTAACCTCTATATATGGGAGGAGGGAGGCTTTTATTGCTATATGTGTTCACTGTATGGCATCTAGTACCTGACAGAAGAATGCAATGATGTAGAAGCCATGCAGAGTGACGGCTGTGTCTTCTGCTGCCCTACAGAACCAGATATGCTCTGCCACATGCAGAATCATAGTATCAAGAAACTTGTTAAAAATTTGTGTGGAGGATACTTGTGACATATCTAACCTATTCCCAGAAGGTCAGTGAAAGGCACTGCTGTCCACAGGGCTAGGAGCACTACACATTCCCCAGGAGACAGCATGTGTGCAACACATTATTATGTCATGATCTACATGGATGCAGTCAATTATCTGCCGGTCAGTCATGTTACAGTATGGTATGTTATTCACCATCTAAGATTTCAGCATTATCAGAGCCTACCACAATGTGCAAACAATCCAGACCTAGCTCCAGAAAGAACAAGCAAGTTCTGTTGAGCACAGACTGTTGCCACTGTTAGAATTTTTTGATATACAACCATGAAATTTCCAATGTGTTGCACCCCTTTATAGAGTCATGGAACAAGATAGGCAAGTTGCTGCACATGCAGCTATGAATTGTGGCATTTTTAAGCTTGTCTACATTTGCATGTTATCATTGCTTATTTGGTTGTGTGACTTCTTTTACATATTTATGTATTTATTTGCATACACTGTAAATGTGCAGTGCAGACTATGGAGTTCCTCTGAAGCCTGTGTTTCTGAATCACCCATATCCTGTGTATTTCTGCTAACCATGCAGTTTGCAAGTGCATATTGTGCAATTTCATTTTATAAATTCCACATCATCTTCCCCTTAGCCCTTTTCTCTTCACCACTATACAAACATCTGTATCTGAGTACTTATTATACTTGTTTTCACTCATTTATCTTCGGCTATATTTTCTCAGCTTTTCCTAGTCAAATCTTTCTATGTTTGCTTTTACTTCTATGTCTCTATCATCCTATGGAGCTAGATACCTTGTTAAGTGCTTTAAATTAAATATCAAGGCCACCAAAGCTGTATTCTTGGCTTAGAGAGCACATCTAGGACCTGCTCCCTACTGATAGTTGGAGGAGTTATGTTACATGGTATTTCCTGGGGGGTGCAGTTGCAAGTGAATCTCTCAGTCTGATTTGCTATATCTCCTGATTTTGTGAATGTGGCTCTATTTACTAACAGTTTGGAACACTGCTGTGTGCTGCCTTTGAGGATTCAGACATACCTAAAAAGGTCTTATGGTTGTCCTTGGCCTGAGATGGTATCCTTAACTCAAAATGTGCTTTGTTAGACTTAATTATTTTTTATTTATTTAACATTTGTTGACCGGGAAAGTCCGACTAGGTTTCACAGAGCCTGTTTTCAGTGGAGGCCTGGGGAGAAATGCTCCAGATGCATGTCTTTGGAATGTGGGAGGAAACCGGAGTACCCGGAGGAAACCCACGCGAACACAGGGAGAACATGCAAAGTCCACACAGAAGGCACCCCAGCCGAGAATCGAACTGGAGAGCCTCTTGCTGTGAGGCGACAATGTTAATCGCTGCACCACTCTTAGTTGTCAATTCAGTTTGATTCACTTCCTAATTTTAGCTATGGCTTTTTTATTTTGTTGTACAACCTGTTTAGTTTTGGATTCCACCAGGGTGTTTTGTATTTTGAGTTTGTTTTGGGCTTGCTTCTTGTAGGCACATCAGCTTTTATGCAATCACTGACATACTTATACAGAGCTTCTGTGAATAATTCTGCACAAGATGCTGTGTTATCTCGGTTTGGAAGGACATGAAATTTTGGCAGGTTATCACATAATAAAAGGTAGACTGCCTTGGATTAGTTTCCAAATGTTACAGGGTTTTCTGGGGTTACAGAATTGACTCTTATTTTGAAGGAGACTGCTTTGTGGTCTGATCTTATCAGACAGGACATGACAATGTTTGTACCTCTAGCTGGCATTTACGCTAACTGGTCCAGGGTGTTTGTGTTTACAAAGTTTAGGAATCTCTGCACCTACAAATTTGAGGTCATTTAGGATTCCCAGTTTATAGAGGGTAATTAAAGTCTCTCATGAGTATGGCATTTGGTTGAATGGTGAGTGTCTCTAACAGGTCAAAGTATGAGCTATGAGTTTCATTGGACAAAGAGGGTGACCTATAGCTTGCAAAGGTATGCAATTGGACTTTATCTATGGTAATCTGGATGTGGAGGAACACTAGTGCTTCATCCTGTTTAGCCAACTTAGAGGTATGCTTATTACTGATGTAGATTCAGTCACCTCTGTCCTTGTCAATGCAGTTGGTGGTCTAAATGTGTGGAAGCACTGAAGCCTTCCACTGCTGGGATACTTTTTGCAGCTTTAAACCATATTTTAGTGATTGCACAGATTTCCACATTCTCCAAGGTGAGGATAGCTTGGAGGGAGTGGATTCCTGGCATGGAGCAGTAATACCTTTAGATTTCCTTGTGTGAATTTTGTTATTTTGGAAGTTTTGTCAATTTGGCATTGCCTGAAAAAGTCTCTGTGCTGGAGAACAATGTTTTAACCAGTATTTGAAAGCCTACAGGGGACAGGTGCAGACCATCTTTAGCAAAGCAATGTGGTCTGCTAAATATGTCCTCCCAAGCTGAAAAATATGTTATTCCCCTAAAATGACACCAAAAGCCAATTATTAAAGTGACTCATCATCTGTTCATATTGTGGTATCACCTTAGTGAACATAGAATGCTGCTCTGTGCTAGGCACATACCAATCTATGACACATAGCCCAAGAGCTCCATAATGTCTCTCTTCAAATAGTCTAGGGAGGTACGTCTCAGGTTATTTACACCTACATGGAATATATCTGAATCACACAGCTACCTGTGGTGCAGTGACTTGAGTGTATGCATAACTTGGTATATCCTGGCCCCTGATAAAAAACTGACCATTATTTTCAGCCTGGTGAGTTAGGCATCATAGGCTCATAGGTTCATAAGTTGGTACTAGGCTATCTGCCCGAAGGCATTTATAAGCCTAGCCAGAATGTGTTGGCTTTCGCCGCCCCCTTAGATTAGTTCCCTGTGCCTCTGTCCAGCAGAGCCACTGAAGTGATCCCCGAGGTAAACTTTCTGTTTCCCATCCACTTGTCAAGGTTTCTTTTGAAGAGTGTTAGCGAGGAGCTCTTGTTCCAAAGCATGGGAAGTCTCTAGGACAGGAATCTATCCCTCCAGCATGTCCTACTTATTGTTGTGGTGAGGTTTAGATCCCTAGAGCGTGTGCCTCGAGGGGATAAGGTTTTCTTTAGGTGGAGCATGTCCATCAGTCCTGGGTTGGACATGGTCTTGTATGTCAGGCAGAGATCACCTCTGAGTAGGCAGTATGCAACCGAGTACAGCTGGAGTTTCTTCAGTCGAGCTGCATAGGGCATCTGTTTGAGGCCAGTGATCCTCTTGGTGAGGTACTTCTGTGGTCTTTCCAGCTGTTGCAGGTGTCTTGTAAGGTACATCTCAAATGGGGCGTTGTACTCTATGATGGGTCTGATGAGTGATGAGTAGAGGGGCACAATGACCTCTTTTGATCTGGATGCAAACCCTTTTGTGATTAGGTGGGCCACATAGAAGGATTTTCTAACCACTTTGACAATGTGATTATCAAAGGTGAGATTACTATCTACTTGGGTCCCCAGATCCCTTATTATGTCTTCTGTATTTAGGGGACTACCACCTATGTGGTAGTTTGTGGGTACTTTGTTTTTTCCAAAGGCACTTTTTGGCATTTAGCTTGAGGCCATGATTTTGACACCAGGTATCTGTCTCAGTGAGACCCTTTTGGAGGATGTCTGTGTCAGCCAGAGAGTCAATTATAGCCCCTAGTTTGCAGTTGTCTGCGAACTTGGTCAGCCATAGTCCTCCTGTGCTTGCCTGTACCTCTGAGAAGTATATGCTGAACAGGAGGGGTCCTAGGACTGAGCCCTGGGGAATGCCACTTGTAACCGGTTTAGAGTCGGACCTAGCTCCTGCAACTCTCAACATGTGGGTTCTGTCCATGGAGCCAGTTGGCAACCCATCTTGTGATGTATGGGTTTATGTTAAGACTGGTGTGCTTGTCTATAATACCAGAATGGGGAATGGTGTCGAAGGCCTTAGCAAGGTCTAGGTAGGCTGTGTATAACACCTTTCCCTCTTCTATAGCCTTGGTAACTGTCTCAAAGAAGTCCACCAGGTTTAGGAGGCATGATCTGCCCTTAACAAAGCCGAACTGGGTAGGGTCCAGTGTTTGGAGGTTCTCAATGTCTCTGTTAATGAGTTCCATGATGATGCGCTCCATAGCCTTGCATACCAAGCTAGTCAGGCTTATAGGATGATAGTTCCCAGGGTCTGTTGTGGCTCCACCTTTGTGGAGCGGAATAACCGTTGCTCTGCGCCACTCTATGGGTACGTAGCCTGTGGAGAGGCTGAGTTTGAACAGTGTGTTTAGGTGAGGGGTTAGTTCATCTTTGAGCTCATGTAGGATGCAGCCTGGGACACCGTCCGGTCCCATTGATGCTGTGTTTTTGGCTTTGGAGAGGGCTGTTTTAACCTGAGTGTCTGTGATTTTAGGGACTCTACATTCTTCTGGTATGGTTATGGGCCCTTTTGAGGGTGAGAGGGGGATGAAGTTTGAGCGGAACCTGTCTGCCAGGATGTTGGCGATATCAGTCGGTTCAGTGTATTTTGTGCCATTCTGCACTAACTCTGAGCAGATCTGAGCATTGCCACTTAGATTCTTGACATAGCTCTAGAATGTCTTGTGGTTATCTTTGGAGTCCTTGGCAATTTTTCTTTCAAAGATCGCCTTGGATGATTTTATGAGGGATCGTAGTTTCTTGCTGATACTGATCAGGGATGTCTTCCCTTCTTGGGATTTTACTCTTTTCTGTACTAGTTTCCTCCTTCTATTGTATAGCTTGTTTATGGCAGGAGTCTACCAGACTGGTTTCCTTTTCTTGGAGGAGTGAGTCTTGGTTTTGCTTGGGATGGCATGATCCATGCATTCTTGTAGGTGCCCGTAGAATGCATTAGTAAAGGATTTTGCAGCTTGGACAACATTATCCTTCAGCATGGGGGCTTTGAAACTTTCCACCTCGGTCTTAAGTAACGTGAAGTTTGCTTTTGAAAAGTTTTTCACTGTGGTTTTCTTGTCTGGGGGTTGGGTCGGAATGTGGATATCCAAAGTGATTTGTTTATGGTCAGATCTAACCAGCGAGGGGTTGACCTCCGGTGTGGAACACCAGTCGCCCATGTTGGTGATGACCAGGTCCAATATGTTGTCACCTCTGGTGGGAGTGTTGACCAGTTGAACCAGGGCATTTGAGTTTATAAATTCTAGGAAATGTTGGGCAAGGGAGTTAGCACTTGAGTAGTTCTCCCAGTTAATGTTTGGGTAATTGAAATCACCCAATATTAGGGTGTTTGGTAGGACCTTTATGTTTCCCAGTGTTTCCAGAAACACAGAATAGGGGTCCTGGGACATGGTGGGTGATCTGTAGCAAGCTACAATTTGAATTGCAGTTTTGCCCATTGTTAGTTGCACGTGGATGATCTCTGAAGCATCGTGCTGTGCCACTAACCTGGAGGTGTGGGTATCCTTGATGAATATGGATACGCCCCCACCTTTTGTATTTTGGTTTGGGTTCTGTGGCTGAAATGTATGGTATGAGTTGTAGCCTGATAGTGCTGGGGTGCTCTTTGGAGCCTTAAACCAGGTTTCTATTACTGCACTCGAGTGCGTGCATTTTGAGGTTTAGACTTCTGGTATTGAGTAGCATTACCCTCAGTTTTTTCTTACTTGTGCTATTTATGGTGGTGAGTTTGTCTTTTAAACCTTGCCTAAAAAAGGCACTATGGGGGTGGCAAGAGCCTTGGCCAGTATTTGAAAGCCTAAAGGTGACAGGTGCAAGCCATCTCTAGTGAAGCAGCATGGCTTGTCGAGCATGTCATCCCAGGTGGACAGACACTGGATCCCCTTTGAATGACACCAGAAACTTAGCCAATTGTTGAAATCGAGAATTTTTTATTTATACCATGGTATCATTCTTGGTGAGGGCAGGATGCTACTCAGGCTCAGGGTCATACCGGCCTGGGCTACGTGATCAGAGAGCTCTTCCATGTCTCTTTTCATGTAGTCCAGGGAGGTATGGCTCAGGTCATTCACATCAACATGGACAATGACAGAGTCATATTTGTACTTGTTCTGGAGTGACCTGAGTGCTTGTGTAATGTGGTGGATCCTGGCACCCGACAGGCAGCTAACAGTAACCTTCTCCTTATTCAGCGTAGTGAGTGAGACGTCAGTGTGCCTGACTATAGAGTCACCTATTACTAGTATGTTGGGTATGTTATTTTGCCTTGAGGGTTGTGATTGGATGGCACACTGGTTTTGTGAAATATGTGTTTCATGGTTTGTGTTGGGGGAGTGGAGGTTGCTTGGATGTTTGCTTTGGAGGTCTCTGTTTGTTTTGCAGATTTTTATTTAGAGCCTCCGAGTATGTTTTCATGTATTTATGTGTGTTTTTTGCCGGTGCTGGTTTAATGGGTCTCTGTCAGTATGTTATACAATGGATTCCCCTATGACTAGAGTCCTGGGTAGTGTATTGGTTGTCTTATGAGCTTGGTAGTTGAGGCTCCACTGGGCGTCAATGTATGTACAGTGTTAGGTGTTGTTTCTGTTGAGTACTGTAAGGTTTGTTGAGGATAATTTTTGCAGTTGGAATGTCTGGGAGGTGTTTGGAATTTGGGAAGATTGCATTTAAGTTCCTCAAGATTAAGTTGCGCTACATGTGGGGTGATTCCTATGCATGGTGTGTGTAATATATGTGCTTCTGATAACCAGATTGTTATTGTGAGTGTTTGCATATGAGAATTTTGCCTCCAGAGACATTGTGTTTAAACAAGTATGCATCAGCTTTCTAAACTGTGCAAGTTCTTGCTCTTTATTCTAAATAGAAATAATAATTAAAATAACACGACAACTTTTAAAAGATTATCAGTTACATAACAGATAACTGTAAAGAAAAGCATATAAAGACAGAAAAGACTATTTAACTGTAATGTTTAACTTAGTCCTGGCTTTCAAAAGGTCATATTCAAAGGCAAACAACTGTGTGTTATTTTGGTGCATATACTACAAATGATGTTCTGAAATCTGTGTATTAATGTTTGCTTTTTTTTAATATTTAACTATTGCCTCTTTTCCAATATTTCTGAAAAAATATTGTAGACTAGAAAATGCATCTCCATTATTGTGTAACATAATAGAAATTATTAGAAGAAAATGTTGCATTTCAGATATATTTTAAATAATTTTAAATTGTCTTTATTTTTAACATCAGACATGCATCCTTCTTTCTCTGTGGCCATATCATATATTGTAGCCTGATTTTGGGATAGGCAGCACTTGGCTTAAAACATCAGTTCACAGGTGCATACTAGACCCACTGTGGCCTTTATAAGTCTGGCCCCACAAACCAAATGTATCCCACTAACCATTGCAGTCTTTCATTCACATGGCACAATGCCTGTTTGAAGGCTATGATTTAATAGTGACTCCACTGGCCCTGATAGTTCTTATTTCAGGCTTTTTAGGAGGCATCCTGGGATATAGACATGTTACTTAATAATAGTTAGAGGGGCTATGTTAGATGGCATTTCCTGAGTTGGGGGCAGCTGGGTTAATGGGGGTTCCATTTCAAAATGAATTTGTCAGACAGAAGATTTGTCATTTCTCCTAATTCTGTGAATGTGGCTTCATTTACCAATAGTTCAGCACACTGTTGTGTGCTGCCTTTGAGGTTTCAGACTTAGCTAAACAAGGCCTTTTGGTTGCCTTTGGCCTGGGATACTATCTTTACCTCAAAATTTACTTTGCTGGACTTAATTATTCCTCTTTGGTGTCTATTCAGTTTTCAAAAGAGTTTTTATCATGGTTGGTGTAACACTTCCTAGTTTTAGCTAAAACTTTTTTTGTTGTACAACTTGTTTAATTTTGGATTTTACCAGGGTGCTTTGTTTTTTTACTTCATTTTAGGCTTATTTCTAGTAGTACCAGCAGCTTCTATGCAGTCATTGATATGGTTGTACAGAGCTTCTGTGAATAATTCTGTATAGGATGCTGTGTTATCTGTGTTTGTTGGGACTTGGAATTTTGAGAGGTTAGTTTTAACTACTACTTCTAGTTTGTGACACTGACCTGCTACTTTCTGGGTGGCAGATTGTTTTTTTTCCTGCTACTTCATCTGTCTCATGGTTCTACCCACTCTGTTTGCCCCCTGCTGTGCACGGGCTCACTCCGCACCCCTACCCTACCCACAATTCCCAACCACCCCATTACGTCTACACTTATACTTCTTTACCACACCCACACCTACCAACACACCAATCACTTCACACCACCCATCTGTTTCCCAACTCCACTTCCTCTAATTCACCACTCATAGCAACCTATATAACTATAAGAAAAGACTGCCTAAGGTGGAAAGACTGCCCAAAAAAATGCCCAATACTTCAAATAATTTATTTAGCACTTTTGCCTTGTGTCTTTCAGGACTTCTTCAGAATAAAACAGTACTTTAGTTACACTCCTTAAAACCATTAACATGATCACTTGACCCACCAATTAAACCCAATAAACCAATTGACATACAATATTATACCTAAAAATATTAAAAAATTACTTGAATCTAGCAAAATAATACCTATGTAATATAATACACAATATTAATAATACCCTCGCTAGAAAAATACTGAATAAAATCATTAAATGTAAAAAATGTTTTAAACTACCAAAAAGAACAGGTAAAAATGGCCAGAAACAAACTAATAACTTAAACCTTAATCTTTCTCTTAACGGTGTAAACATACACCCACTATTATAGCCCTAATACATATTTATAGCCCTATATTTGAGAAGGGACATTAAATTAATACTATTATTGAGGACATTAAATTAATACTATTATTGAGCCCATGGAACACTGTGGCATTCAGTCTAAGTTGCCAATAAAATTCTCTTTTAGCCAAAAAATTCTCCTAATTCCACAATATGGATCCTTTTGTACCCTGTCAATAATGCCAAATAAAACTCTAGTAAAATTGGGGCATACCATTCTATGTTAAAATAAAGCATTAGTTAAATGGCTGTGTTTGATGGCATATAACTGTTCATATATATAAGACCCTCCCGGTCTTACCAACATAAAAAATTGACAGGCTTGACAAACAGCAATATAAACACACCCTGAACTCCCACAGTTCCCTGTCTTAAGTACTATCATTTGAGGGGGACTGCCTACTACAATATCCTGCCCTGTTAAAATATAAGAACAATAGCTACAACTACTACACTTATACATCCCTCTTTGGTCTACCCTTCCAACAATGGGGTGTTTAAAAATATTTTAAATTAGCATCCATTTTAAAGGTAAAAGAAGGCTTTTATCCTAACTTCTGTATAAAATCAGGGTTAGTCTGACATAGGACCCAGTTCTTATTCAGAATAGATTTAATGCCCTTACTAAACCCACCATACTGTAGAACCATAGAATGTTCATAACTATTGTTGGTATAACCATTAATGGTAGAATTAAACTCAGTATTACTCCCTAAAATGTGTTTAAACTCTGTACCTCATCCTTCAAGTACTTCCCTACCATTTTCCCAAACAATATGGTGGGGGTAGCCTCTCTCATCAAACATATGAATTAAAATAGTTAACTCACTTTTAAAATCTTCTGTAGTAGAATCAATACGGGCCGACCTCATCATTTGCCCTCTCACCAAATTCTTCTTAATGTGGTGGGGGTGATTACTACGATAATCTAAGAAGGTGTTAGAGTATGTAGGTTTCCTAAGCAATTTTGATCTAAAACAACCTTTGTTGTAGTCCTTGGTAATAGTAACATCCAAATAGTCAATACTAATAACCGATGTATTACCTGTGAACTTGAAATATGAACAAATGCCATTCATATAGTTCAAAAATCTGTCCATGTCACTGGTGCTGTCTTTCCAAAAAATAAAGACATCATCCAAGTAACATAAATATAAAAAACAAGAGTTGTTTAATTCAGAGTTAAAAACAAATTTCTTCTCCCAAGAAAATATAACAAGGTTGGTATATATGGGTGCACAACTTGCACCCATAGCAACACCCTTAACCCGTATAAAAAATCTCCATCGAAAGAGAAAAAATTGTTTTTAAGAACAAATTCCATAAGAACCATTATAAAATTAATCAACTCATTACTTAGTTTCGACAATTCACATAATGCATCATGAAAAAATTCAAGCCCCTCATCATTAGAGATGGAGGTAAAAAGATCTACTACTTCGATAACAAAACTACAGGAATCTGAATAATATTAATTTTTGACTTTCCTAAGAAAGTCCCAAGAATCCTTAAGAATATAAGTTACTGGTTCTAAAACCCCTTTTAGGATCCTGTCAACAAATAAACCCAGGGTACATGTGGGACTATTGTGAGATGCTACAATTAGTCTAAAAGGTGGGGTATTAATATTCTTATGGATTTTCCGGATGCCAAAGGCATTAGGTATAATAGGATGTTCATTCTTCAAAAAGTTATATAAGGATTCATTAATCACTCCTTGAAATAAGACATCCTCTAACATTAAACCCACTTTCCTCTTAGCTATATTCATCTCATTCATAGAAGTAGTCTTGTAATTTTTGGTGTTACGTAACAATTTTCCAATAAAAATTATGTGATTCATACTATCCGTGATAACCATCCCAGCCCCTTTATCTGGTTTCATAATTCTTATATTAGGGTTAATTCTTAGTTCTTTTACTAGTTTAACCTCTTCTTGACTCAGGTTGTAAAATTGCCTATTGTTGTTACTATAGGCTTTATAGATTTCCTGTTCACATTTTTTTTCATAATATGGCTATTAAGGGGCATAGTGGTGGGTTAAATGTGCTTTTACTCTTAAGATCAAGTCTAATATTGTGATTGTCTACCTCATTTTGAAACATAATCTTAAAATTAAGTTTTCTAGTATATAGTTTCAGTTCTGATAATAATTTTGCTATATCCTTCCACCGACTTGGAACAATTGTAAGACCTTTCTTAAATAAGCAAATGTAGGTAGTATTAACAACTTGCCCACTATAATTAAAAATATTAAATCCTTGTAAACTAAGCATTTTACCCCCAAAAGCCTAAATAATACCTTCATCTACTAAAACTTGCTCCTGCTGTTTTTCTTCAGTGCCTGATTCTGCCCTTGGTACTGTTTCCCCCTGGTAAAAAAATGCTGGGGTAAAAAATTATTATTTTGAAGGTGGATCTTATTACCAATCCTTTCAGATCTCCGCAGTGTTGGAAATTCTTCATCAGGGGCTATTTCATTACCACCATTGTTGTGAGTAACCGGATATCTGGAGGGGCCCATTTTTTCCCTCCTACCGCCCCTTGGTTGTTATATTCTAAGACATCTCTGGAAAGTTTCTTAAGCTTTCTGGCCATATTAACTTTTACCTGCTCCTCAATCTTATCAAAAACAATGTTATACTGATTCTCATAACTAGGGAATGTAACATGGTTAGAAATCTGAGTGTTCAAATCATTGATTTCTTCAAATAAAGTGTGTATATGTTTATTATTACTTCTAATGATAAACTGAATTAATTCTAAACCATGCCGATCAAACATACTAAGCAGTTCATCTAGTTCCTCTTGTCCATAAAAAACTTCATTGGGAAATTTAAACATACGGAGCCCCTTTGGGACTCATTTAAATTTAATACACTCAGCAAGGTACGAGTTGTCACACTGTAAACATGTACCTTGCTCATCTTTTTCTCAAAAACATGTAGCTTCATCTGAAGGTTGTTAGTTCCATTTGGTGGAATGTCAGGTGTGAAATCATTTTGGAAGACAAACTCTCTGTTGAACCAAATGCCTATTCCCATGGAAAGACTTTCCATTTGGTTAAACTTCTGCCCACAAGCAATCTCATCACGATTATTTGTAACAGGTCCATCCCTTTGCTGCAATGGTCTTTTTTGTCTTACTATGGGATCCTCTTCCTGGTTCACCATAGCTATCCTTTGAGAATTGGTGGCAAAGACTTCTGGGAATTGTAGTCTGTCTAGTGAAGCCTGGATTTGAGTCACTTGTTGTGAAAGTAATTTCACAACTTGTGTTAATATCCCTTCATTGATTGACTCAGACCCGGTAATCAAATGATCAGTAGAAACAGCGTTCACATTGGCCAAATCGGTTCCTACATTCTCTATAGTCATATTGATGTTTGACAAAATTCATGAACTCCCAAATAAATAGAAGTAAGGGCTAGGTTCTAAGAACCAATGAATATCTCCAACAACTACTATCCTTAATTGTCTGTACAAAAGCAGTCAAATCCAAACGCTGTATAAAGCACCTAGGTTCCTTTAGGTAGTTTAAAAATTTTTACATTTAATGCTTTTATTCAGTATTTTTCTAGAGAGAATATTATTAATATTGTGTATTATACCACATAGGTATTATTTTGCTCAATTTAAGTATTTTTTATATTTTTAAGTATAATATTCTATGTTAATTGGTTTATTGGGTTAAATTGGTGGGTCAGGTGATCTTGTTAATGGTTTTTAAGGAGTGTAACTAAAGTATTGTTTTCTTCTGAAGAAGTCCTGAGTGACACGGGACAAAAGAGCTAAATAAATTATTTGGTTGAAGTATTTGGTGTTTTTTTGGCAGTCTTTCCACCTTTGGCAGTCTTTTCTTATGTTTTATTTGTCCATTAGTATGCTGGTTGGTTTAACCTATATAACTATACTATACCATACTTCTAAATTCCCGATCACATCTCCTCTCATATTACTCTGTGTCATCTTATCTACCCTTTACCCTATCATAAAATACTTCCCTTTATTCTTACATCATCTTCAGTGCAAAAATGTATCAAGCAACTATACTTGCATTACTCCTTTTTCATCTTCTTCTATTTCTCATTCCTTTTGTTCAGCTTACAACTCTTAACCCCATCAGTGTTCCCCCTAAACCCACAACTGCTACACTGTTTATATCTCCATACTCAAACAGCTACTCTAATATATCCTCCATTAGACTCATAAAACACCTACAGTTCAACATATATACACCCATAATCTCAAAAATACCTATTAGTGGTGATATCCAACCCAATCCAGGACCTACTTCAGCTAACCTGACTTATCGCCCCAGCTCCTGTAAATTCCTAAAGATAGTCACATTTAACTTTCAAAGCATTCGGAACAAAATCACAGACTTCCATGCCTGGATATCTCATAATCAACCAGACATTATTGTTGCTACAGAAACTTGGCTCAAACCACATATAAAAGAATCAGAATTCCACCCTCTGGGTTTCAACACCTTAAAACTAGATAGAAAGCACAAAAAGGAGGTGGAGAAGCACTCCTCTATCCTATTTCCTACTGCATATCCCCTTTCTCTAATTCCATTCCCCAGTTCTCCACTGCTGAAATCATCTCATTCCTAAAAATAAATAATTCCAAAAAAATTTGTTTTGTAGTTCTTTATATTCCTTCAAGCAATAACATTCCCATTCTAGAAGACATCCTTGCCTGTATCTCTAGTACAATTAAGAATGAAACTATCATACTGGGCAATGTAAATATTAATTGGTCAAATTTCTGCTCAAAGTTTCCATCCTCTAACAGTAATCTATTCAACTTCATTCAATTAATTTAATCTTCCTCTAGATTCAGTAAAGGTAACTTGGTAGGCTCCATCCTAGATTGGATACTGGACAGTGACCTACACAAAATCTCCTCAGCAGGCACCCTTCCAAACACTCTGAGTGATCATCTTCCAGCCTTTGCACTCAGACCATCTCTCTACCTTGAAAAAGAACATCACTAAAAACAAACATGGAATTTAGCTAACTTCAAACCTCAAACGTTCATCAACTTACTGAAACATATCAACTGGAATACCCTAAAAACACTTCACTAGACGAAACAGTCAACTACTTTAATAGTATATTTCTAGGAACATTAAATAGACTTGCCCCCCAGTATGAAAAGGATAAAATTCAATCACGCACCTTGGCACACCAAATCAACAAAATGGTTAATGCCAAATAGAGATAAAATCTGGAGACAATGCAAAAAAACAAAACCCAGCCAACCTACAGAATTACAGGCAACTTTGCAATCATGCAAAAATATAAGTATCCAAAGATAAAAAAGAATACCATCTAAAATTTCAAACAAATAACAGGTATAACCCCCAAAAGTCTGCACAACCATTTCCTCACTCCTAAACCCTGGCACACAAACAAGACCCTCCTCATTTCCTAATAAAAGTCATCTAGATATAGTCAATCTCTTCAACACCCATTTTATCAATGCCACATCTAACATCACTACCAACTTCTCCCAACATTGTTCAGACTCAGACCCATCAAGTCTATCCCACCTCTCTCCAAGCTCTCCCTCCCCATCATCTTTTGATTCTATAAATGTTTCCTCCAAGCACCTTCTTTTACCTTAAAACCCATTCTCACTACCACTATAAAAAGACTAGTCCTCAAACTCAAACCCATCTGTAAGGCAGCAGATGATCTGCCCACAGAATACCTCAGACTTGCTGCAGATGTGCTTGTTTACCCCATTGACATACTTATAAATAGATCCATCCTTGAATCTTACATCCAAAATTTTTCCTCTTCACAACAATGAAGACCACACAGATCTCTCTAATTATCATTCTATTGTTATTCTTTCCCCTATCTGCAAAATCCTTGAAAATGTATACAAAATCAACTTCTTGACTTTCTCTCCAGCAATCATATTCTTTCACCTTCACAACATGGCTTTAGACTGTGTCACAGCACAAGGACTGCCTTAATCTCTTTCATGGACATAATCAACAAGGTTAAGGACTCTGGCAAATTTGTTTTCTCCCTATTTTTGGACCTTTCAAAAACGTTTGATACAGTCTCTCATACACTTCTTCTAAACCAACTCTCTCAAACTGGACTCTCCTTCTCTTTACTTAATTGGTTTACCAGCTATCTTTCAAATAGACAACAAACAGTTAAATGGAATACCACCTTCTCTTCTTATCTCCCCATCTCTACTGGTGTGCCCTGGGGTCCATATTAAGGCCCCTCCTGTTTAGCATCTTTATCATAAATTTACACTCATCACTCACTCATGACTCTCCTATTCAATACGTAGATGATTCAACTATCATATGCTCAGCTGACTCCACTTCCAAACTCCAATATTATACTCAACACACCTTCTCCTCTATAGAAAACTGGCTTGCTAAAAATCACTTGCTACTCAGCCCTAACAAAACCAAGTTAATCGTCTTTACCCCTAAGAAGAATACCCTCTTAAACAGGGACCAGTTTGCTATACTCTCCCAGAACAAAACACCAATTGAACTAATCTCCCATACTAAATTACCTTGGGTAATAATAGATGAACACCTAAAATTTGACCTATATGTTCAGCAGAGCAGCAACAAAACTCACCAAAAATGTGGCATACTGTACAGACACAAACACTTTCTCAGCCCTTCTACTAAAATAACCCTTGCTATAACATACCTACTACCCTCTCTAACCTATGGTTCTCTTTTACTTACCAATTTACTATCTCCCCTAAAATCAAAACATGAAATTTGTTGCAACAAAATTGCTAGGTACCCTACTAATGCCTTTTTTTTCCACCCACCATTACACTCACTTAGTTGGCTCAAACTACCACACTATCACTCCTATATATAACTATCAGCTGCACACAAGCTAATGCACAAGCCTTAAGACTGTACCACCCTCTCCCCTTTTTTCTCCAACTGCCTTCCCAAAAGATCACTTAGATCCAAAAATTAACATCTACTACAGGTACACAGACCAAAACTACCTGCAGGCCAACTTCTATACTCTTACTCAGTTGCCAGGAACTGGAATGCTCTTCCTGTAGCAGTTAGATCCAACTGAAACATTGCATTCTTTAAATGTCATTCTTCTTCTCTTTTGGCTGTTCCCATTAGGGGTCGCCACAGCGGATCATCTGTTTCCATTTATTCCTGTCCTCTGCATCTTGCTCTGTCACACCAACCACCTGCATGTCTTCTCTCACCACATCCATAAACCTTATCTTATGCCTTCCTCTTTTCCTCTTACCTGGCAGCTCCATCCTTAGCATCCTTTTCCCAATATACCAAGCATCCCTCCTCAGCACATGTCCAAACCAATGCGATCTCACCTCTCTGACTTTGTCTCCAAAGCGTCCAACCTGACCTGACTCTCTAATATACTGATTCCTAATCCTGTCCATCCTTGTCACACCCAGTGCAAATCTTAACATCTTTAACTCTGCCACTTCCAGCTCTGACTCCTGCCTTTTTGTCAATGCCGCCATCTCCAACCCATATAACATAGCTGGTCTCACTATCCTCTTGTAGACCTTCCCATTTACTCTTACTGGTACCCATCTGTCACAAATATCTCCTGACACTCTTCTCCATCCATTCCACTCTGCCTGTACTCTCTTCTTCACCTCTCTTCCACACTCACCATTACTCTGAACTGTTGATCCCAAGTACTTAAACTCATCCACCTTCATCAACTCTACTCCCTGCATCCTCACCATTCCCCTATCCTCCCTCTCATTTACACACATATATTCTGTCTTAGTCCTGCTGACCTTCATTCCTGTCCTCTCTAGCGCATATCTCCACCTCTCCAGGATCTCCTCAACCTGGTCCCTACTCTCACTACAGATCACAATGTCATCTGCAAACATCATAGTCCATGGGGCCTCCTGTCTGATCTCGTATGTCAACCTGTCCATCACCATTGCAAATAAGAAAGGGCTCAGAGCTGATCCTTGATGTAATCCCACCTCCACCTTAAACGCATCTGTCACTCCCACTGCAGACCTCACCGCTGTCACACTACCCTCGTACATATCCTGTACCACTCTTACATACTTCTCTGCCACTCCTGACTTCCTCATACAATACCACAAATGCTGTCAAGGCACCCTATCATATGCTTTCTCCAAGTCCACAAAGATACAATGCAACTCCTTCTGACTTTCTCTATATTTCTCCATCAACAATCTCAGAGCAAACATTGCATTTGTAGTTCTCTTTCCCAGCGTGAAACCATACTGGTGATAGCTAATCATCACCTCCCTTCTTAACCTAGCTTCCACTACTCTTTCCCATAACTTCAAGCTGTGACTGATCAGTTTTATCCCACTATAGTTACTACATAATTATTTCTCTTCCATATGGAGCAGTAACTGCTCCACACCTACTCGTTTTAAATCCTAACATCTTCTACTCCCATTGCTCCTTTCACATTCTTATACTCATTACTCAATACCTGTATATTCCTCAATATGTAAGACATGCCTGATTACTTTTTCTGAAGCTTCATCAATATATAGTGTTGTAAGTTGGACCTTAAGAGTAACAATTTCTCTGTATCTCTACTCCTACTTACTAGCAAGCGATATTACCTGTACACTAATCATACTATGAGTAATTTCTTATGTTGTCATTATGTCATCTGTGTAAGCTTTGTATGTATGCATGTATATACATCCATATGTATATTGATTCTCTTGAAGTTAACTTGTTTACTTGTTAAATTCTTGAATTAGAACTTCTTTAATTCAGCTACTTAGCTTGTAAAATTCAAACTTACTGTTCTTACTTGTAACATGTGATGTTTTTGGAGCTTTTCTCCCTGGGCCTCCACTGAAAATGGGCTCTTAGTGACACAGTGGACTATTCCGGTAAACAAATGCCAATAATAATAAATAAACAGATAATTAGTAAAAGGTAGTTTGTCTTGGAGTCGTTTCTAACTGTTACATGGTTTTCTGGGGCTTAAATAATTGATTCTTATTTTGAAGGAGACTGCTTTCTGGTCTGCTGTTACCAGAGAGGACACCACACTAGGGGGGTGGGGGTGCAGCATTCTCCCATATTTGTGATTAACAGGTACAGTATATTTGTACCTCCAGTAGGCGTATGTCCTACATGGTTCACGTTTTTTGTGTTTACAAAGTTTACGAATCTCTGCACCTGCAAATTTAGGCCATGTAGGATTCCTAGTTTACAGGGGATAATTAACATCCCCCATGAGTATGTTATTTGGTTGAATGGTGGGTGTCACTAATAGTATGAGCTATGGGTTTCATGGGACATAAAAGGTGACCTATTGCTTCCTAGGATATGCTGTGGGACTTTGTCTATGGCAATCTGGATGTGGAGAAACTCCAGTGCTTCATCCTATGTAACCAGCCTGGAAGTCTGTTTGTTACTGATGTAGACTGAGACACCTCCACCTTTAGACCTAGTCTGTGCAATTGATGGTCTAAATGTGTGGAAGGCATTGAAGCCTTGCACTGCTGGTGTACTCTGTTCAGCTTTAACCCTTGTCTTGGTAATTGCACAGATATCTGCATTCTTCAAGTTTAGGAGAACTTGGAGGAAGTAGCGCTTCTTGTTTAGTTTCCTAGCACTGAAAAGTGACAGATTTAGATTTCCTTGGGTAGATTTTGCTATGCTTGAAGGTTTCTCAAATTGGTATTGCATAAAAAAAGGCTCTATGGTGATGACAATGTCTTAGCCAATATATGAAAGCCTAGAGGGGACAGGTGCAGACCATCTTTTGACAAGGCAGTGTGATTTGCTAACCACGTCTTCCCATGCTGACATATATTGTATTCCCCTAAAATGACATCAAAAGCCAATTATTAAAGTCGATCATCTTCTGTTCATATTGTGGTATCATCCTTGGTGAAGGTAGAATCCTGCTTAGTGCTAGGCACATACCAGCCTGTGACATATAGGGCAAGAGCTCCATAATGCTTCTATTCATATAGTTAGGGAGGTACACCTCATGTCATTTATACCTACATGGACTCTGTCTGAATTATACTGGTATCTGTGATGCAAAGTCTTGAGTGCATGTGTAACATAGCATATCCTGCCCCCTGATAGACAACTGCCTGTTATTTTCTCCTTGTTCTACCTGGTGAGTGGGGCATCACTATGTTGAACAATGAAACCCCCTGTGGCTAGAGTCCTGGGTAGTGCATTGGCTTGCCTTATGAGCTTGGCAGTTAAGGCTCCAATGGGTGTGGCTGTGTGTGTGCAGTGTTACGTGTTGTTTCTGTTTAGTACTGTCAAGTTTGCTGATAATTTTTCCAGGTGGAATGTAAGGGAGGTCTTTGAGAAGATGGCATTTAAGTACCTCAGCAGAAACAGGGCTACATGCGGGGAGCTTACTATGCATGGTGTGTGTAATATGTGTGTTTTTGACAACCAGATTGTTATTATGAAGGTTTGCATGTGGGAATTTTGCCTCCAGAGATAGTGTGTTTACTCCACTATGCATCAACTTTCTAAATTTTGCAAGTTCTTGCTCTTTATTCTAAATAGAGATAATAATTAAAATAACACATCAGCTTTTAAAAGTTTGTCTGTTGCATAACAGATTACTGGAAAGAAAAGCAAATAAAGACAAAAAAGTTTATCTAACTGTAATATTTAACTTAAGCAGACCTGTCTTTCAAAAGGCCATATTCAAAGTCAAACAACTTTGTGTTACATTAATGTATGAATGTCAAATGATGTTTTGAAATCTAGGTGTTAATGTTTGCTTTGTTTTTAATATTTAACTATTATCACTATGACAGTATTTCTGAAAAAAAATATGGTGAACTAGAAAATGCATCTCCACTATTGTGTAACATAACAGAAATTATTAGAAGAAAATGTTGCATTTCAGACACATTTTAATAATTTTAAATTGTCTTTATTTTTAACAACAAACTTGTGTCCTTCTTTCTCTGCAGTCTTGTTGTATGTTATAGCTTGATCTTGGGTTATGCAGCACTTGGTTTAAATCATCAGTTCATAGGTGTATGCTAGGCTAATGACCACTGTGGCCTTTATAAGCCTACAAAAAGAACGTCCCGTGCGCGGAGGCAGATGCACGGCTCAAAATGTAGCAAATTCAAAAAAAAAGAAAAGCCAGCAACTGTGAGCTGTAAAAACTTGATTTAATGAATCATAATATAAAGAACCACATGAACAGATCGGTTTCGGCTATGGTCTATACCTAGCCTACATCAGTGTAAAGTTACATAACTATTGTGAGGTTCTTATATAGTAAAGCTTAATTCTTAACAAAATTTCATTGGTGAGCTCATAAATATGCATACATATACTCAGAAATATTCATTGAGACCGGGCTGAAATAAAGCACCCAATTTAACAATCCATTTTTTTCTCTTTTGCATTCAGTTTGGTGTGCCATCCTGATTTGTTAGTTCTATCCCCAATTATTTTGTCAATGACTGTAAAATGAAAACTGGCTGTGTTGTGTTTGAGGGTATGTTTATATAGAGCATTATTGGGCCGTTTGCACTTAACATCACTAAGATGTTCAGATATACGCAGTTTAAAAGGTCTAGATGTCTGACCGATATAAAATGCATGACAGCTACAAGAGGCCATGTATATAACCCAGTATGTATTACAATTTGCAAAAAAAAATATGTCATATATATTGCTGGTATTATTGCTGGAAAAGTGTTTCGTTTTTAACACAAATTTACAATTGGTGCAGTGGCCACAGGGCATACAACCCACAAGTTTATCCCCTGAAATAGAAGTTTGAATCATATGCAAATTTTTAGATTCTGAATGATGTTTATAATGATTAAAATGTGCTCCCAAATTTTTACCTTTTCTAAATGAGAATAGACGTTTCAGATAGATGTTGAGACAAAGCAGTGTCTGCTAAAAGAATGTTCCAGTGTCGGTTAATGGCATCCATTAGTTTATTGATGTTTCTGCCATACGTAGTGGTGAATCTTAAGGTGTTAGTATTTGTTTGGGTTTTCTTTTTATATCTGAGGAGATCATCCCTGTTAAGTTGTGATGCATAATTGCTAGCAGTAATAACATGGCCCATGTTGTAACCCCTTTCACGAAACCTGTTGATCATATCATGACGAAAAGCCTGGAATGTGTTATCCTCTGAACAAATATGTCTCATTCTGATGAATTGTGATTTGGGAATATTTTTGGCTATATGTTTCAGATGAAAGCTGGATGCGTGGAGTAGGGTGTTATATTCTGGATGTTTCCTGAATACTTGTGTACTGAAGGTATTATCTGTGTTCCTAGTTATCAGTACATCTAAGTAAGTAATCTTATGTTGATCAAAATTCATAGTAAAATGTAGACCCCATTTGTTGTCATTAAGATATTCAACAAATTCCTGTAAGTATTCAACATCAGACCTCCACACCATCCAGCAATCATCCAAATACCTACGCCAAATGTCAATCTCAGTCAAATAGAGATTGTGTGCATCATCATAAATAATTTGTTCCTCAATATATGCCATATACAAATCTGCATATATTGGGGCAAAAGATGCACCCATAGCAGTACCTCGTATTTGGAGGTAACATTGTTTCCCATAATAAAACACATTCTTGGAGAGAACATGTTCAGTGAGGCATATAAGGAAAGTGTTAAATCCAGGTTTGTATAATTGTGATTTGTATAACCAGTATTCAATGGCCTCTATCCCTGCCCAATGTGGTATGTTAATATATAATGCACTAACATCCAGGGTACATAGCAGCCAGTCATCTTCAATTTGCGTATCGTTTATAATGCCCAAAAATTCTGTGGTGTCTTGGATACGGGATCTTACCCACTTTAGCAAAGGTTTAAGATATTTGGTTAGAAACTCCGAAAGAGGTTCAGTAAGAGAGCCATTTCCAGCCACAATTGGTCTACCTGGTGGATGCAAAAGATCTTTATGAGTTTTGGGCAAAAAATAAATGCATTGACTGGCTGGATCAGTGATGGTAAGATGGTTTAGGGTATTAGATGAAATGATGCCATTCTCCAATGCTGAATTTAAAAATGTGTCAATTTGTTTTTTAAACATGGATGTCGGATCTAAAGGCATTTTAGTATAATATCTAGCATCATTCAGCTGTCTGTGGGCTTCAGCATCATAATCAATCCAGTTCATGACCACCACAGCTCCGCCTTTATCAGCAGATATGATTACCAGTTCCTTATTGTCAGTAAGTTCTTGTAAACTAATCAAATCATTCTGAGAGATATTGTTCAACATAGGTTGGGTCATATTAGAAGTGAAGTGTAGATCTTTGAGAACACTATGTTGAAAAAAGCTTACGCTAGGATGCATGGGTGGAACAAAGGTGGATTTGTGTTATCTGAAATTAACAGCCAACTGATCATATTGTTTTTTATCCTGGAAATGCAATTTAAGGTTAAGTAGTCTACAGAATGCTGTAACATCTTGTGCAAAAATGTCTTCAGACACAAAAAAACCCGGAATAAAAGAAAGGCCTTTATTCAGCAGAGCAGTTTGTGACTCAGATAATGATACATCAGAGATGTTTAAAACATTAGTATTAGTGTATATATTTATTTGTTCGTCAACAATTCCATGAGATTCTCCAAGCTTTTGACTTTTCCGATGTTTCCAGCCTCCCCTCCTATAGGGCCTAAAGGGACCCCACTGTTGTTACGTTTGGGGGTGGGGGAGTCTGTGGTGTGTTGTGTGTCTAGATCAGTGCCAGATGAAGACTCACCCTCTGATGAATCAGTTAGGGTACTACGTTTCTTAAGGATAGACCTTGGGTGCTTACGTTTAGGGGTGACATTGGTTTTTTGGTAACTACCTTCAAACCTTACATGTCTGGATTGTCTAAAAGGTTGACCTTTCTCATAGTCAATTAAATCTCTTTGGAACTTTTTAAGCTTCCTTTCCTTAAGTTGGTGTTCAAAATTAAATAAATCTGAACTTAGTTTGGACAAAAAAGTAGAAAAAAATGATTGGTCTTTGTGTTTATTGCAATCATCACATAATTTGCCAACCATAAGTGTCTCATTCTCAATAATACGTTCATAATAGTTAGCTAATGTTTCCACGAATTTCATGGAACAGTTTTGTTGTATGAGAGACCATTCTCTGGTTAGTTGTTCAACAGGCTCAGTTACTAAAGGCTGAATTTTTACTCTTAGTCCTCTGGGAGTTAAACCTTTAGCCATATATGCTTTGAATAATTTCAAATGCCAAACATTAGATCTTAATGTTTTCATACTTTTGTTTAGATTTTGAAACATTTTTTCACACTGCTGTTCGGGATGGTCAATGTTCATAATTTATTTATTTATTTATTTAAATTTGTTGACCGGGAGTGTCCGACTGGACGTAGGTCCATTTTCAGCGGAGGCCCGGGGAGAAAAGCTCCACAGTTAAAATAAACAGACAGTAGTTACATTGGATTACATAGCGATTAACAATTTAACATAGCAATTACTTACAACATATTTACAGATGAAGAACATAGTACATCAGTAGACAACTAGAATCTTTATCTGTGAAGTACATAACAGACATTAACAAATGTTACAATGAGAAGTTCCTGCTGTATAATAAGTACTAATAAGTAATAAGATTGGTATTGTTAGATTGTTTTCCAGTTCCAAAAATACCTAGATCTTTTTTGTCAGAAGAAAGACCAACAAGTATTCTGTTTAAATCCATCTTGAGAACTAATTCTAAGTGCAGACAACCAAAAAGGTTGGACAAAGAATCTAAGCTAAGTGATGAAAAAGTTAGTGATAGAAAAGCTGGTTTATAGATCTATGATAAACACAGCACCACGTCCTTGAAAGATATATAGTTGGTTTCTGTATTCCAAATATTAAATCTGGACTATAGTGGCCAATGAAGCTGTAGATAAATAATATTTTACAGCTGTTATAACTGAGATATTCAACAAAATGTCCCAAAAATGTATCATAAATCACAAGAATATGGTAAAATGTGCCACGTCCAGATATAAAATAAACAGGACAATAATGGTAACTGTGATGGCAAATTCAAAGTCAATACCATAAAAAACCAGAGTCCTTCAACAGACTAGAAGCAATAAAATCTAAATGAATGATTTGGAATAAGGACAGCAATGAAAAAACACCAAAAAAGGGGGGGGGGTCCATATAATACAAATGGACAAAAAATATGGTAGTATTACAACCGTAATTATATAATACCTTACAGCACTGTTGAAAAGCTGTGACAATGCCCAATATGGGACTAAGTTGTAATGCCAATCACTAAATTGAGTGGTAAAATAAATAATTGTTTTGAAAATTAGTCCATGTAATGACATTCAAAATGTATAGAATTATCAATAATGTAGCAAAGAGTATACAGATCCTGTTATTGTATGATCACAAAAATGAAGTCACTGGACAGCATATAAACCTTGTTTTGTTGTATGGAAAACAGTAAAAATAAATAGACTAATCCTATTGTTATGAGTTAAGAAAAGGGGGGGGGGGTCATTAGGCAATATATAACTCCAGAAAAATTATTATATTCATTGAATTGTGTGAAATATAAGTGTATTGTGTACATCTAGTCCAGCTGTAACATGAAGTACATTATTACTATATCCCTAAACACTGGATAATAAACAAGGACTAGTTTAGTGTAACACTATAGATAATAATAATTAACCAAGAGTATATATCTACAGTGATAGTTGTGGTTAATATTCAAAAAATGAAATAATATTCAGAATCATGTATTCAAACCGTTGTATCTAAGAGTTCAAACATGGCCCTGGATAGCAATAGGACCTCCAATATACATATTTATGAGATAATTGGCTTGGTGTAGATCTACCAAACTGGTCTGTAATGACCAACCATTCGATTCAATAAACACTGAGAAAAGTTATATATCAAACACATACAGTTCAAAAATTACTTGAAAATATAAGCCCCTAGTTGTAAGGAATAATAAATGGAATATAAATTAGTCCCAATACATAAAACAGATAATCAAAATTGGAAAAGTCTGATATAGAACCTCAATCAAACATACACCAAACCCCATGGTGTTATATTCTGCCTGATGAAATAATCCGGTATATGCACAATTTCAAGTTACCAGTCCTACTCGTAAAATATAATGTCCAAACAAAAAAGCCAAAAGTAATTTGCTTGATGAAAAAGTTAGCTGCAATAGGTCACAGACTGAGATGATAAAATTGTGTAGAACAAAAGATCCACGAACATAGATAATCTGGGTCACTTGTAAAAAAGTGAATTATGTTCTAATCATAGTTCGTAATAACATGGAACTTGGTCCCAATATAAAGATAGTTACACAAAAGCACAATCTAACATTAACTGAATGTCATGTTAGTAGAGTGATGTAGTTTTACCATAGTTAAACATTCAAAAACCCAGACGTAAAAGAACTAGGAATGTCCAAATGTCCAAAACCAAATAATAACCCTGGTTTGTGAAAAGTTCAGATGTAAATATTCACCAAAGAGTTCACCATAAAGTTCAGCCAATATTGTTGAAATAAGGCCAAAACAGACCGTAAAAAGAAAACTGTATTGTACTTACAGCCCTGGTGATTAAAGCGATAATGCCACAGGTTTGAAAAAAAACGTCCAAAAGAAAAAAAGAGCTTATGTGTACAACAAAACAGCTATAGTCCATAAATCATCCTTCAAATGACACCTTCAGTTGAAAAATAGCAAAAGTATGCGATCCAATAGTAACCCTGAAAAGAACGCCAAATACAGGAGGCACATCCACTTCAGTAATGAATCGTTATAAGCAGTCCAAATAGACTTATGATATTGAAAGCAAAAGAAGGGAAAATCCCTATCAATTCGTAGACAAATTTGTAAATTGGGTTGGTGTATCAGTCCAAAGTAATCCTAAGAGCTCAAAAGTTTGAACGAAGAATCTGATGCACAGAGTCTTCCACACAGCAAACCACAGACCTCCAGCAGGAAACGGGTAGTGCACACAAAAAGAACTTCCCCTGCGCGGAGGCAGATGCACAGCTCAAAATGTAGCAAATTCAAAAAAAAGAAAAGCCAGCAACTGTGAGCTGTAAAAACTTGATTTAATGAATCATAATATAAAGAACCACATGAACAGACCGGTTTCGGCTATGGTCTTTACCTAGCCTTCATCAGTGTAAAGTTACATAACTTTTGTGAGGTACTTATATAGTAAAGCTTAATTCTTAACAAAATTTCATTGGTGAGCTCATAAATATGCATACATGTACTCATAAATATTAATTGAGACCGGGCTGAAATAAAGCACCCAATTTAACAATCCATTTTTCTCTTTTGCATTCAGTTTGGTGTGCCATCCTGATTTGTTAGTTCTATCCCCAGTTATTTTGTCTATGACTGTAAAATGAAAACTGGCTGTGTTGTGTTTGAGGGTATGTTTATATAGAGCATTTTTGGGCCGTTTGCACTTAACATCACTAAGATGTTCAGATATATGCAGTTTAAAAGGTCTAGATGTCTGACCGATATAAAATGCATGACAGCTACAAGAGGCCATGTATATAACCCAGTCTGTATTACAATTTGCAAAAAACCGAATGTCATATATATTGCTGGTATTATTGCTGGAAAAGTGTTTTGTTTTTAACACAAATTTACAATTGGTGCAGTGGCCACAGGGCATACAACTCACAAGTTTATCCCCTGAAATAGAAGTTTGAATCATATGCAGATTTTTAGATTCTGAATGATGTTTATAATGATTAAAATATGCTCCCAAATTTTTACCTTTTCTAAATGAGAATAGACATGTTTCAGATAGATGTTGAGACAAAGCAGTGTCTGCTAAAAGAATGTTCCAGTGTTGGTTAATGGCATCCATTAGTTTATTGGTGTTTCTGCCATATGTAGTGGTGAATTTTAAGGTGTTAGTATTTATTTGGGTTTTCTTTTTATATCTGAGGAGATCATCCCTGTTAAGTTGTGATGCATAATTGCTAGCAGTAATAACATGGCCCATGTTGTAACCCCTTTCATGAAACCTGTTGATCATATCATGACGAAAAGCCTGGAATGTGTTATCCTCTGAACAAATACGTCTCATTCTGATGAACTGTGATTTGGGAATATTTTTGGCTATATGTTTTGGATGAAAGCTGGATGCGTGGAGTAAGGTGTTATATTCTGGATGTTTCCTGGATACTTGTGTACTGAAGGTATTATCTGTGTTCCTAGTTATCAGTATATCTAAGTAAGTAATCTTATGTTGATCAAAATTCATAGTAAAATTTAGACCCCATTTGTTGTCATTAAGGTATTCAACAAATTCCTGTAAGTATTCAACATCAGACCTCCACACCATCCAGCAATCATCCAAATACCCACACCAAATGTCAATCTCAGTCAAATAGAGATTGTGTGCATCATCATAAATAATTTGTTCCTCAATATATGCCATATACAAATCTGCATATATTGGGGCAAAAGATGCAGCCAGTCATCTTCAATTTGCATATCATTTATAATGCCCATAAATTCTGTGGTGTCTTGGATACGGGATCTTACCCACTTTAGCAAAGGTTTAAGGTATTTGGTTAGAAACTCCGAAAGAGGTTCAGTAAGAGAGCCATTTCCAGCCACAATTGGTCTACCTGGTGGATGCAAAAGATCTTTATGAGTTTTGGGCAAAAAATAAATGTATTGACTGGCCGGATCAGTGATGGTAAGATGGTTTAGGGTATTAGATGAAATGATGCCATTCTCCAATGCTGAATTTAAAAATGTGACAATTTGTTTTTTAAACATGGATGTTGGATCTAAAGGCATTTTAGTATAATATCTAGCATCGTTCAGCTGTCTGTGGGCTTCAGCATCATAATCAATCCAGTTCATGACCACCACAGCTCTGCCTTTATCAGCAGATATGATTACCAGTTCCTTATTGTCAGTAAGTTCTTGTAAACTAATCAAATCATTCTGAGAGATATTGTTCAACATAGGTTGGGTCATATTAGAAGTGAAGTGTAGATCTTTGAGAACAATATGTTGAAAAAAGCTTACACTAGGATGCATGGGTGGAACAAAGGTGGATTTGTGGTATCTGAAATTAACAGCCAACTGATCATATTGTTTTTTATCCTGAAAATGCAATTTAAGGTTAAGTAGTCTACAGAATGCTGTAACATCTTGTGCAAAAATGTCTTCAGACACAAAAAAACCCAGAATAAAAGAAAGGCCTTTATTCAGCAGAGCAGTTTGTGACTCAGATAATGATACATCAGAGATGTTTAAAACATTAGTATTAGTGTATATATTTATTTGTTTGTCAACAATTCCATGAGATTCTCCAAGCTTTTGACTTTTCCGATGTTTCCTGCCTCCCCTCCTATAGGGCCTAAAGGGACCCCACTGTTGTTTCGTTTGGGGGTGGGGGAGTCTGTGGTGTGTTGTGTGTCTAGATCAGTGCCAGATGAAGACTCACCCTCTGATGAATCAGTTAGGGTACTACGTTTCTTAAGGATAGACCTTGGGTGCTTACGTTTAGGGGTGACATTGGTTTTTTGGTAACTACCTTCAAACCTTACATGTCTGGATTGTCTAAAAGGTTGACCTTTCTCATAGTCAATTAAATCTCTTTGGAACTTTTTAAGCTTCCTTTCCTTAAGTTGGTGTTCAACATTAAATAAATCTGAACTTAGTTTGGACAAAAAAGTAGAAAAAAATAATTGGTCTTTGTGTTTATTGCAATCATCACATAATTTGCCAACCATAAGTGTCTCATTCTCAGTAATACATTCATAATAGTTAGCTAATGTTTCCACAAATTTCATGGAACAGTTTTGTTGTATGATAGACCATTCTGTGGTTAGTTGTATCCCAATCATGAGCCCCACATAGTTTAGAATTTCAGAAACTTTGGCTTAATGTCTCAGTGGGAACTGGGGAAGACACAAATAACAAGGAAAGCACTAGAAAATTAGAAAGGCACTGGAATGTAGCTTTCACCAGGTACATGGTAAGCAGTATATACGACTCTAGCAGCAAAACTGAAACACAAACAGCTGTTAAAGCACTAAAGCATTAATCATGGCTCCGGGTTTAGAATACTGCCACTACTGCAATTCTACTACACTTTAAGGCTTACCACCTACTGCCACTAGATAGGGTTGGGGCAGACATAAAGAGCAAGAGAAAAAGTAGAAAATTAAACAGAAAGGCACTGGATTGCAACTTCACCCAGGTAAATGATAAGCAGAATATAAGACTCCAGCAGCAAAACTGGAATACAAACATCTGTAAAAGCATTAAAACATCAGTCCTGGAGCAGAGTTTAGAATACTGTCACTACTGCAATTCTGTTACATTCTAATGCCCCAGACTATGCAAAAAATTACCAGTAACACTGTTTATGGAAACATATGTAGTAATAAATGTCTAAATGAGGCTCAAATCTGGCAGGTGTTCACACTTCTGACATAGCTTCAAATTAAACTACAAGACTAAGGTGCCACACAGGGTTCACAATACAAGCAAGTAATTGTATTTTTTGATATAGAAGTGCAATGTAATGTATAAACGATGCTATGATCTTGCATTAATTCACAGTCTTCCAACAACTGCAAATGAAGTTAAAAGAGTAAAGTCCCAGAACAAATTAAAAATATAAAGTTACATTTTTTTACTAAAACATGAAAAAATAGAAAAGTACAAAAAAGAATCACCACACATGCCACTATAAGTATAACTTAAAATATTTAAGCAGAATTGATATACAAACTTTTTTCTTCCTTTTTTGATGAAAAGCCTGTTTCTGATAGTTCAAGCCTTTCCACTTCTCTCTGAGTCTATATGCTGCTTCAGATTTTAAGTAGTATTATATAAATCTCTGATAATGTGTGATCAGGTATGATCTAAAATGAAAATACCTCATCCACCTATCCATAACCTAAAAAAATACAAATCGAAATGAAAAAGACTACCATTGATTAAGTATTTGCCCCAATATCTCTCTGTGGGGTGATATTCAACCAAACTCAGGTCCTTCTCACCCCTCAACCCAATTAGCAATATCTAAAACTCTAAACCTTTACACAGTAAACCTTCGTAGCATACATAACAAAATTTCAGATGTACATGCCTGGATAACCCACTTTACCCAAGATATCTTAGCTATCACTGAAACATGGCTTACATTAAGCATTAAACACTCTGAATTCTTACCCCTGGCTATAACATAATGAGAGCTAACAGATTACAAAAGAAAGCTGGCAATATAGCTCTTCTTTACCCTAAATCTTATGATCTTACGCTTTTACTAGCACCATTCCAACATGTTCCAATGCAGTGTCATTAGCTCCTTCCTTAGACTAAAGGTCAACATTTATATGCAGTATTGTACTTTACATCTGTCTTGGAAGCATTAGTTCCAAAGTTGAAGATGTTCCATCTTGGACAGCTACAATAAACAGTGAAACTATCATTCCTTGGGATGTCAGCATTAGCTGGCAAGACTTCATCTCTGTCTTCCCAAACTAGTAATGAACCTATTTGGATTTGAACAACTTATTAATACCCCAACTAGGTATAACAAAACAAAAGACCATTGCCCCATAGTTAACTGAATACTGGTTTCCAGTCCTGCTGAACTCATTAATTCTGGAAGCGCTACACTGCTAGAACTATTACTCATCTACCAAAAGAACATACATATAAAACAACTCGCAATCTTACAGAATTCAACCAACAAACATTCAGTGATTCACCTAGTGCCACTGACTGGTCCATATTAAAAACCTCCCTTCATTTCAACTCTGTATTTCTTAACATCCTTGACAGTTTAGTTCCGCCTTACTAAAAGAATCAAAGTCACTCATTTCCTTTGTGAATGCCTAGTAAAGATCTTATGATCTCAAGGGACAAAGCATGGAAAGAGTGTCAAAAAACGTAAAACCCATACAAACCTGCAACTGTTCAGACAACTCTGTAACTCAGTTAAAAAAAGTATGTATACATTAAAAAATAATTCTACATATACATGCAAAATAATCCCGAATATAACTCCAGAAAATTCTGTTCCTCTATAACGTCCTTACATAATCCAGATTAAAAAATGAAGACCCTAGTCCATACCCAGAAACCTTTGCTACCCAAATAGTGCACAAGTTCAATACTTACTTTTTTGATAGTTTTGCCAACCTAACCTCAATCACCTGACAACCACCCAGCATTTGCCTTCAAAAACACCACTATCCTCACTCCAGCTTCAACCTTTTATCCCATTGCTAACAAAAATGTCTTCCTGCTTTCAATCAATCCTTGGCAACCAACATACCCTCTTTTGTTCATAACTGAACCTCTACTATCTTAGTAAAAAACTCTAACATAACTCAAGCAGATGACCTTCCTCCAGAATACCATAGAATAGCTGCAAATTCCATAGTCCATCCAAGTATTCTTATCAACAAATCTATACTGGAATCACATGTCCCTACTCTATGGAAACAATTCTATATTATTCCCTTGCACAAAGAGGGCAACTCTATTGACATATCCAGCTTTCACTCCATTGCCATATTGATCCCTCTGTCTAAGATTCTGGAAAAGTGCATCCATAAACAGTTACCTGACCATCTCTTTCATATCCAAATGTTAACACCTATACAACATGGCTTGTGACCAGGCCACAGTACTGCCTTACTATCCTTCACAGAAACTGTAAATAAGGCTAAGGATTCTGGTAAACTTGTCTCTTCACTACTCCTCGATCTGTCAAAATCTTTTGATATTGTTTCACACATAAGACGACTTCATCAATTATTCATCCTCGGCCTATCTCCCCCCTCACTACAATGGTTTACAAACTAGATATTGAACAGACAGCAAGCTATGAAATGGAAACACCCCTTCTCTCCATACCATCCTAACACCACTGGGGTGATGTAAGGCTCCATTCTTTGTCCTTTGCTCTTTAATATTTTTATCAGTGATCTCCATGATATCCATACTTCTTCCTGCCTAAGTTCTTTCATTCAGTATGTCAATAAGTCTACTCTCATCGGCACATCAAACAGTGTTCAATATCATTCAACTAATAACACAAGAAGTTTTTACTTTCATCAAAACTTGGCTTAGTAAAGCCCAACTTCCCAAAAAAAAAGTTTTTTCTATTGAGTCCAAAACTATTACCTACTGAAAAAATAGTTTCAAGATCCATTCCCTAAATAATGCAAAGATTGAAATAGTCAATCAAACAAATCTATTAGGTATAACTATCAATACTAATCATAATTTTGATCTTCATATCCAAAATGCTAATAAAAACATCAGAAACTTGGAAACCTCAATAGGTGCAAACACTCACTTTCTATTCCAAATCCACCCTAGCTTAATTCCTTAATTTCACTTTATTTATTTCAATATTAATTTCATTTGGAATTATTATTTCTACCCTTTTCCCTCCTAATACTTATATTACCATATCTTTTCTATTCCTTATATCCTCTCCTCCCCTTCCTCCATTCCCCACCTCACTCGTCGCTTTCCAGTGACGCACATCTTCTCATCCTAATCACCGTTCTCCTATACTTCTTTCCCATTTCTAAGTTCATCTTATAAATCATTACTATATATCTTTCCAGAATTATAAAAATTATTGTCATTGTTATCTGTTTTGTGTTTCTGAAAATTCATTCACCAACTTATATTGTTTTCATGATTCATAGATGTCATCTTTGCATTATTAGAGCAACTTACTTCTTATGTTTTGTATTAACATTTTTTATGTATCTGGAACTTTTCTACCCGGGCCTCCACAGAAATGGGTATTTATGACCCAGTTGGACTTTTCTAGTAAACAAATGTTAATAAATAATAAATAAGTCTTCTTCTTTCAGCTGCTCCTGTTAGGGGCGCCACAGCGGATCATCTGTTTCCATTTTTTCCTGTCCTCTGCATCTTGCTCTGTCACACCAGCCATCTGCATGTCCTCTCTCACCACATCCATAAACTTTATCTTGGGCCTTGCTCTTTTCCTGTTACCTGTCAGCTCCATCCTTAGCATTTTTTTCCCAATATACTCTGCATCCCTCCTCAGCACATGTCCAAACCAACGTAATCTTGCCTCTCTGGCTTTGTCTCCAAACCTTCCAACATGGACTGACCAACTAATATATTTATTCCTAATCCTGTCCACCCTCATCACACCCAGTGCAAATCTTAACATCTTTAACTCTGCCACGTCCAGCTCTGACTCCTGGCTTTTTGTCAGTACCACAGTCTCCAACCCATATAACATAGCTGGACTCACTGCCCTCTTGTAGACCTTCCCTTTCACTCTTACTGGTACTCATCTGTCACAAATCACTCCTGACACTCTTCTCCACCTACTCTATCCAGCCTGTACTCTCTTCTTCACCTCTCTTCCACACTCACCATTACCCTGAACTGTTGATCCCAAGTATTTAAACTCATCCACCTTTGCCACCTCTACTCCCTGCATCCTCACCATTCCTCTATCCTCCCTCTCATTCACACACATATATTCTGTCTTAGTCCTGTTGACCTTCATTCCTCCTCTCTCTAGAGCATATCTCCACTTCTCCAGGGTCTCCTCCACCTGTTCCCTACTCTCACTACAGATCACAATGTCATCTGTAAACATCATAGTCCACGGGAACTCCTGTCTGATCTCATCTGTCAACCTGTCCATCCCCATTGCAAATAAGAAAGGGCTCAGAGCTGATCCTTGATGTAATCCCACCACCACCTTAAATGCATCTGTCACTCCCACCGCAGACCTCACCACTGTCACACTACCTTCGTACATATCCTGTACAACTCTTACATATTTCTCTGACATTCCCAACTTCCTCATACAATACCACAACTCCTCTATAGGCACCCTGTCATATGCTTTCTTTAAGTCCACAAAGACACAATGCAACTCCTTCTGACATTCTCTGTACTTCTCCATTAACACTCTCAGAGCAAACATCACATCTGTAGTGCTCTTTCCCAGCATGAAACCATAAGGCTGTTCACTAATCATCACGTCCCTTCTTAACCTAGCTTTCACTACTCTTTCTCATAACTTCATGCTGTGACTGATCAATTTAATCCCTCTGTAATTACTACAGCTCTGCACATCACCCTTATTCTTAAAAATCAGTACCAAAACACTTTTTCTCCATTCCTCAGGCATCCTCTCACTTTCCAAGATTTCATTAAACAATCTAGTTAAAAACTCCACTGCCATTTCACCTAAACACCTCCATGCTTCCACAGGTATGTCATCTGGACCAACAGCCTTTCTGTTCTTCATCCTCTTCATAGCTATCCTTGCTTCCTCCTTGCTAGTCCATTGCACTTCATGATTCACTATCCCCACATCATCCAACCTTCTCTCCCTCTCATTTTCTTCATTCATCAGCCCCTCAAAGTACTCTTTCCATCTGCTCAATGTACTCTCCTCGCTTGTGAGTACATTTCCCTCATTATCCTTTATCATCCTTACCTGCTGCACATCTTTACTAGCTCGGTCCCTCTGTCTAGCCAATTGATACAGGTCCTTTTCTCCCTCCTTAGTGTCCAACCTTTCATACAACTCCACATATGCCTTATCCTTAGCCTTCGTCACCTCTCTCTTTGCCATGCACCTCATCTCCTTATACTCTTGTCTGCTTTCTTCATCTCTTTGACAATCCCACTTCTTCTTCGCCAGCCTCTTTCTCTGTATACTCTCCTGTACTTCTTCATTCCACCACCAGGTCTCCTTGTCCTCCTTCCTCTTTCCAGATGTCACACCAAGCACCTTTCTAGCCATCTCCTTTACTAGCTCTGCTGTAGTTACCCAGCTATTCGATTAATCTTCACTGCCACCCAGTGCCTGTCTTAACTCCTCCCTGAACTCCACCTCACAATTGCCCTTTTTCAATTTCCACCATTTGATCCTTGGTGCTGCCTTCACACTCCTCCTCCTCTTCTTAATTACCAATGTCATCCTACAAACCACCATCCTATGCTGCCTAACTACACTTTCCCTGCCACCACTACAGTCTCTAATCTCATTCAGACTGGTCCTTCTACATAAGATATAATCCACCTTTGTGCATCTTCCTCCACTCTTGTATGTCACCCTATGCTCCTCCCACTTGTTAAAATACATATTCACCACAACCATGTCCATCCTTTTCGCAAAATCCACTACCATCTGACCTTCTGCATTCCTTTGCTTGACACCATACCTACCCATCACTTCCTCATCCCCTCTGTTCACTTCACCAACATGCCCAATGAAATCTACTCCAATCACCAGTCTCTCACCCTTGGGTACAGTCATCATCACTTCATCCAACTCACTCCAAAATTTTTCTTTCTCATCCATTGCACACCCAACTTGTGGAGCATATGCACTAACAACATTCGTCATTACACCATCAATTTCCAGCTTCATAAACATCACTCTATCAGACACTCTTTTCACCTCCAAAACACTCTTAGCATGCTGTTCCTTCAGGATAACCCCTACACCATTTCTCCTCCCATCCACACCATGATAAAACAATTTGAACCCACCTCCGATACACCTAGACTTGCTCCCCTTCCATCTGGTCTCTTGCACACACAATATACCAACCTTCCTTCTGTCCATAATATTAACTAGCTCTCTCCCTATACCAGTCATACTGTCAACATTCAAAGTTCCAACCCTCACTATCACAGTCCTAGCCTTTACCTGCCTTTGGGCATACCTTCTCCCTCTTCTCCTCCTTCGGCCAACAGTAGCCCAATTTCTGCCAGCACCCTGTTGGTCGTTGTTAACCCGGGCCTCGACCGATCCAGTATGTATATCTGTACTGTTGTCCGCATGTACGATTTGGCAAAATTTTATGCAGGATGCCCTTCCTGACGCAGCCCTCCCCATTTATCCAGGCTTGGGACTGGAACAAAGAAATGCACTGGCTTGTGCATCCCCAGTGGCTGGGTTAATAAATAATAAATAAGTAAATAATGAATAAGTAAGCAAAATAAATAAATCACCACCTTGCCCTTATACCTCTCGTCCTGCAGACACTGAAAACGGGCACAAAGGACCTTGAAAAGTAAGTACTGTATATCCAGACAAAAATCTGGATGTCTAATTGTTTGTGTCTTTCGGCTTTTCTCGGTTAGGGGTCACCACAGTGGAACTCCGGTCTGCTAATGATTGGTAGTTGATTTTTACATGCCGAGTTACCAGCCCTGATGCACAACCTTCAACGAAGGTACTCCCATTCACGCATGTCTCCCCTCAGAAGACGCTCTAGCTGGGAATCGAACTGGACAGCATCTTACTGTGAGGTGACAACGCTACCGCAGCACCACCACTTTGGATATGCATAACATTTAAATTCCAAATAGCAGCTAACTCTTCCCACTTTCAGCAGGACTGTGGCAAACTACTCAGAAAGATTTTTAAAACAGAGAGTGACAAAAATGATGGAAAAATATAAGCACGTTATGAAAGAGAGAGTGTAAGATATGTAGACTTTAATAAACTATATTGCAAAATGTTGCCACACAGGCTCATTCATTTTTTAATTCTGATAAAGGAAGATGTAAGATGTGTAGCCTCTTTTTTTAAATTATTAGTGCCACTAGGATGTTGGTTGTGTAGTGTGGTTTTCTGTGCACTAGACAGCTTTAGAAAGTGTGTGATGACGGGGATTCAGAAAATCATGCAGGGGGTAAATCAAGCTTGAAAACAGGGATGTAATTCGAAAAATAGGTACCTCTGCAGGGATAAATCAGGCCTGAAAATAGCAATGTTCCTCCAAAATATGGACAGTTGAGAAGTCTAACTGTCCATACACCTGGCTGGGAAGGCAAGCTGAGAATATGCTTTCTCATGTCACTTGCAGACCATATAGGCTGCCTTTCCCTACATAATTACTGTATCTAGACTAACTACTAGTTTTCTGTTAGAAAATAAACCTCACTGGACTCTTACATACGTTTTGCCCTAAGGAAATAGAGATGGCCCTCACCCTAAAAATCCTTTCCCTCCTGACCAGCTCTTTGGTACCCAGGATATTAGTCAGATAAGAATGCCAGTGACAGTACCAAGGTTAATCGTTATGAATGTACACAATAAGATGATAGCAAGGAACAGTTTTCATGCTTGTTACATAAATGACAGGGAAGCAACAGAGTAACATTCTACCATGCTCTGCAGTTGATTGTAAAGCACTACTTTTCCTTGTCAGTCTTCATTCTTACAATATTCACATGTATTATGGAAAATAACATTTCAGATAAAAGTCAATGCTTGCTGCATATGATAGTTGTAGTGTTTTTTAGAAATTCATCCAATTTTCAGATCTAAATAAATTCCTGTTTATAATAGTTTTCAAGTTATTAGGCTGTTTAAAATTATATTTCTTACTTTGGCTATAAAAGCTAATTTGATCTATGGCTATACAGAGAAACGCATTTTGGCAAAACTAATGTTATCAAATTAAACTGCTGAGTGACACATGCAGTGAAACCATATACTGGTACTTAAAGCTTTAGCTAATAATTGGTAAAAAAATAACACCAAACTTCATTATAAACCCATACACACCTGCAGATGTCTCTTTAAAATGAAACACAGAAATCTATCTTTCACATTTGAATCTGTCAAACAGTGGTTACAACAATTAAACAATATTCATACTTCAGTACCCTTATGCTGGGTGCCATTGGTGTTGTGCATTTGTGAACAGCTCATAATTAACAATGACATCTCTATAAATAAAACTCAGTCCATGCAACCCATAAATACTAGCAAAACAATGAACAGTTAATCACTGCATCAGCAGATAACAAAATGCACAGCACCAATAATAGGCAATAAATAACCAGAAAAAGTACACGGAACTCTGAAGAAAAAAACTTCTGCTTCCTGTAAAAACAAAATGGGACATTTAAACCTAAGACTGCACATAATAAGACATAAAATAAAATTAATAATATGTGTGTGTGTGTGTGTGTGTGTGTGTGTGTGTGTGTGTGTGTGTGTGTGTGTGTGGGTCACCTCCATTACCACCTGATAAAAAAAATACTCATTACTGTGTATAAACAAAAATAAAAAATAAACAAAATATCTGCTTTACTTTGTCATTCTTATTTGTTTGATCCTACATCTACTTGCATCATACACATACCCCTGGATTCTGCCAGCCCTGCAAGGCTTGCAGGACTAGTGCAGGAGCTCCAGCAGGCAATATGCCTGCCGTGCGACATAAGAATAACCTGTAGGGACGTGCACGAGCACTCCTGCACTAGTCCTGCATGGACTCAGCCCCAGTATGCAAATTACCCCATTTGCAGGAGAAATCCATGCAAATAAGGTGAATTTGTGATCCAGGAAGCTGGGAACCAGCCGTGCAGGACTAGTATAATCTGCAAAAATGTACTCCACCAGTAACAGAGTACATTTCTACAAATTACAAAATGGAACCATGACAGCTCCAAATAAAGGGTGTATATCATGTAGAAAGCATGCCAATGGCCAACTATAAGGCCATTGGCATGGAAAACACTTGCAAAATTAAAAAAATCAACTTTAATTTTTTTAGCTGATCTCGGTTTTTTAAGCATAGGGCAGTGGCGCGCAAACAAGATTGTGTGGAAAATAAGAAAAAAAAACATAAAATAAGCATTCTAACCAAAATCACTATTTCGCCATTATACTCAATGACAGGCAGAAGACAACATGGCCAGTGAATAGTGGTTGCTAAAGGGGAGGCTCAGTGTGGGACATGTAACTATGCATTAGCAAGCAATCCTATGCAAATGAGGGGAATGATACTGAATCCCAGATTTCCCCTGCATGCTAGTCAGCACCCAAAAGTGTAAGAGCAGGAGTAGCTTGGTGCAAGTCTAGGAGTTAGCTAACATCATAGGGGTGTGTGTCAGGCATACTGTAAGTGGATTGGAGCCCTGTGACTCGGGTTTACTCCTAGCTTAGCAGAGCTAAGCAAGGGTGTGTGTCTGAGGCTGCCTAGCACTCTTTACATTGCCTACGCTCTGTGCGTACCGTGCACCGGGTTTTAAAGGAAAAAAAAGTAAACCAGGAAATAGCAGCTCTGTGCACATTTGAGCTCTGTGTTTGTGCACCCCCCCCCCCCCAGGCTTAAACAGGAAGGCAATGGGAAGGGAAAACAGCAGTAGGAAGGTAATCTATGAGAACTAGCATAGCTGGCAGGTGAAATGTATCAGAATCAGCCAAATACACAGGCAGCAGACCAACCCAGCCCAGAACACTACTATAAACTGTGCAAACACCTTTCCCTCTGGTGTTTCCCATACTCTATACCACTGGTGTATACAAGCAAGGAAATTTTAACAGACAAAACAACAAAATGATAGGGGCTGCAATAGCTATCATACAACAACATGTGGAAGAGGCTGAGGGTGGTGAGGATGTGAATGCTGTCGACCAACCCACAGTGAGAAGACGGAGAAGAGTGTACAGACCCAGGGTAACCTACCAGGGGCTACATGAGCTGGAGATAGTGGAGCGCTATAGGATGGACAGGGACCTCTTACAGCAAATTGTTGAGCTGTACTGGCCACGCCTGACACAGAACTAACAGAGGGGAACCCATCCCAGTGGATACCAAGGTATGTGTAGGCCTATGAATACTAGCTATAGGTACTTTCCAAAGGCCAACTGGGGATATCATGTTGATCTCACAGGCATCAGCATCCAGGGTACTCAACCAGTTCCTGGATGCCATGTTAGCAGATGCTGGTGAGCACATATATTTCCCCAACACCCGTGAGGTGTTGGCCAGCAATATGCAACTGTTCCACCAAATAGCAGAATACCCTGAGGTAGTGGGTGCTATAGACTGCGCGCACATATGCATCAAAGCACCACCCGGTGAGCAGGGTAGGGTCTACATCAACTGCAAGGGCTTCCCCTCCATCAACTACCAGGTCATGTGTGATGCCCAGGGGATAATAATGAATGTGTGTGCTGGCTGTCCTGGAAGCTATCATGATTCCCACATCTGGCATCTGACGCAGCTGCACCAGAGATTTGCCAATGGGGACATCTGTTACAGTCACCTAGTGGGGGATGCTGGTTACACACTGAAGCCGTGGTTGATGACACCCATCAGAAATGCACACACCCAAACAAAAACTCCATAATGAGGCACATGCACAGACCAGAATCATAACAGAACATGTGTTTGGGATGCTCAAGTCATGGTTCCGGTGCCTGGACACATCTGGTGGAGGCTTGTAGTACTCACCAGCTACATGTACCCAAATTGTCATTGTATGTGCCATGCTACACAATATGATCCTGCGGAAACAGCTGCAGCAGAAACAGCATGGAGCAGGGCCACCCAGTCCCCCACCATTGCCAAGGTCTGCACAGGCACATAGTGACTCAGAGGAGGAACAACCTGAGCCTGCCCCAGTAGGCAGAAGGAGGCATGCCCAGTATGCCCTGATCTTGGCAAAGAGGCAATGCATAGCACATACACTGACACAGGAGGGACCCAAGGAATGACACCTCTCTCTGACTCGCACATACAGTAAAAAGGATGCCAAACATGACACTACCTATGCTCATCCAATGTGTAGGGAGTGTACTATGTGCATCCGGCATAGGCTGCTCCGCAGCACCACCCTCAACACTGGCACACCCACAAGGTAAGTCACTTAGCCTACCAATTGCCAAATGGACTAGTATGTATTGTTACCTGTATCTATGGTATGGATCGGGTGACTGAATGGTATGCCAGCAGATAGTAGACACCTACAGTGTTGCCATGAGGTCTGTAATAAATACTTATGTCACCATAGTAGCCAGTACTACACAGGGTGACAAAACCCACTGCAGGAAATGTGCTGGGCCACTTGTGTGTCCATATGACTCACACATGCCAGTCAGGGAGGTTCACATACCCAACAACAGTCTCAGTCAGCAGGAGAGGTGTAGACAAACACAAAGGCTGTGCTATGGCCTCTGAATGATGCCTATAGGGTAACCTCCCCCACAGGCCTACACAGATGGACTACAGCAGATCAGCCAGTAGGATGTTAGTTCTGAAGGGTAGGAAGTCAGAAACTAATATGCAGGTCAATAAAACCTAGTACACTGATATGCCTCTAGTCAGTATGGTAGGTTAGAATACAGAATGAAATGGAATACCTGACATACAAGTACAGTCATAGCAAATGTGTACAAGTGTCAGGTGTGCTCCCCCCATCCTATGTAGAAATGTAGAAACAGTCAGGTGTGCCCTCCCCATCCTGTGTAGAAATGTAGAAACAGTCAGGTGTGCCCCCCAATCCTGTGTAGAAATGTAGAAACAGTCAGGTGTGCCCCCCAATCCTATGCAGAAATGTAGAAACAGTCAGGTGTGCCCCTTCCCCCAACCCAGTGTAGGAATGTAGTGGCAGTCAGGTGTGCTCCCCAAACCTACTAAGAAATGTAGTAATGGTCTGGTGTGCCCCCCAATCCGATGTACACACGCCGTAACAGTCAGGTGTGCCCCCCCCCACAACCCTATGTAGAAATGTAGTAACATGTATGTGTAGGTATAATACCAGTGGAGCACAGATGCCCAGAGGTGGCTAAGGTAGCAGGATAGATTGTAGCATTTGCACAATATGCAGGTATGTCTGTGTTAGGTTGGTGTGTGTTTCATATTGTGTGAGAGGGGTCAGTATGTATGCATGTTGAGGTAAGACCTGGTGGCCATTGCCCACTCCTGCTGATGACAGGGCCAAGTCCTCACAACTGCAGTGCCAAAGACAATTCCCACCAGTATAACGCATGCTAGCAGTAAGCCATTGTAAATATATGGTGGTAATATGTGTCACCATCTGAAAGATTGACATGGCATGGCTGTTTGGCTAGATATACAAGCAGTACACAGGGGAAGGTACCCCAGACATGCAGTATATATTGTGTAACTGTGAAATGGACACACTCTTGGAATTGTACATACATGTATGCATCACATTATCTGGTCCTGTAGTAGGGGATACTGGTGTTGTCTGCCCGAACATTTGCAGATCACAAAGGAGGGAGGACTGATGTATTGGGAAACAGCTGATGTACCTGCACATGCCAACATAACTAGAATGCCCCATGCATATCTGTGTATCAGATGCAAGTAGTGTCCATAGCACACATGCACCCAGCTCATGCAAACACCACCCACAGGTACCTCTCTGGTCGTATCACTGCTGTGGGGAATGGGTACAATATGATCCCACCTGTATATGGCAATAGCGAAAGAATGCAGGTGTGTCCCTAGCCATAGGGAGCACTCTGCCGGCATCCACACCACCTGATCAAGACTGATAGAAGATATTGGCATGAACACCTAGCACACCTACCCTGTCACCCCAGGGGAATATACTGTATGGCGGTCTGAGACTATAGGACTGACAGAATGCAGCGGCCTGCCACATCTGGCCCGCATCAACACCAAATGGCCCACAGGTCTCTGCCAAAGGCCTGTGTCTCACATGTACTGCCAATGCATGTTATGTCATGGACACCCAAATAACAACATAATACACTCCACATAAGACATATGCAAGGCCATGTGGACAAACCACAGTAACATGTCCACCTTGTCCCACTGCATGAACTGTGGACCAACACCAAAACACAGCTGTGATGGGGTGATAACCTTAGAGAAAGTATCAGAGAATGTATGCATAATGTATGGAAGAGGATGGAATAACAGAGGGGGGGGGGATGGGAGCATGGGCAACATGGAATGTGCAAGGTTCAACACAAAGCTGTGTGCACACACTATCCCTGGCTGCAAACACATAAATGGGTTTCTACATACCTGCCCGTAGACCACAATAGGGATAATGTCCTGACTCATGGCCCCTGCCTCTGGATAACCTGTGCGCATCTGTACAGCTGTGAGGTATTGCCACAGCAAGATAAGGCCATACTGTGATGTCGATGGATGTACAAGTATGGGATCCTCTGCCAGCACTGTACCAAGATGCTGAACTGGATACACAGAACCAGCAGCAAGTGTCTGCAGCTCCCCCTCCAGAATGGCATAACTCACCATGAATATGGAGGTGTCTGCCTACAATACCGGACACAGCTGCAGTCACCCTTGTCCCCAAGACATCACTGTGAGCAATAATTTCCACCTGACAGTACATGAGGGCAGAAAACATCACAGTGTATAACAGTACACATAACTGAATATCTCTGCTAACAGCAGTACCATGTTGCTGAAGCAGCACAGACACAATAATCTACAGTACAAACTATCCCCTGCACAGTTTGTCCCCATAGTGCCAAATGATTGACGGATACCCTGCAGAAACAGTTTGCTACCTGTAGGTGTACAACACAAAGGTCTGCACTGGAATCGATCCACACATTCAATACAGAAGGGCATACTGGGCATGCTCACACACTTAACAAATGAAGTCCATGTCTACAAACAACAGTGGACCATACATATGTGGCAGTTGCAGATGTTACTGCATACACTCCTCAGTATGCACCAGTCATGCTTTGCACACACAATGGATAGGAATACAGACATATATCCAAGGACAACACACTATAAAAAGCCCAAAGTAGATGTACATAGATGTGTGGAAGAGACTGACTGTGGCAAGGAGCCATCCCTTATGAGGCCTGTTCCACTCAACACACAGCCAAATGGCTACAACCACATGAGGTGTAAATGTCACTCACTACAGACATTAGCCACTGGTATCCATCAGCATCACAGACTATGGGGTGCAAGTGCTAACTGTGCAACATGACTGTACAAGGAAGTAGTCATCTAGCAGCTGTATATATGTACCTGCAGAATATAACCCTGCGTGTGCCGCATGTGGTGTGTCAACCTCTAGATGAATGGATTATGGCCCATGCACAAACACTGCCCTCCCCATAGCTCTACTATGACAAGTCTGCTGAGGTCATCCACTTTGAAATACACCTTTGGGAAAGGTGTAGCCCAGTAATCTCTGTGGCATGTCCTATAACTGTGTATCACTTTAGTGTGATAAACTAGTTAGGTAGGAATTCTAATCCAAGACATGACATCTGTGTGTTTGTGCATGTGTGTGTGTGTGTGTGTGTGTGTGTGTGTGTGTGTGTGTGTGTGTGTGTGTGTGTGTGTGTGTGTGTGTGTGTGTGTGTGTGTGTGTGTGTGTGTGTGTGTGTGTGTGTGTGTGTGTCTCTATCTGTGTAGAGAGCGATGCTTTTTAGGCTAGTCACACTCAGTACAATTCAGATACCCTACTTTGGCAAGGCTGCTGATGTCATTCACCATGAAATACGTCTTTGGGAAAGGTGTAGCCCAGTAATCTCCATGGCATGTCCTATAACTGCATACTGTTGTAGTGTGATAAACTAGTTAAGTAGGAGTTCTAATCCCAGACATGGCAACTGTGTGTGTGTGTGTGTGTGTGTGTGTGTGTGTGCATGTCTGTGCGTGTGTGTGTGTGTGTGTCTGTCTGTCTGTCTGAGTAGGGAGCAATGCTTTTTAGACAAGTCACACTCACTACAATTCAAATGCCCAGTTTGACAAGGCTACTGATGCCATTCACTGTGGAATACACCTTTGGGAAAGGTTTAGCCCACTAATCTCCATGGCGCGTCCTATAATTGTGTGCTGCTGTAGTGTGATAAACTAATTAGGTAGGAGTTCTAATCCCAGACATGGCAACTATGTGTGTGTCTCTGTCTGTGTAGAGAGCAATGCTTTTTAGGCTAGTCACACTCATTACAATTCAAATGCCCTACTTTGACAAGGCTGCTGATGTAATTCACTGTGAAATACACCTTTGGGGAAAGAGTACTCAAGTAATCCCCATGGTGCGTCATATAACAGCATATTGCTGTAGTGTGATATAGAACTCCGGTAGGGGTTCTATTCCCACACATGGCAGGTGTGAATGTTTGTGTGTGTGTTTCTATGTCTGTGTAGGGAGCAAAGCTTTTAGGCTAGTCACACTCACTACAATTCAAATACCCTACTTTGGCAAGGCTGCTGATGTCATTCAGTGTGAAATACACCTTTGGGGAATGAGTACTTCAGTAATCCCTGTGGCATGTCCTATAACTGCATACTGCTGTAGTGTAATAAAGTAGTTATGTAGGAGTTCTAATCCCAGACATGGTGTGTCTGTGTGTGTGTCTCTGTGTTTGTCTTTCATATCCTGTGTGGAGGTGGCTGTGAGTGTGTAACAACTGGATTAATTGTGGAGCGGGTTTTGCAAATTTCTATATGGTGGCCCTAGTATATGTCACAATGTCCACCTTACAGGGATAACAGATGTAAAATAGCCGAGAGGCTGGGGTACAAATCCATACCCCTATATATGACATCAAGGTATGGTGAACAAAGTTAGCAACCCTTGTATTACCCAGAGAACACTCTCAACCTATGTCTCATACACACACACACTTGCCTAGGCAACAACCGATATGTTGGTAGTACCCTGCATATTGCCCACTGATAGTAACCATAGTGTGATTGCAGTGGGCTACAGAGGGCATGGCACCATGTCCATCAGTCCAATAGGCATGTGCATGGAGGCAGTGCACCTTCTCTATGTTCCCCACTGGACATCTGCAACACTTGTGGTGCCATCAAATGTGGCCCACAAAGGACATACTATGCCTTACACACATGCCTTGTATGGACAGATGCCACTTTAACCAGGGAATACCTGTATCAAGCTATCAATGTAGGTGCAGGGTCAACCTGCTGTCCATTACCAGTTCTCGCCATATGAGGCCAGGACTGGCACATCTGATGATAACAATCTGTGTACACAACATGTCACTGTACATGCATGTGGGACATGTGCACATCTCAGACACCATCCATGTCATGGATTAAGGAACACACACATGGCAAATAATGCACAGCAATGGCCACACACAATAGTTACCCAGGTGACTGGATGGTGAATACAATACCCACCAGTGTGGGCCAATCCAGACACTACTCCCCTGAGCCACACTGCAGACCATTATCATGTGGCCTGATGCCAAGTTATACCCATCACCTAGCCTTGTATAGCCATCTGGCACAGTCAACCACTACACACCCATGAAGCAATGCACCCTGCATGTCAGTACTGGCACCCTGTGTCTGTGTGTGAGGTGTATGATGCCTATAACCACATTCACACTCACTACAACCCCCATTGGCATACTGAAGCATGTTGCCTGATGTCAGACACATCCACATACCCTTTGCCCATATAACCTCTGGATAACCCCTGTGGTGCATGTGATACCTACACAGTACTGTATTGTGACAATCTAACTAGTGAGGAGTTATATTCCTGACCATGCCAAGTGTGTCAATGTGTGTGGGTCCCTGAGAGAGTGTGGCTGTGTTGACTCTGACACCTGTACATGTGGACAGGCATGTGTACTACACTTACCGTATACCTTGGGCAAAATCCTCTGACAAGGGTAGAGCTCCTCAGCTGCAGCAAATATTGGTAAATCTCAGGAAAAACAAAACTGAATGAGGTAGCCAAACATGACCATAAGAAGCTGACCATTTATTAGTTGTGAGGTAATAAAAAACGAATGAATAAGAACAAAATCCAGTAAGCGCTTTCACATTCCAGTAGAATGCTTCATCAGACTGTTAACTGCTAAAACCATTAATTATCTTTAAATACCATGTTGTTTCATTGTCAAACCAATCATATTGCAGCCTCATGAATATTAAGTAAACAAAACCATATTGTGATGTCTTTCGTTTGTCCCATATTCATAGTCTACAAAATCTTTCAATTATGTGAAATATGTGGATACAGACACACAGATTGTATATCGATATTTAAATGCATGTATATATCAGCATAAAAATATATCAAGAATATAAGAATATCAATGTAAAAATATATATAAACAAATATATAGACCTTCTATAAAGCCTTGTATAAAAGCATATTAGTCTGTTAAAAAATGTATGCATCCCAACCATCTAGTAAACACAAAGAATTACATTTCTTGGTACTGTTTCAAAAGGCATCATAGTTTACAAAATCTTTCAATTATGTGAAATATGTGGATACAGACACATAGATTGTATATCGATATTTAAATACATGTATATATCAGCATAAAAATATAATAATATCAATGTAAAAATATATATAAATAAACAGATAGACCTTTTATAAAGCCTTGTATGAAAACATATTAGCCTGTTAAAAATATATATATGCATCCCAACCATCTGAGTTTTACTCTTCCACCCCTCCCTGACTTATCTTTGCCTCTGTCTGCCTCTCTCACTCTCTCTCTGGTGGATGTGGAGACTTACACCTGCTTTTCTTAGGCAGCAGCATGTGTATTGTAAGTGATGCTCATCATCAGCTGATGGCCTCTGCATGAATTGCAGCCCTCCTCTAGCTGATTGCATGTGGAACAGCTGTGGTAACATTCCCATAGCCAATTGCATGGAAACACACTCCAATATCTAGGAACATCATGTTGGTGTTGGGCCTTTTCATTCACTGTGAGCAGGACCTAGAACTGTTGTTTGGCAAACAGCATCACAGATGGATTGGGGATTTACCTCTAACAACATACACTGTGGAAACAAGCCAACACACAGGAGGGGATGTGCCTGACATGACTATAGAATGTAAGTGCTGCTATAATGCATTTGGAGTAATGTTGGTTTAACAGGGTTCATAGGTTCATAGGTTGGTACTAGGATATCGGCCCTAGGGCCTATACACGCCTAGCCATAGCAATTCCCTGGCTATTTCTTCCCACACTATTTACTTCCCTGGACCCCTGTCTAGCAGGGTGACTGATGTGATCCCAGGGTGAATTTCCTTTCTCCCATCCAATCATCAAGGTTCCTTTTGAAGAGGGCCAAAGAGGCACTCTGCTTGACATGTATGGGCAATCTATTCCAGAGTCTGGGGAGTCTCTAGGTCAGGAACCTATCCCTCCAGCATGTTTTGTTTATTGTGATGACAAGGTTTAGATCCCTGGAGCATGTGGCTCTGAGGGATTGGGATTTCTTTAAGTGTAGCATGCCCAACAGCACTGGGTTTGACATGGCTTTGTATGTTAAGCAGAGATCGTCTCAGAGTAGATGATATGCGACAGAGTATAGCTGGAGTTTTTTAAGACAGTCAGCATAGGGCATCTGCTTTAGGCCTGTGATTCTTTTAGTGAGGTATTTCTGTGGCCTTTCCAGTTGTTGCAGATGTCTTGAGAGGTACATACCAAATGGGACATTGTATTCGTTAATGGGTCTAATGAGGGATGAGTACAGTGGGATAATGACCTCCTTTTTCTGGATGAAAAGCCCTTAGTGATGAGGTGTGCCACATAGAAGGATTTCCTGACTGTTGTGGCGATGTGGTTATTGAAGGTGAGACCACTGTCCACCTGTGTCCCTAAGTCCCTTATCACACTTTTGGTGTTTAGTGTACTGCCACCTATGTGGTAATTCATGGGTACATGTTTTTTTCCCAAAGGGGATAACTACACATTTCTTGGCATTGAGCTTGAGCCCATGGCTCTGGCAACAAGCATCTGTTTCTGTAAGGCCCTTTTGTAGAGTATCCACATCATTTGGGGATTCAATAATGGCTCCCAGTTTGCAGTCATCTGTGAACTTTGTTAGCCAGAGTCCCTTAGTGTTGGTCTGTACTTCAGAGAAGTAGATGCCAAACAAGAGAGGTCCCAGGACTGAACCCTGAGGTACTCCATTTGTCACTTGTCTGGAGCTGGATTTGGAGTCAGCTACTTTTACAGTGTGGGTTCTGTCAGTAAGCCAGGTGGCAACCCATCGAGTGACGTAGGGATTGATGCCCAGCTTAGTAAGTTTATCTGTGATTCCAGAGTGGGGGATGGTGTCAAAGGCCTTGGCAAGGTCCAGATAGGCTGTGTGGACTGCCTTACCCTTGACCACGGCTCTGGAGACTGATTTGAAGAAGTCAATCAGGTTCAGGAGACAAGATCGGCCCTTCACAAACCCAAACTGGGTGGGGTCCAGTGTTCGAAGGTTGCCAATGTCTTTGTTTATAAGTTCCATGATAATACATTCCATGGCCTTGCAGATCAGGCTTGACAGACTGAGGGGGCGGTAGTTCCCGGGATCCAAGGTGGATCCCCCCTAGTGGAGTGGGATAACTGTAGTTGTATGCCATTCAGTGGGCATGAAGCCTGAGGTGAGGGTATGATTAAACATGACACTTAGGTGAGGTGCCAGTTCATTTTGTAGTTCATGTTGTACACAGCCCGGGATGTCACCTGGTCCCATGGATGCTGTATTCTTAGCTTTGGAGAGTGCATTTTTTACCTGTGTGGTTGTTATTGCCGGAATTTGGCAATCTTCTGGTATTGAGATGGGCCATTTAGGGGGTGAGAGGGGGTGAAATTGGCACTGAATCGATCTGCCAGGATATTGGCAATATCCTTGGGATCAGTATATTTAATGCCATTCTGTTGTAGCTCAGAGCAGATCTGAGCATTGCCATTTAGATTCTTGACATAGTTATAGAATGCCTTGTGGTTGTCTTTGGAATCTTTGGGAATTTTATTTTTGTAACTAGCTTTGGAGGATTTATGAGGGATCTCAGCTTCGTACTGAGGCTGGTAAGAGAGGTTTTTGCATCCTGGGATTTTCCTCTTTTCTGCAACAGTTTCTTCCTTTTGTTGTAAAGTTTGTTTATGGCAGGGGACCACCACATTGGTTTCCTTTCTTTGGAGGAGAGCATCTTTGTTCTATTTGGGATGGCACGATTCATGCATGAGTGGATGTGCTCATACAGTGCCTTAGTGTAGGACTCAGCAGTCGAACTTTCAGTTCCCATCTGCATGGGTGTCATGAAGTTTGTAATTTCTGACTTGAGTAGCATGACGTTGGCTTTGGAGAAGTTTTTTATGGAGGTTTTCTTACTGGGGGGTGGGGGTGGGATGTGGATGTTAAGGGTGATTAACTTATGATCTGACCTGACCAACGAGGGGGTGACCATAGGTGTGGAGCATCGATTTCCCATGTTGGTAATGGCCAGGTCTAGGATATTGGAGCACCTGGTGGGACTATGGATTAGTTGATCCAGGGCATTAGAATTTATAAATTCCAAGTACCTTTGGGCAAAGGGGTTGGTACATGAGTAGTTTTCAAAGTTGATGGCAGGGTAGTTAAAATCACTCAGTATTAGGGTGTTTAGTTGTATATTAATATTTTCCAGTATGTTTAGAAAGGTGTAGTGAGAATCTTGGGACATGGTAGGGGATCTGTAGCAAACTACAATTTGGAATGCAGTCTTACCTAGAGTTAGTTGCACCTGGAGAATTTCAGACGCATTGTGTTGGACAACTAACCTGGTGGTGTGAATATCCTTGGTGAATATGGACACCTCCACCTTTAGTGTTTTGATCCTGGTTTGGTGTTCGAAAAGTGTGGTAAAAGTTGTAGCCTGGTATTGCAGGGGTGCTCTCTGGAGCCTTGAACCAGGTCTCAGTTACTGCACAGATATCGATGTTCTCCATTTTTAGGAGTGCCTCTAGAGAGTGCATTTTGAGGTTTAGACTTCTAGCATTGAGTAGCATTACCTTCAGATTTTGCATGCTTGTACCTGTTATGGTGGTGGTTTTGTCCTTTGAACTTTGCCTAAAAAAGGCACTATAGGGGTGGCAAGAACCTTAGCCAGTAACCTGAATCCCAGGGGTGACAGGTGCAGACCATCTCTGGCAAAGCATTGTGGTCTGTCAATCATGTCATCCCAGGCAGACAGATCCTGGAGCCCCTTTGAATGACACCAGAAGCTTAGCCAATTGCTGAAGTCAATCATTTTGTCCTTATATTGTGGTATCATTCTGGGCGAAGGCAGGATGCTACTCAGGGCTAGGGTCATACCTGCCTGGGCCACATGATCTGAGAGCTCTTCCATGTCTCTTTTCATGTAGTCCAGGGAGGTATGTCTCACGTCATTCACTCCAACATGGACAATGACAGAGTCATATTTGTACTTGTTGTGGAGTGACTTGAGTGCATGAGTTATGTGGCGGATCCTGGCACCCGACAGGCAACTCACTGTAATTTTCTCCTTGTTCAGCCTGGTGAGTGGGACATCAGTGTGCCTGACTATAAAGTCACCTATGATTAAAGTGTTAGGTACATTGTCTTGCCTTAGTGGCGGTTGAGGGTGGCACACTGGTGTTGTGAGCTATGTGACACTTTGGTTGTGATTGGTGTTTGTTTGCGTTTCAGCTTCGGAGGTCCTTGTTGCTTGGGCAGATTTCAGTTAAGGGCCTCCGCATATGTGGATTTAGTGTTGCTATGTGTGGGTGTTGGTTGTGTGAGTTTAGAAGGGCTATGTGTTGCTTGAGGTGTAGTGTGGGTGTTAACCTTCGCCTCTTGACTGTCTAGCACAATCTTGGGTGGATAGAGCTTTGCTTCCAGTTTGACTATGTAAGTGCATCTCTCACAGGTTGTAGTGTTGGGTGGTAGGAGGAGAGGGTTGTCTTTGTACATGAGGCAATTACTGCATTGCCCCAGTATGCCCAGATTCACCAGGTGGACAGGAAAAATCAACAGAAGCTGACTCTTGGGCATGCCTGGTTTGGTGCTTTTTTTGAAAAAATACAGGAGCTGTTTTCCCTTACCTTAGCAAGGTACTTTGCAATTATAGGCTGTTTAGTGCCTATGATTAATTTCTCCTTATTAATACGGAGAGTTGAGTGCTTGTATCAGTTTAAGGCTTCCTAGTGCTTTCCAACAGGTATTAGAGCAAGTGCCAGTCACAGGGATGCTTAAAGGCAAGATGAAAAAAATGGTTTATCCTAAACACTGCAGTGTGCACAAGAGAAGTTAGATGTGAAAGTAGGTAACTTAAGTTTTACCTGTCTAAAAAGTTAAGTTTTAGTGGAGAGTCACTATTTTTAAAACAGCAAGATAGATTGAAAGGGGGGTGATCACTTTTGTATTCTGGTACTATGGAATACAGTACAATGGCCAATAAATTTAAATAGTTGAAGGGGAGTGATTTAATAAAATGGTAATTTTGTGCTTACTCACACAAGCCAGTGAAAGCAGAGAGGAAATGAGATATATGGTCAAATTAACAGAAGAGGCAGGCAACTAGAAAGACAGTAGTATGTAAGAACACAACAGTGACAGGGGGGATTTCTGTCTGACTCACAAGAGACAGAGCTGTGGTGTCTTTTGAAGTTTTAATATGCAGTTAAAAGCAGAACACAAGCAAAACATAAGGTAAAGAAAACAAATCACAGCACTCAAAATATAAAAAGGCAATAAACTAATCAAAATACAACAAATAAAAAGCAAACCAACCTTTCTCTCACAGCAAAGTGTAGCAGAGTCTGGGTGAGCCTTTGCAATAAAGCTCTGAAATGTTTTATTTTACCCCTTAAATAGAAGGTTTAGTTCCTACCTCCACCCCCTCCGTTTACAAATGATTAACCTTAAGTGACCTATTCTATCTTATGAATGAGTCCTTAATTGATCAGTTCTTATTTCTGCCTGACTCACAAGAGACAGAGCTGTGATGTCTTTTGAAGTTTTAATATGCAGTTAAAAGCAGAACTCAAGCAAAACACAAGGTAAAGAAAACAAATCACAACACTAAAAATATAAAAATGCAACAAACTAGTACAAAATACAACAAATAAGAAGCAAACCAACCTTTCCCTCACAGCAAAGTGTAGCAGAGTCTGGGTGAGCCTTTCTAATAAAGCTCTGAAATGTTTTATTTTACCCCTTAAATAGAAGCTTTAGTTCCTAGCTCCACCCCCTCAATTCACAAATGATTAACCTTAAGTGACCTCTTCTATCTTATGTTGTTGTTGTTGTGTCTTTCAGCTTATCCCAGTTAAGGGTCGCCACAGCGGAACTCCGGTCCGCTAATGTTTGGTAGTGGATTTTTACATGCCGAGTTACCAGCCCTGACGCACCACCTTCAACGAAGGCACACCCATTCATGCATGCCTCCACACAGAAGACGATCTAGCTGAGAATCGAATGGGACAACGTCTTGCTGTGAGGCGACAGCGCTACTGCAGCACCACTACTGTGTATGAGTCCTTAATTGATCAGTTTAAATTTCTGCCTGACTCACAAAAGACAGAGCTGTGGTGTCTTTTGAAGTTTTAATATGCAGTTAAAAGCAGAACACAAGCAAAACACAAGGTAAAGAAAACAAATCATAGCACTCAAAATATAAAAAGGCAATAAACTAATACAAAATACAACAAATACAAAGCAAACCAACCTTTCTCTCACAGCAAAATGTAGCAGAGTCTGGGTGAGCCTTTCCAATAAAGCTCTGAAATGTTTTATTTTACCCCTTAAACAGAAGGTTTAGTTCCTAGCTCCACCTCCTCAGTTCACAAATGATTAACCTTAAGTGACCTCTTCTATCTTATGAATGAGTCCTTAATTGATCAGTTCTAATTTCTGCCTGACTCACAAGAGACAGAGCTGTGGTGTCTTTTGAAGTTTTAATATGCAGTTAAAAGCAGTTATAGGGTGTGTGTGGATATGGCTGTCCTACATGTTTTAATACCTGTCATGTCAGTACTATGTTTATTAGGAAACCCCCATCTGTAGGGTCATCTGCAGACTGGGCCATTGTGTGGTGCCTTTTGTTCCTTGTGTTACCCACAGAGCACCTATCTGTGAACTGCAGAAGCATAGTGTGAGGATTGCAGTTAGAACATGGTGACAGCCATGAGAGTTACTAACTTCATATCCCTCATAGGACATATGTTGCAACAAACCTTGTTACAACAGTAAATGTATGAGGTTATCACAGCAACATGTCAATATTGGCCCTGTGTTTGTGCCTCCAGCCACAACTCTGTCAACCTTTGTACATATGTCATGCAGTAAGATGTGCATATGTTCTGTGCACCATATTTATTGACATCATATCCGATAACAAGCCAGTGAGATATCAGACTTCTGCACATGTTATGTATAGTAGGGGTTATATTTGAGGACATAACCTGGGCATTCTGTGGTTGTGTGTACAGTACTGAGGTTTGTGTACTTATGGTGATTGTTGGCAGTGTGTGTATTGTGAATATGTACCTTGGCCTGTGTACAGACTGTGGTAGATGTCATTGCTCTTGGTCCTGTTCTATCTGATGTTACATGATGCTCCACTGTATGTTACCCTATCGGCTTACATGTTTATAGGGCCAGACATACACATGTCCCATACCACAGACAGGCATCGGACCGCACTGTGTAATGGCCCAGTATATGTACGGTTAGTGTGTGAGTGGCACATATGAGGATGGTATTGATCAGATAGTCCATATACTGTAATATTACGCTAGCGTACCATATGTGGCTGTGGCTGTGTTCATATTGGTTGTGGTTATGCACTTTCACATAGGTGTCTGTTACTCTGTGCTGTGACATGCCTGTAGAGCCTGCTATATATGCAGGTACATGTGTATTCCCCCATAGGAAATGTAGGGCAGTGTTGTGGCAGTTTGCCTGTAGCCTGCACAGTGCTTTGTTACATGCCTAGCAGCTTAGTGTACTTACCCAGTGAGATGTTATGTCCAGATACTTGCCAGATGTACTGCTGCTGGGCCACTACAACAGTCATGAATATCAGACATAGCAGTGGGATGATGTACAGATGTATGTCACTAACTAGTGGGTAGTATGTGGCCATGGCACCTCTGTACCAGCAGTTAATATGTGTCAGAAGAGACAGGGGTGTGTGAATGCATAACCTATGGGGCAAATGTATACCAGTATTTACGTGATATGCCCATCTACATGGCTGTTAACATCCAATCCACATTGTCAGCTTGGTCCACATGTCTTGTACTAAGGGGCTCTGTGTATACCTCTGGACTGACCAGAGTGTGTCAGACTGTCTGCATATATTGACCATATCTCTGCTGTAGTCCACAGGGACATTACTGTGCTAGCAGTAGTACTTTACTATGATGTCCTTAGGATGTCTGTCAGTAGCCAATGGCACACACGTTAAAAGCAGATGTGACCTCCCACACACAACATGTCTGTGAAGACAATCCCTATTACAGTAGCAATAGTCTACAAATATAGCTGCAATACATACCTGACATCCCCTTGCACTAGCGTTGCCACCCCTCCTTTTTTTCCTGGAGTGTCCGGAAATAAATACAGCACTCTGGTTCTCTGGTTCTTGCTCTGAGCCTCCGGAATTGAAGTGCTTCGTCAGTGCATCTGTACGCTGACAAAAAAAAAAATTGCCATCTTGCTTGATTGGCTGCTTGCTGCATTGGGGAACAGCCAATTAACAAGCTCATGCAGCAAGCAGCCAATCAATAACTAGACTAGCTAGTAGATGCCTGCGAAAGCCCGCGAAAAATAAAGAATAAAAAGCGGGGCTTTAAGCTATGTGTTGCCTTTTTTTTTTAAACAGGTGAACTTCAGGACTGAGATTTTCTTTGCTCGTTTGTGCTGTTGCGCTCTTTACAGATTCATGAATCAGAACTTCAGCGGACAGCGGTGGACTGGTGTGGTGGTCTTGCTTCTTCTTGTGCGGTGTGCCTGCTTGACAGTTACTGCAATCGGGACTCAGGAGACCTCTGCTGCTTGTTCTTGCCGACCTTAAGGGAAGGACGGTGCCATGGTATTTTACTGCTCTAGCCTCTGCTGCAGCCTGCATAAGGTGGGGTTTGGGAGCCCTTTTTCCCTGTCTGCTGCTTGCTCTGCCTCTGCACAGTGTTAGCTTGTGTCCTGCCTGTTAATAGGAACCCTGCTTTTCTCAGAGGTAAGTGCTAGAATTTGATCTAGAAATGGAATGGAAAGGATGTAGATTTTTAAGTGTGTGGCAAAGGGAACAGAGATACTGCCAGAGATACTGCCAGCAAAGTTACTAGTAAATTTTGTACATGTTAAATTTACATGAATCCACTTCATTGATAGTGACAGCAAGTAATTTGTATAAGATGCTTGTGTTATAACAGTATCAAAGTAGATGCTGTATAAGATGCTTGTGTTATAACAGTATCAAAGTAGATGTTGTGGTGATATGATGTATATTACTTCTAGTTTGTAATCACCACAACATCTACATTGATCTGTAGTTTCTAGGATACTGCCTGCAGACTGAGATATATAGCAAGGAAGGGTTGGTTTGGCTGTTTTTACTGCATAGTTATTTTAATTATTTTTTTATTTTTTGTGTGGTTTTTCACTTTAATGTTACAGTGAATATATACGGAGTACGTGATTTTTATAAGATGCTTGCTATGACTGTAGAACTGTCATTTCTGTAGTTTGTCATCACTGCAATGTTTACCTTTATCTGCGCTCTATACCAAAGTTTACTTTGGCTCTGTGTAAATCTTTCATGTGGTTTTTGTACTTTGATGTTACAGTGAATATGAGTACATGATTTGTATAGGATGCTTGCTATGACTGTAGAACTGTTATTTCTAGTTTGTCATCACCATAATGTTTACCTTGATTTGTGTTTTTCTTTCTAGGGTGTACTGTCTTGGGTATACAGTAAGACTTAGTTTAGTTTACTGTTTTTCTTTGAGGCTGTCAGTGTTTGAAATATTTCATGTGGTTTTGAACTTTGATAAAACAGTGAATATATACGTAATATTTTCTTTTTAATAAATGTATTTAAACCTTTCATTGTGGCGTAGAGATATTTAAGTTTTGAGAGTACTTGTATATTTATTTAGTGACTATGGGGGCCACTCTAGCTTGCCGTTGGTCAACCTTCCAATTTGTGTTAATATTACTATTGCATAGTAAGATTGGACATACTTTGTTAGGGCCTTAAAGTAACGCATAAGGAGTGGGTGGCAATGAGTACACCTGTGCCAGACTTTCTTGTGTGTGTGTGTGTGTGTGTTTGTGTGTGTGTGTGTAAATCTGACCTCATAGTCTGTCAATTGCTTGAGTGGGGGCCCAAAGCACTGGCTGCACAAATAAGATGCTGGAGGTCTTCACTTGGCCACCCTGCTCAACTCTATAACTGTGCCAGTGGGGTCTGTTATTGGGTATCTGGAGTGGAGAAAGGGGGAGAAACCAGCCCCAAGTTGACTGTGGTCTCTGTGCTGTTAAGGGAAATTGCACTTAATGTGGGGTGTTGTAATCCTCTCTGAACATGCCCCACTGTTGCCAGTGGTGAGGATTGAGGGTCCTGTAGTGGTGGGTCACCACACAGAGTAAGTTTTAAATGCATAGATATTGATGTATTGTCAAGCTTCTTGGAATGTTTTGTCTGCTGATGCTCCTGTATTTATGATCCAATATTGATAACAGGCCAGGTGTGCTTGCTGCAAGCAATTACAGTTGTGCAATTTTAAGCTGTATATCATGGAAATGTTTTGTTTTAGCCCCTATGTTTGAATACAGCACTGGCTATTGTCTTTCAAAATAGTCTGATTCATGGTGGCATTTTAACTGTCTTTTACATTCCACTTTCTTGTCCTAAGGTATGGCTTAAAATTATTTGCATATATTAAACTTCATATCTTTTAGGAAATGCGCAGTAAAAACTGTTATTCTAACACCTAAGACTGTACCATTTCTGTGTCTCTGGCACAGCCTATTGTAGATTTATTGCCTAGGTTGAAAGACATTGTGTTGTTTAGAACAAAATGGTCAGAGTTTGCCTGATTGTTCTCATACTGTGTGGATTTCTACCAAATGATAGAGGGTTGAAGTCACTAAATATTTGGTAGGCTTCTATCTTAAAGAAAATGCATGGCCTGTTCTAGGACTGTAGTATTTTAAAATCTGATTTTTGAGCAGTCTCTACGCAAGTTATTACTGTTGCAGCCAGAGGCCATTATGATTGCTGAGCTATGTATTTCGTCTTTATCATCATGTCAGGCCACACTATGTCCAGTTTGTTTCTATGCAAGTTATTACAGTTGTAGCCAGAGGGTATGATTGCTGAGCTACCATGTATTTCATCATTATCTTGTCAGTCCACAGTATCCCTGAACTTTGTTGCTGTGTCCAGACTCAGTTGAATAACTGCAATGGGCTCAGCATAACAGTAAAGGGTCTTGGGACATTGCTTTAGTGTCTGACCCATAGGTTTAATACACAGTTGAATGTCTTCTGTGCACATTCTGCTGTCACACCAGGTTCATGTGTGTAACAGCTGCAGAATGTTCCTGAGACAGGAGTTGCTTCTGCCTTTCATGGCTTAACCTTTACTGTTACTTTTTCATGTGGAGTCTCTTTTTCACATGTTTTTTTCCTTATGTCTGGAGATTCACATGTGAATGTGAGCAACTCTGGCTACTGGCTAGTGACTGACACAGGCCCCACCAGGCACTGGTGTTGGTCACATAATAGTGTTTTGATTTTGTATTAACAGCTGTTTCTGTTTATTGTAGTGGTGTTGAGTAAGGATCCTGCATGAATCGTGCTTGAGAAAAGGTCAATGGATCAGCAAGAGGCTGAAAGCGTGTCTCCTAAGAAGCTTTTTTACAGTTATAATAAGGTGTAGGAGCAAAGCTACTCATGGGTGCAACCTGTTCCAAATGCAGATGCCATGGCAAAGTGCACATCCTGTGGAACAACTTTCACTGTAAATGGGATGGGGAAAAGGCACTGAAAAGCCATCAGAAGTCAGACAAACATCAGCGAAGCCTTCAGCTGCAGAGGCAGAACCTTGTAATGACAAAGTTTATTCAGCCACGTAGTGCAACCAGTGAAGCTTCCAAAGTGACTGCAGCTGAAGTGACAGCAGTCTATCATGGAGTAAAACATGGTCACTCATATGTATCCATGGACTGTGGAGGTAAGCTGGCACCGACAGTTTTCCCTGATTTTACTTTGGCTTCAAAATTCAGCTGTGGGAAGACCAAATCTGAGAGTATTGTCATGAATGTACTTGCACCTCATTTAGAGGAGCTCCTTCTGCAGGAACTTGGCAATTCCTATTTCTCAGTGGGATCAGATGCATCCAATAAAGGGAACAGAAAAATGTTCCCTTTGGTTATTCAGTACTTCACTCACACCCATGGCACCCAGGAGAAACATCTGGATTTCTACAAGGATCATAACAAATGTGCCGAATGCATCTTTACAAGAATAAAGGACATCCTTGTGCAGAAAGGACTCAAAGTACAAAACATTGCTAGCTATGCTGCAGACAATGCCTCTGTGAATTATAGAAAACACAGATCTGTTTTTAAAAGTTTGAAATCTGAGGTGCCTCACATCATTGCAGCAAACTGTTTATGCCACGTAATACATAACTGTGCCAAGCATGCAAGCAAGTCCCTTGCAAGGTTTGATGTGGAGACTCTGGTATTGAAAGTATATAGTGAGTTTTCAACATCTGCTAATAAAATGGCACTGTTGAAAGACTTCTATTCTTTCCTAGACCAGGACTTTAAGGAAATCATGCAGCATATTGTAACAAGGTGTCTGTCTTTGTTCCCAGCTGTGGCGAGGCTGGTAGAATTTTGGCCTGCTATTAAAAGTTATTTTATTAGGGCCCAAGGACTGTCACCCCCTTATCTGGAGATTTGTGGAGGCTGATGAGGATGGCATCAGTTGGGATATCTCAGAGGCAGAGTGCTACGTACATTTCATGCACTACATCCTGCAGGTATTCCACAAGTCTATAGCAAAGCTTGAAAGTAACACACTCGCTACTCCTGAGTTGTACACAGTGATGAAAAATCTTAAAGATGAGTTGCAGAGAAGGCTAGATAACCAATTCTTTGGTGCTAAAGTTTCATTTCCCTTACATCACTTTATTCCAGCTGTTGTACAGCAGGTCTGTAGGAACGTCTGTGATTTTTACAGTAAAGCACTTTCTTACCTACAGAAGTGGTTTGACTATGATAATAGTCCCTTTAAAGCTATGCAGGTCCTCAGCCTCCAACATCCTGTAACTTGGCCAGAACTACGTACAGTTGCAGATGTTTTCAAATTGGACGTGGACATTGAAGCACTTTACTCAGACTACTACACTTTAACTGCTGCATTGCCAGCCCTGTTACAGATGACAGAGGCATCTGTAAGTGATTGCTGGGTGACTTTTTTTAGTAACGCTCCAGACTGCAAAACGCTTTACAAACTGGTGCAGTTTGCCCTTTCAATCCCCCCCAGCAATAGCTTTGTGGAAAGGGTTTTTTACTTATGGGGAATGCATGGACTGATACAAGAAATAGAATGCTTGTGTCTCTTCTGAAGGCAGAGTTGCAGGTCAAGCTAAACTTTAATATGAGTTGTTCGCAGTTTTATTCATTTGTGAAAAATAACCAGCCATTACTTGAGGCTGCTAGATCAAATGGAAAATATAGCTTCAAGTATAAGCAATGATTTCTGGCAAAATTGAGAAGACACTTTATACAATTGCTTTTCTTTTTCATCCAGTGGTGTCATTTTTGATGTACTGTTGTCTGTAGTGAACCCTTAATGTACTGATTTTGAGTGAATTACTGCTATTTTTTTTATATCTAAATGTATTTTTTTCCATTTTAGTACTACCTACATGTGATATTAGACTTGTGCTGAAGGGTTAGTTTTCCCATGCTTGTTTCATCTAGTGGTCATTTTGATGCATTGTGTAGTGATGCACTGCGTGTAGTAAACCCTTAAATGAAGTACTGCTAAATACAGTTTTTTTTTAATTTACTTCTGACTCGTTGCATATTCTATTTAGTAGTAACTGTATGTAATCAAGACTTGTGCTGAAGGGTGCTAGAGCAAAGAGGCGTGGCTATTAAATGGACTGGGTGTGGCTTGATTATGCATGGGGCGGGGCCTGTTTCTCAGGAAATGGCACAATAGAAAGGTGGCAACCCTACCTTGCACTAAGAGGTTGGGACTATTGGGGCTGAGGTAGGGCTCCACTCCATGTTCAGGACATATGGTGAACATATATGTATATATAATTATCCATATATCTATATAGATATATACACATAGACATATCGACATGCATAGATGGATATGTATATGTACACACATATATATATATATATATATATATATATATATATATATATATATATATATATATGTGTGTACATATAAACACTCAGATATATACATATACAGAGCAATATATGTCTACACCTATACAGACAGAGATACATATGCACATATATGTATGGATATCTACATATATACTGATAGTAATAGGTATATCAGAATAGATATATATGCACGTATAGGTATAGATATCTACATATATATCCACATAAATAGGCATATCTGTACACATAGGATGTGCATACATCTATAGCTATACATACATATATCTATATATATACATATATATCTATATCTATATATATATATATATATATATATATATATATATATATATATATATACGAAGAGATGTACACATGACCATATATATGTTGCACTATACAGATGTGTATACAGACATATGTATGAGTATACATGTGTATGTACATGTAGACATATATCGACCTATTATATGTATATATCCATATTCCTGTCATGTGTACACGGTTGTGTATACCCTCCCAGATGTATCTCACGGTATGCATCTGATATGTGTACATTATGATAAAACAACATATGTGATGCAACAGTCATATTAATAACAAGTACTATACAATTGTGGAAGTAAAGGCAATTGTTCAATACTACTCAATATGTGTATTGACAGATATATTGGTAAAACAACAGCTGTTTTCACAGTGGTCATGGGCTAGTGGTTAAGTGTTGTGACTATAGTGTATAGGGTTCTGGGTTCAAGACCTGCAAGGGCTGTTCATTTTGTTGCTGGGCAGAATGGGGGCTGTCGGATACAGAGTGGTTAAGAAGGTTTTGAGCAGCTTTAAGTGGGTTTGCGAGAAGCTAAGTGGTGCTAAGCTATGGGTAAATGTGCAGGTGCTTACACAGTGTAGGCTTTGCTTACCAGTGTGCAAATCAGCTCAACTGTTATATTGCAGCAATGTTGATACTTGCTAAATGTGGCTTAGCCCTGGTAACCAGTTCATACCACCCAGTCTGATAACATGGCAGAGTAATGACATCTGTAATAAGTGTATGTAATGCCATGTACAGTACATGCACCTATGTGCTGTCATTATAGTAGCAAGGGGTGTGAGTGTCATGTGTGGGACACAGACATATATGAGGCCTGTACAGCACTGTTATCCATATGAATGTATTATATACAGGGTAGTAGCTAGGGGAACGTGCTGTCACACTGGCATGTAGTGAATCATGGTGGTACTACTGTTGACAGTGCTTACCCAGGCAAGAGCAGAGTGCTAAATGTAGTACTGACAACAGGCACACCTGCAGGTATAGCTGGACTCTGAGGCCTCCCTATTTTATCCCTGGTGTGTGAGCTGTGTCACAGTATATAACCCTACTGGGTAATGATCCGACATGTGGAATGTAACTGTAGACTACCGTCTGTGCAACACATATTAGTGAGAGTTTCTGACATGTAGTTATGGCATACATATTGTTGTCAAACGTCTGTCTGTCAACACAATCATCCTACTGCATAGCTACTTGCCAAGCTTATGACTGTCAGTCCCTGTACAGATGTGCAGATGACAGGTATCCAGCTGGGATATGTACAGGCAACCTAAGCTTGATTGACAATGACATGTCTGCCCAGCTGTGTAGGAACTGGCAAATATAGAAGATGACACCCTGTACACATCACATACCATGGGTACTTCCACTAAACTACCACAGTCAACAGAACATGCTTGGGTACAGGTCTCCATCCCAGACACTAACCATGTGTCACAATGCATGTTGCATACATACCAACCTGATCACCTCAGTGGCCATGTGCAGGAGACACATGGAGTATTAGCTGATGCATGTCATTCTCACCCTGAGGGTCACCACAATAGTGTCTGTCGATAGATTGCCTGCTGATACTTGGCAGGTGGCAGGATACCACTGTACACACAACCCCTACACAACCCATCTCTCCTTGGACAATAGCTAGGTACACGGCCATGACCACCTGCAGCGATGCACCCCTGTACTGACACATGTGTATGTGTGCATGACTGAGTATAGCAGTGTCTGTGTTAGCACACCTGCACTTGGGAATTCCATGAGGGCCTTCACAACCACTGCAACACACATTGCCATAGTCAGTTGTGGCTGTTGCTATATGGGACATTACATGTACCCTGTTAAGCTCCTCTCCATACTGGCTACACGAGCCTTGCAGTACCAGCCCAACAGTGTTGTACAAATGGGTAGATAGGCATGGGATACCCAATGTTCATAGGTTCATAGGTTCATAGGTTCATACTAGGCTATCTGCCCGAGGGCATTTACAAGCCTAGCCCATAGTTTTGTGGCTTACGCCACCCCTTTAGTATGGGGAACTATACCCATTATTTTGCTGTGCCTCTGTTGAGCAGTGACACTGAGGTAATCCCTGGGGTATATCTGCGATCTCCCATCCATTGGTCAAGATTTCTCTTGAACAAGGCCAGCGAGGTGCTCTGCCTCACATATACCGGGATTTTATTCCACAGCATAGGGAGTCTTTGGGTGATGAATCTATCCCTCCAGCACGTCCTATTAATAGCCGTGTCGAGGTTTAAGTCGCCCAGCCTTGTGGCTCTGACGGATCTAGATTTTTTGAGGTGAAGCATATGCATCAAATCTGGGTTTGACATGGCCTTGTATGTTAGGCAAAGGTCACCTCTGAGCAAGCGGTAAGCGACTGAATAGAGCTGGAGTTCTTTCAGTCGGGCAGCATAGGACAGATGTTTGAGACCCTTTATCCTTTTGGTGAGGAACTTTGTGGCCTCTCCAGCTGCTGCAAGTGTCGGGTCAGATACATTCCGAATGGGGCATTGTACTCAATCATTGGTCTGATGAGTGATGAGTATAGGGAGACTATGACCTCCCTTGATCTAGATGAGAATCCTTCATGATAAGGTGGGCAATGTAGAAGGTCTTCCTAACTACTTTAGCTACATGGGTGTCGAATGACAGACTACTATCAACCTGGGTCCCCAGGTCCCTGATAACTTCTTCTGTACTCAGTGGATTGCCACCTATTTGGTAGCTAGGGGTAACCTTGTTTTTCCCGAAGGGTATGACTATGCATTTTGGCATTTAACTTTAGGCCATGGCTCTGGCACCAGTTATCCGCTTCTGTGAGACCCTTCTGAAGGATATCTGTGTCAGATGTGTTTTCTACTATGGCCCAGTTTGCAGTCATCTGCAAACTTTGTCAGCCATAACCCTCCTGTGTTTGCTTGTACTGGAAAAGTAGATGCCAAACAAGAGTGGGCCCAGGACTGAGCCCTGTGGTACACCACTTGTGACAGGCTTTGAGTCTGACATGGCGCCAGCAACTCTGACCCTGTGGGTTCTGTCACTCAGCCAGTTTGCAACCCATCTTGTGATGTATGGGTTAACATTTAAGCTGATGAGTTTTTCAATGATACCCGAGTGGGGTATTGTATCAAAGGCCTTCGCCAGATCGAGGTAGGCTGTATGGACTGCCTTTCCTCATCAATGGCTTTGGTGACTGTTTCAAAAGTCAACCAAGTTTAGAAGGCATGATCTGCCTTTGACAAAGCCAAACTGGGATGGATCCAAAGTCTGCAAATTCCCTATGTCTTTATTTATGAGGTCCATTATGATCCTCTCCATGGCTTTGCAGATAAGGCTTGTCAAGCTAATGGGCCGGTAATTTCCAGGGTCGGTGGAGGCACCGCCTTTGTGAAGTGGGACCACAGTTGCAGTGCGCCACACCCTGGGTACGTATCCAGAGGTAAGACTATGATTAAACAGCTGTCCTAGCTATGGGTTTAATTCCTTGTTGAGTTCGTGGAGCACACAGCCGGGATACCATCAGGTCCCATGGATGCTGTGTTTTTGCTTTGAGAGAGCAGTTCTCACTTGGGCGTTGGAGATGTTTGGGGGCTGCAATCGCTGGTATAGATATCTCTCCTTTGGGGAGGGAAAAAGTTTGCACTGAACCTGTCAGCCAGTATGTTGGCAATGTCTGTAGGATCAGTAATCTTCACATCATTTTGAACTAGTTCTGAGCATATCTGGGAGTTTCCTCCCAGGTTTCTAACATAGCTAAAGAAGGCCTTATGATTGTCTTTTGAGTCTTTAGCTATTTTTCTCTCAAAATTTGCTTTGGATGATTTTATGAGAGCTCTTAGTTTTTACTTATAGTGATCAAGGGTGTCTTACCTTTTAAGGATTTTGCTCTATCTTGTAGTAGCTTCCTCCTTTGTTGTAGAGTTTGTTTATGGCTGGGGTCCACCAGAGTGGACGCTTGCCTTTGGTACAAAGAGTCTTTGTTTTGCTTGGGATTGCCTTATCCATGCAGTCCTGCAGGTGCTGGTAGAAGGCATTTGTAAGTGATTCAGCGGCTTGAGTACTGTTTTCCGCCGGCTCGCGCGCCTTAAACGACACCACACTAGTCTTTAGAACTGTGAAGTCGCCTTTCGAGAAGTTCTTTCCTGTGGTCTTTTTATTTCTGGTGGGGTGGGATGAGGACCTCCAGCGAGATTAGTTTGTGATCTGATCTCACCAGTGAGGGGTATACTTCCGGTGTTGAACATTGTGCTCCCATGTTCGTGATGATGAGATCAAGTATGTTTTCTCCTCTTGTGGGGATGGTGACTAGTTGTTCCATGGCATTTGAGTTTATGAATTCCAGGAACTTTTGGGCTAGGGTGTTTGGGCTTGAGTAGTGTTCCCAGTCTATATTAGGGTAATTGAAGTCACCTAGTATGATGGTGTTTGGTGATACATTTAACCCCTCTAGTGTTTTCAGGAAGGCCATGTGAGGTTCCTGAGTTTGTGAGGGTGGCCTGTAACATGCTACAATTTGCAGAGCAGTCTTGCCTATGGTTAATTGCACCTGGATGGTCTCCGATGCATCGTGCGTTGCCACCAGTCTTGAGGTGTGGGTGTCTTTGATGAATATGGATACCCTCCTTTCTTGGTATTGTCCGGATTTTGGGGCCGGAACGCATGATAAGAGGTAAAACCTGATAGTGCTGGGGTGCTCTCAGGAGCCTTGAACCAGGTTTCTGTCACTGCACAGACATCGATGTTCTCCATACTGAGAAGGGCCTCGAGTGCGTGCATTTTGAGATTTAGACTTCTGGCATTGAGCAGCATTACCCTTAGTTTTTTTCCTTTTTGTGTTCTAGGGTGGTAGGTTTAGAATTTGAGCCTTGCCTAAAAAGGCACTATGGGGTGGCAAGAGCCTTTGCCAATATCCGAATCCCAGGGTGACAGGTGCAAGCCGCCCTCAAGCAGCGTGGCTTGTCCAGCATGTCATCCCAGGCAGACAGACATTGGATCCCCTTTGAATGACACCAGAATTTAAGCCAATTGTTAAAGCTGATCATCTTATCTCTGTATTGTGGCATCATTCTTGGTGAAGGTAGGATACTGCTCAAGGTCAGGGTCATACCTGCCTGGGTTACATAATCAGAGAGCTCCTCAATGTCTCTTTTCATGTAGTCCAAGGAGGTCTCAGGTCGTCGCTTACACCAGCGTGGACAATGACTGAGTCATATTTGTACCTGCTGTTGAGAGACCTGAGTGCTTGCGTTATGTGGCGGATTCTAGCGCCCGACAGGCAGCTTACTGTGACCTTCTCCTTACTCAGTCTGGTGAGCGGAACGCCAGTGTGTCTGACTATGGAGTCACCAATGACTAGTGTGTCTGGCATTGTGTTTGGCCTTAAGGGCTGTGACTGTTTGACACTCTGACTGTGAGGTCTATGTGTTGCAGGTGTTGTGTTCTGAGGTGGTGGTTGTTTGGGTGTCTGCTTTGGTGGCCTCTGCTGTTTTGGTAGATTTTTGATCAGAGCCCGAGTATGTCTTTGTGTGTTTATGTGTATGATTTGAGGTTGTGATGGTACTATGTGAGACTGGGTCTATAGTGTGTGTGGTAACCTTCTCCTCCTGACTGGTCTTGCCAGTCCTATGTTGAGAGAGCTCAGCCTCCAGTTTGGCCGTATAGTTGCATCTCGCATGTATTTGTGTTTTGTGGGAGGAGGAGAGGGTTGTTCAGGTACATGAGGCAATTGTAACATTGCCTCAATATTCCCAGGTTCACCAGCTGAGCAGGAGAGGACACTAGCAACTGATCCCTCGACATGCTAGAAGGACTAGACAAAAAACTTTAAAAGAGATTCCGGGGACGTGGTGACCGAGAAATGGGGGTTTGCCTTTTGGGGTGCTATCTATAAGAGTGCCGTATCAAGGTAATAAGTACTGTAGGAGCAAGTGCTAGGTTTAACAGATAGAGAAAAGTCTACTTGGAGTCAAGTAGAGATGATCTTTTAGGTATTAGAGAAAGTGCTAGTAACAGGGATGCTTAAAGGTAAGATTGAAAAGAATGCACTCTGCAGTGTGCACTAGAGAAGTTAGATATGAAAGTAGGTAACTTGAGTTTTACCTGTTTAAAAAGTTTAGGTTAGTGGAGAGTACTTATTTTTAAAAAAGCAAGATGACTGAAAAGGGGTGGTTACTTTTTTTATTTTTACTACTGAAATACTGTAGGATTGGCCAAATAATAAAATAAATGAAGGGGGTGGTGGTTTGGTTTTTTGATGGTTTTGTGATTACTATAAGCCAGTGAAAGTAGAGAGAAATGAGATATATGGTCAGATTAACATAAGAGGCGGGCAACTAGAAAGACAGTGGTATTCTGCCTGACTCAGAACAGAGAGAGCTGTGGTCTCTTTTGAAGTTTTAATATGCTGTTAAACAGAATGCAAGCAAAACACAAGGTAAAGAAAACAAACTACAGTATTCAAAATATAGAAAGGCAATACAGAAATACAAAAAATAACAGCAAACTAACCTTTCCTTCACAGCAAAGTGTAGCAGAGTCTGGATGAGCCTTTCTGGTAAAGCGTAAATGTGTTCTGGCAAGTGTGTGTATGCGTGCATGTCTGTATATCTGTAGGGTACAGCATTCCGAGGCCACATACTCCTATTACAATGCCCATTGCCACACAGTAGTACAGATAGTGTTGTTGCTGGCCATTGGTGAGGCATGACAATGCAACACCCTACTATGCATGTGGACTGTGCATTAGATGTATATCCCTGTAGTATCACTGTTGGGGTATACTATGGGTTGTATCGCAGTCATGGCCAATGTGTGATGGTGAGTATGGGAGAGTGTCATCAAGGGTTTCAGGGAGTACAATATCCACTGGAGGATGTGGGTGCTGTGTACACTGTCATTACACCAAGGTACACCTGGTGTATGTCCCATGTATCACGTTATGGTTACCACTGTCACCATCAACCATACAGGTAACTGATACCACAATCCATGCCAGTTATCCATGTGCTATGTGCAGCCTACCTGTAACACATTGGACACATGGTCAAGTTAGTTAGCAGTGATAGGCCCTGGTCTCTCAGATGTGTGTCTGGCTGTTATGCGTCTGTTAATGTGTATATGAAGATATGTCACACTATGTATTGTCCATATACACCCATTACAACCCCCGTTAGCATACTATACATGTCTGGGGATGTTCTGCATGTAACATGTAACCTGGGACACACCTCACCCTAAACGCTGTGTGTTGTGTGCAATGTAAGCCAAACACTTCAGTATCACTACATACCTAGGTAGGGATCTAGTCCCAGTGTTGCCAAATAGTGTGCATGTATGTGGATGGGTCTACATCAGGTTGCAGGGTATACACGCTCCAGCGGGTCAACTGTCCATGTGGCAGAGGCAATAACCGTTATACTAACCTGTGACATGTGTTCAACTGTACCCCAGATATGTCACAGCCATGGTGTCACCTCAGTGCCATACCCCTGTTGTGGAGTATAACTGCAGACCATCCTAGTACTGACACATGTACACCTACAACACAAATGGATAACATTATAGAGACCACAATCAACCAGTGTTACTAACAGCTATAATGCATCATTGCTGGATGGCTACACTACCTGACATATATGCATTACACTTTACTCCTTACAACATGTTACACTGCAGTACTGTGGTACACTGTAGTACAGTCACTATGTGCATCAGAACCATTTTAGACTGTCCCTGCATTGATGGAATGGATGACAGGGATGTGGCACAGGTATCATCATATGCACAGGGTGTGAGGCTGTGTTGTTGGTTTGCCAGAGGCCGAGGGTGGGCCATACATTTGACACCATGTGTGTGGGTGAGGGGTGTACTGAGGTGAGCTGGGAGTGGTGATGTGGTGTGTGTAGGTATGGGGTTGCCCTAGGTGTGTTTGTATAGTGTGTGGGTATGCATGCACACAGTTCTGCCATGTGGCTGCCATACACAGGTGTTTATGGACAGCTGCAGTCTGTACCTGACAGGGTGTGCAGTTCACTGCCTCTGGCCACAGACATGTGGACTGTGCCTGCTAGGCGTTCCATGGGCACGTCCAGGTACAGGCCTTGGTATGCTACTCTCACCTGCCGATGACAAATGTCCGCTGGTACTAGGTCTTTCCTGGGGCTGACCAGGACCATGTGCATGTGGCCTGCTGTGGTTTGGTGTGGACAGCACCCCTCTGGCAATGCTGAGACTGGTACTGCCACTACAGGAGCCCCTTGGTGTCCTAGCATGTCCACATTGACTGCCAGCTATTGGTGCTGCTGGCCTACATCCACGCGGCCATCGCCGCACCCCCCACATGTTCAAGCACAGACATACCATTCTCAGATCCATTTTGTATGCTGCTATTATTTAGTCCAAAATTGCCAAATCATCCCTATCTGATGATAAACCCTTGAGCAAGTTGGTGAGATCCATCTGTGGGTCAAGCTCCCATATAGCTTCTTATGAAAAAGAGAAAAAGTTATAATAAGCTGCTGTTGGACTGTGATATTCCCCAAATAATAATACAATTTAGATAGTTGTATATAATAAATGGCAATTCAAACAATCAGCACATATGTGTTATGTGGTTAAGTATATTGAGCACCTGCAGTTGCAAACAATACCAACCACTGAAAACTCGTTCACAGCAGTGCTAAGTCACCAGTCTAAATTCAGAAAATATTAATATATAAAGCCAATGCTTCCTGATAATATCAAAAGAACTGAGGACAGAAATAGCCCCTGCTGGACCCAGAGTTGCCAAATACTTTATGTACTGATAAGAAAATAAATATCAATATATGGCCCAAGGTTTTAGAAAATGTGGATAATAATAGCCCCTGCCTATATCAGTAACATACCACTTGTTAATACAGCAGTGCTACGCCCACAATCAGAAATATCAAACAAAATGGGAATGTATCCTCGTATCATTTGAGGACAATATTAACCCCTGTGTACACAAGTAATAGAACCAAAGTATAAATAATATGCAGTGCTAAGTCCTCAACGTCTTCACACCTCGAGCATACCCAAAAAGAGTTAATTGGTTGCCATTCAATATCCAAATATAGGTAGGCAATTCCCCAGTCCAACATGTAACTTATTAAGAATACAAAATATAAAAAACAAAAAGAGAAAGGCCCAAAAAATGGATATCCAACCTCAAAAGGTATATTTATAGTACTAAAGCTTCCAGGAGTGAATTCCTTAAATTAGGGATGCAAGACAATCCTACTCTGTATAGTGTTGTGACTATCTTAAAAAGGACTGGATTATATATGTTACTAGAAATCCGTCCTTATATATATATGGATGCCCCAAAAAGGCATTGAAAAGTCCCCAATTAGGGAATGTATCTTAATATTCCATGCACAACCTGTGAGACTCAGTTAATACACAGAAGACAGCTTATTATATAAACCCAACTTCTGAGCAAACTGCATTGTATGTACTGTCATTAATCACTGTTTCCAAAAACAAAATGGCGTCTCGAATGACGCAATTGAAAAATATAAGAAGTCTCCACAGTAAAATAGCACAAACACATAGTTACATATAATATCATAAAGCATATTAACTTTCACGTTGTAATAATAAAGTAGTATATAGTCCACAATGATTCTAGCAAAATAATTTTATTTATTTATTTATTTATTTTACATTTGTTGACCGGGCTAGTCCAGCTGGATATATGTCCATTTTCAGTGGAAGCCCGGGGAGAAAAGCTCCAACGAAATTACAAATAATTCACAGAAACAGTCAATATAAGGTAAAAATTATTTACACATTGAGTCAGAACATGAAAAATACTTGCAGACAGGCATAGTTATAGCAGGAAATTACATAAACAAAGTTTAGTAGATATTTGCTATACAGATTCTAAAATATAAGTATATAATATGGAAAAAGGAGAAAAAGAAAATAATTAAAATATTTAAATATTTTTTTTTTTTTTTTTTTTTTTACATATGTCTATAGGATGTTATGTAAGGAGGAATTAAGGAGGAAAGGAAAAAGAAAGGTTAATCTGGGTTGTTACAGGAACAAAGCCAGTGTTTATTAAGATGTGTTTTCAGCTGTTTTTTAAAGAGTGGAAGGCTAGACAAAGATGAGATATCAGATGGCAGTTTGTTCCACATTTTTCCAACAGAGTTAGAAAAAAGGCTGTCACCTGCAGAGTTATTGGGTATGGTAATATTAACCAGTAGTTTGTTTGAAGAGCGTAGGTGTTTCAAGTTATTATAATGCGTAATGAGGTTAGAGAGAATTGGTGTTTTAGAAGGCTGATATAGAATTTTGTGAGCAGTTAAGAGCTGTTGATAAATCAGCCTGTTAGGAAGTTCAAGCCAGCCTAGTTATTTTAGGTTATGACAGTGATGGGTTCTGAAGAGGGATCATGTGGCAAATCGAGCAATATTATGGTAGGATGTGGCAAGTTTCTTGAGGTTATTTTTAGAGAGGTTGGTATAAATAGTGGAAGCATATAGAAGGGTAGAGATAAGGTGAGAACTAACTAAGTTGGTCCGAGCTTCAGGAGTAAGGAATGGTTTGATTCTATAAAGGGAACCAATCTTTTTGTTTATTACTTTTATTGTGTTGTTTATATGAGAATCAAAACTGAGATTGTTGTCAATAGTTATTCCTAGTAGTTTTGTAGTAGCGTCAGGAGAAATCAGAGTGTTATCAGAGGAAGTAATAGAGAACTTAAGAGAGCTTGATTTGTGGGTAGGTGAGAACAATAGCAACTTAGTTTTCTTGGGGTTGAGGAGTAGGCAACGGTCAGAGAACCAGTGTTCAACAGTGGAAAAAGCTTTTTGGGTAAGTGACAGGAGTTCAGTCTGAGAGGAAGCAGTACAGATTATAGTGGAATCGTCTGCATATTGTATGCAAGTAGTGTTTGGAATAGCTGACTGGAGGTCGTTAATAAATATAGAAAATAGGAGTGGGCCAAGTATAGACCCTTGAGGTACACCTAAAGAGATAGGAAGGAGATTAGATAGTGAGTTTTTCCAAAGTACTGCCTGCTGACGGTTTTCTAGGTAAGATGTAAACCAGGATAAGGAAGAAGGATGAATTGAAAGGGATTTTAGTATATGCAGAAGGAGTTTGTGATTAACCATGTCGAAAGCTTTTGAAAGATCTATGAAGATAGAAGATGATAGATTAGTGTTGTTACGGTTATGGTTGATAGTGTTAGTAAAGGAGAGTAATGCAGTAGTGGTACTGTGAGAAGGTCTAAATCCATGTTGACTGTGAGCAAGTAGGTTGTTATGGAGAAGGTTGGGAGTTGTTTATGGATACACTTTTCCATGATTTTGGCTATAGGTGATAGCAATGCTATGGGACGAAAATTAGAGAAGTCATTAGAATTGCCCCCTTTGTGTAGTGGGATGATGTGAGATATCTTCCAAATGGAAGGGAAAATTCCTTCCTTTATAGATCTATTTATCAGGATTGAGATGGGATAGGCAATGGCTTTAGCTCCTATCTGAAGAAATTCTGCAGGAAGTTTGTCTGCAGAGGGTGTGGTGGGTTTAAGTTTCTGGAGGAGGGATAAGATAAATGAGGTAGGTACAGGTTGAAGGTAAAGGGGAAGAAAAGTGTGTAGAGTAGGAGTGGGTAATTTAGAGATGTCAGGAGGTAGGTGATTTGCTAGAGTTTGGATAGTATTGGTGAAGAAAGAATTGAAGTCATTAGCTATTTGTTTAGGATTGTTTGGATTAGAGTCCTGGGGATTTGGAGTGAGTGACTGACCTGGGGATAGAAGATTATTAATACTAGCCCAAAATTTTTTGGGTTCTTTTTTGGTGGTTTGTTGTAGTTGAAAGTAATAGTTCTTTTTGTCTGCCAGGATGGCTTTTTTTGTACTATTTCTAAGCTCTCTGAAGTTATGGTGGTCAGTTAGGTTCTTAGTGGAATGCCATTTATCCCAGGATTTATTTCTGAGAATTATTTTTTGCTTAGTATTGTTGGTTAGCCAGGGTGCTGTTTTAGCTTTGGTTCTAATAGTGCGACTTGGGGCATGGTTATCTAGTATGGATAGGAATGTAGAATTAAAGTATTCGACAGCATCATTCAGTGGAAGGTGTTTTAGTTGGGACCAATTACATTGTCTTAGTTCGGCAAGAAACTGATCAGAGTTGAATTGTTTTTTTGATCGTAGTGTTTTGTAGGTGGTAGGTAAGGCTAGGTTTGATTTGTGCCTAATGATATAAGTTAGTGAGTGGTCACTTAGGTCATCTGGAAGGGTGCCTAATTGATAGGTTTGTTGGGGAGTATTAGTAAGAATCCAGTCTAGGATGGTTTCCTTATTGTTGGTTTTATTAGTTCTTGTAGGACTACTAATGAGTTGTTTAAATCCATATAGGTTTATATGTGAGGTGGGGTTAGTACTGTTACAGGAGAACCAATTGATGTTAAAATTACCTAAGACTATTGTTTCTTGAGGGAGGTTGGTAGAGAGTGAATTGAGGATATGTTCAAGAGTGTTGATATTGTTTCCAGGAGGGAGATATGCACATATGATATTTATGGCTTTAGTAGTATTGACTTGGAGTTTGGAGCTAATTATTTCAGCATTATTGTCAAGGTTAAAAGTCAGATTTAAAGTACTAATTTGGAGTTGTGTTTTGTAGAGAATAGCTACTCCTCCCCCTTTTTTGGTAGTGTCCAAAAAATGATGATGTGTCCAAAAATGATTCCAATAGTATAAGCATGCGTATATACACCAAGATGAATTGTGCAAATGTTTCTGATTAGAAATTCAAACGCTAATGTTCCAAATAGCCCAATAATGTCCAAAACAATGCAAGTTGTTGTGTAAATCCAAAGCAGGGTATCATGAACGATCCCAAAAACGATGTTGTTTATTTGAAAATCATCCAGACCTGTTTTAGTATAATCCAAACACATAGAACCAAGATTTTAAGTCCATGTGTTGTCAGCCCAGCTACTCTTAGTTCTGATCATAATAGTAATGAACCCAAGGCTTATAAAGTTATAAGAAACAGACTTGAATTGTCAAACAACCCCAAAACAATATGTTTTCTATATCAAGGCACAAAAAGCATTCATACAGAAACCAACAAATAATAAAAATGACTCCAATAGTATAAACATGAGTATATACACCAAAATGTGAATGTTCCAGATTAGAGATTCAAATGCTAATATTCCAAATGGCCGAATAATGTCCAAAACAATACAAGTTGTTATGTAGATCCACAGCAGGGTATCATGAATAATCCCAAAAGGATGTTGTTTGTTTGAAAAACAATCCAGAACTGTTTTTAGTATAATCCAGACACATAGAACAAAGGTTTTAAGCCCATGTGTTGTCAGCCCTGCTTCTCTTGGTTTCGATCATAGTAATAGTGAACCCAAGGCTCATAAAGTTGTAAGAAACAAACTTGAATTATTGAACAACCCCAAACAATGCATTTAATATATCAGGGCACAAAAGCATCCATGCAGAAACCAACAAATAGCTCCGTAACTGTTGTATATGTTGTTAGTCCCAAAAGAAAGAATACATGATTCACAGTATCTGATACAACAAATGCAGTCATCTGGGTCAAACAAATGCATTGAGAGTGTATATGCGTAGCTTTTAAAACATATATCCATGCTAGACCCCTCAATTCGCTTGGTTTACAAGATGAAATAAAGACATATGAACATACTCCAGGCCACCAAACCGGGAAAATAAACCAAGAATGCCTCCAGTAGTGAATAAAAAAATTGTCTTTGCTTCTCCAAAAGTATAGTGCCCAATGCACAAAATGTCACAGACCAACAGCAGGGGGGAAGGGAAATGCTCCAAAAAGAAATGAGGCCCTGCAAGTATGGTAGCTGCATGGCTCCAAAAGTCCTTCAGCAAAACAAAAATACAGAGCCAGCAAACCATGACAGAAAGGTTTAATGATATAAAAATAGGAGAACAAGACAGACTGGTTTCGACTATGAGTTTATCAGGCCTTCATCAGTGTAGTAAATTATAGTTACAACCATTCTCCTTTTATATTATACCACCACTAGAGACTGAATGAGAGAATTACTTCTATTAACACATTAAAAATATTCATTAAGTCCTGGAGAAAATAATGCACCCAATTTGATGATCCATTTTTTCTCCTTGTTGTTTAACAGTTGGTGCCAACCTGATTTATTATTTATATTGCCTTGTATTTTATCAATAATAGTGAAATTAAAAACTCCATTGCAATGTTTCTCAGTATGTTTAAATAAAGCGTTTGTTGGTTTCCTAACCCTGATATTGCTTATGTGTTCCGAGATTCTAAATTGAACTGGCCTTGAGGTCTGTCCCGCATAAAAGGCAGAGCAACTGCAAGTGGCCATATAGATGAGCGAATCTGACTGGCAATTTGCAAAAAATGAAATATTAAATACTTGCCCAGTATTTTTACTAGTGAATTCCCTGGTCTACAACATCCTTTTACCGTAAGTACAGTGACCACATGGGAAACAACCTTGCAGAACCCTACCTTCTAGTGTTGTCTGTGATAAGTGCATATCAGATGTATGTGCATGTTTGCAATGACTCATGTATGAACCAAGATTTTTGCCCCTTCTAAATGAAAAATGACATGTGTCATCTACAGTTTCACTTAGCCTGGTATCTGCTAGTAAGATATTCTGGAGGGACCTACATAAGAGGGTGAGAGATGCAAAGTCAGTGGCCACACCTGTGGCATTTCTACAGGGTGGGTGCAGTATTACAATACATCAACAGTACATTTCCACAATGCTACCACATATGGACATCTGTTTATCACTATTATTCAGCAACAAAATATATCTATGACATGTCAGATATGCATGATCTACCTGTACCAATGCAGATGTATATGCAACAGTGGTCTACAGATGTGCCCTGTGGCCTTACCTGCATGCTCCTTGGCCGGTGTGTGGGTGGCACCCACCTCCACAAAGTTGCCCGGTGGGTGGTGGCTGGCCACACGGGCAGGTACCATAAGGCTGGCCAGGAGCTCCTCCACATGTGTCGGGGGGGATGAATGGCATGCACCCCCCCATGGAGAGATGATCCCCTGGACTGCAGCAGCATGCCAATGGGCATTGCGAAGAAGGTCAGAACAATGATGCCGGACCTGCTCATAACTGTGGTTGTGCAGTCTGACATCATTGACCCTGTGGACTAGGTCATTCCACAGGGCAGTCCACTCCTGCTGATCATGGGCGGCCCGGCCAAACAGGATCGCATAGTGCTATATTAGTTCATTCAGCAGTTTTTCATTCTCAGCTGCTGTGTAGGCTGGCAGCCTTCCATGAGACATCATGCCTGAGAGACATAAAAATGGAGACAGGTGTGAGCAAGTCATGCAGCAAGGTTACCACAGTTCTTAATTCACATCACTGTCACCCCCCCACTACATCAGCAACAACAAACTGTACACACAACTCAAAAGGTATGGCTGCAGCATACCTACCAGTGGGGCAGATATTGTACTGTACTATGCTTTATGCAATGTGCTTGTAGCCATGTTCCCTTTGTGGACACTATCATTGCTGGCCTGCTACAGACTATTCACCTGCATGCCATTGTTAGGGCCACAATGGTTCCATATATGCCTGTGGTATGCTTGCTATGTGTTTACTGCACATCTGACATTCTGTGTTATTGCTGTTGTCTATGCATGCTGTTGGACATGTTCTGGGATTGTGTAGACTATTACTACCGACATATGTTCTATAACAGTGACACAATAGCATGTATATGTACTACTGGCCAGCAGAACCACTTCTCCAAACTCATCTGCCGATGTTACCAGGTCACATCACATGTGTGACGCACCCTGGGGCCTCCCCATGTACTGGTCCAGAAATGCAGTCAGGTGGAACCAGCCCAGGGGATGTTGTGTCCCCCCCCCCGGGGCACACAGACATGTTCCTGTCCCCTGAGGTCAGGTTCAGGGTCTGTTCCATAGCGGGCTCCACAGACACATGTGGGATGTGCTACATCACCTTGAGGCACCCAGTGCACATTCACAGGGCCCACATGCTCCTCCTGCTCAGCCTCCAGGCCAGGCACCTTCGGGATGTGGACTGCTGTTGTGAGTATCAGTGGGTGGGAGGCTTGTTCCCATTGTGTCCATATTGGGGCACATGGGGCATCCACATCACAGATCACACACTCACCATCCAGGGTGTTTACCCACCACATGTGCAACATGCCACCCCTGTAGGCTGTCCTATATATCTACCAACCCTGACCACCACCACAGCTATACCTGCCATACTTCCCCATATTCCCATTCCATACTTCACAGACAAGAGCATTGTGGTCCCAACAGGGGGTTCACATGTGACATACCCATCCATGTTGCACACACTGACAGCTGTAGATGTCTGTGTATATTGCTATGTGTGCTGTTTCATCACACATAGCATGCAGCACTGTGGTAGTAATACAGGAGACATGTATTTACATACATATATGTTTGTATGTTTGTGTGTGTCTTTGTATATATGTAGACATGTGCATATAGGTATATATCTATATATGTGTAGATTAATGTGATTTATATATGTGCTCATATATATATATATGTCTACACATGGGTATCTGTACTTTTGTGGACGTACATGTAGATATATATATATATATATATATATATATATATATATATATATATATATATATACACACATATGCATACCTATATGTGGGGTACATTCAGACATTAGGTTCACAATCTCACAACACATTCCTGCACAGCTGCACTGTTCTGCCTTGCTACAACACAGAGAGGTGCCACATATGGACACAGCCTGACATTAGGGGGTATATGTAGGGCCAGATAGCAGGTAACCCTATTACACACCTATGGCATTCCTGCATGCTACAATACAGATTAACCTGAGTATCCTGCAAGAGGTGGGCTCTGGAACCCACATGTCCATCATAATGGCATTACTTTCACCACCAGCTATTGGCCATGTAATATACATACTTCCTATTACACTCTGAGGGCTTACATCTTATCAGTCAGTACTGCTCTGCACAGTTGATGGGTATAGCCCATTGCCCACAGGGATGGACTCTATTGTCCTTAGCAGTTGTTCAGCTGAACATCATTACAACAACAGCATCTGAAGGCACATATAAATCATTCCACATCATCTATCCCATTATTATGGACCAAGTACTATGGTCAATTACATGCATATATACTTCATATACCTGTTCTGGGAATGCAGACTCTTCTGGATGTTTTTTTTCTGTGCCTTATATTCTCTCTCTCTCTCTCTCTGTCTCTCTGTCTCTCTCTCTCTCTCTCTCTCTCTCACTCACTCACAGTCTCTCTCCAGTAAATGGAGTGAGCTGCTTTTCATAGATTGCAGCATGGAATTTGTAGTTGATGCACATGATCAGGTGATGGCCTCTGCACCAATCAGTGTCCTCCACTTGCTACCTGCGTGCAGCATGCTGTGTAGTACTTCCAATTACCACTGTCATGGCAAACAATTACTATAAATCCCCACATCATGTGGGCGTGGTCCCTTTACCTTTCCTGTATGATGGACATCCTTCCTGTGTGTGGGCATCAGTGTTACAGACAGCAGGTAGCAATACCTCTTACAGGAGAGCCTGCACACTCAGGCCAGCTAAATATTTGTAGGAGGTTCCAGAACTACAGACAGAGTGTGAGTAGTGTTGTTGTATGCATTGTATAGCACTGGTGTTACAGGGTTTGTCTGTATGTAATCGTTTAACTTGGAATGCAGTCTGTCTGCATAGCTCTCAACTGTGGGCCTATCCTCTTGATGGCCAGAGGTGTGCCTATTATTTTTGTCTGTCCAACACACAGGTCTTGTGTCAGATATATCACTGACAGTGTGTGTGTTGAGTGCTATCAGTACATGACTACATCCATTTCTGTTTCTGGCTTCATATTTCTGACAAAGGGTATGTTGCAGACTATCCTGTAACACCAGCGACTTGCTTAGTGTATGTCAGCAGTTTTACACATATGGGGCTGTGTTCCAGCCTCTGTCTCTACCTACATATCAGGCTTTGTACATATGACATGCTGTCAGAGGTTGTTATGTTGTGGACTGTGAGTATGTCATGCTGCCATTCCTGCCCATCAGTCCACTGCTGTTGTGTCCCCCACACATACTGTGGGGTTGGGTCCATATATGTGTGGGTTGTATTGTGTACATATGTGCCCTTATGCACTTCAGAGGCCAGTGTATGTAACAGTGAAGTATGGCCCTGTATTATTGATTCTGGGGGGGGTGCACCATAACTAACCTAGGCTGTTGCATATGGGGGTATCAGGGGTAAGCTGCCTTAATGTATCTGGATGTACATTACCATACAATTCACTTTGGGTAAATGCAGGCCTACTGCCTCTTGCCATACAGACTATTCTGTTTGTCAGTGTGATTGTGATGGTGTCAGTTATGCCTTCTTATGTAAAAGATGCAAGATGCATCCCATTGTGTCAATTGAGGTCTTTACCCTCCAGGCATTGTGTACAGAGTGTAGATAGAGGCTGCCAGACTATACATCTGCATTACGTACTGTTGATTGATTGGTATCCTATGGCCCAGTCTGTCTTTACTATTGTACTACTTGAAGGCCTTGGCCTGGACAGCAACATATGTAAACCTTCCCAGACTACTGTATTAATATAACTGTTTCACAGTTGCATTACTCTGTTTATATATATATATATATATATATATATATCAGTGTCTAAACAGCTATATGACATGGGATATACAACTGTAATAGTACACAAATAAAGCTTACCCATGTATGCAAACCTGTGTGTGGTGTTACATCCTTTAACCTCTCTGTGGGTATATGTTGCAGGCAACAATTGTCATTTGTATGGGTGGCTCATACAGTGTCCATTTGGTACGGTGGTAACTGTAGGCATAGTGGCTGTTCTGTATTGTGCACACCTTCTACATATGTATCTTCCTATACATATCTCTGTGTGTGCATGTGAAGTTATATATGTATCTATATCTGTATCTGCATATATATGTCTGTGTATATGTATTCTCAGGATGTTGATTGCTTCCACATTGTACATTCCCTATGGTAGCCACACTGTACTGCATGATATGTTACTGATACCAGCCTGACATCATACAGGTGGGATGGAGTACTGTTAACATCTTGTGCCCATGTTGTGTCAGGTCCTGGTTATGGGATCTGCAACAGTTGGTAGTGTATTGCAGGGCAAACGTGTTTGGCTGGGGGGGGGAATACCTGTACGTACTGTTTGTTGCATGGGCCCCCTCAACCCCATTAATGGTGCATGTGGACATACATGTTTTTGTTATGTTCCCATTTTTATCTACAGATGTATGTCTGTATATACCGATATATATATATATATATATATATATATATATATATATATATATATATATATATATATATATATATTGCTGCATATGTATGTGTAGAATGGAAAGGCTGTTGGCCCAGATGGAAGCATGGAGGTGCTTAGGTGAAATGGCAGCCAAATTTTTAACCAGATTGTTTAATAAAATTTTGGAAAGTCAGAGGATGCCTGAGGAGTGGAGAAAACGTGTTTTGGTACTTATCTTTAAGAATAAGGGTGATGTGCAGAGTAGCAGTAACTACAGAGGGATAAAATTGATCAGTCACAGCTTGAAGTTATGGGAAAGAGTAGTGGAAGCTAGGTTAAGAAGGGAGGTGATGATTAGTGATTAGCAGTATGGTTTCATGCCAGGAAAGAGCACTACAGATGTAATATTTGCTCTGAGAGTGTTGTTGGAGAAATACAGAGAATGTCAGAAGGAGTTGCATTGTGTCTTTGTGGACTTAGAGAAAGCATATGACAGGGTGCCTAAAGAGGAGTTGTGGTATTGTATGAGGAAGTCGGGAGTGGCAGAGAAGTATGTAAGAGTGGTACAGGATATGTACGAGGGTAGTGTGACATTGGTGAGGACTGCGGTGGGAGTGACAGATACTTTTGAGGTGGGATTACATCAAGGATCAGCTCTGAGCCCTTTCTTATTTGCAGTAGTGATAGACAGGTTGACAGATGAGATCAGAAAGGAGGCCCCATGAACTATGATGTTTGCAGATGACATTGTGATATGTAGTGAGAGTAGGAGCCAGGTTGAGGAGACAATGGAGAGGTGGAGGAGAGGAATGAAGGTCAGCAGGCATAAAACACAATATATGTGTGTAAATGTGAGGGAGGGTAGAGGAATGGTGAGGATGCAGGGAGTAGAGTTGGTAAAGGTGGATGAGTTTAAGTACTTGGCATCAACAGTTCAGTGTAATAGTGAGTGTGGAAGAGAGGTGAAGAAGAGAGTACAGGCAGGGTGGAATGGGTGGAGAAGAGTGTCAGGAGTGATTTGTGACAGACGGGTACCAGTAAGAGTGAAAGGGAAGTTTTACAAGAGGGTAGTGAGACCAGCTATGTTATATGGGTTGGAGACGGTGGCAATGATGAAAATGCAGGAGTCAGAGCTGGATGTAGCAGAGTTAAAGATGTTAGGATTTGCACTGGGTGTGACTAGGATGGATAGGATTAGGAATCAGTATATTAGAGGGTCAGCTCAGGTTGGGCAGTTTGGAGACAAAGCAAGAGAGGTGAGATTGCGTTGGTTTGGACATGTGCTGAGGAGGGATGCTGGGTATATTGGGAAAAGGATGTTAAGGATGGAGCTGCCAGGTAAGAGGAAAAGAGGAAGGCCTAAGATAACATTTATGGATGTGGTGAGAGAGGACATGCAGGCGGTTGGTGTGAAAGAGCATGATGCAGAGGACAGGAAGAAATGGAAACAAAAGATCCGCTGTGGCGACCCCTAACGGGAACAGGTGAAAGAAGATGATGGTATTGCTGTATATATATATATATATATATATATATATATATATATATATATATATATATATATATAAATATATAGATATATAGATATATAGATATAGATATATATACATATAGATGTAGACATATATATATCTATAGACGTATGCATATGTATGTATATATGTTCATATATATATATATATATATATATATACATATATATATATATATATATATATATATATATATATATATATATATATACATATATAGATATGTATATATCTATTTAGATATAAATATATATACACACACACATACATCTACATGTTTAAATACATTTCCTGTACTGTTGAATGACTGGGCTGGATGATATGTTTTTGAAAACATCAGAGTTATGTGTAACTGATATGGCTTAGTGGTAAATCACTTTGGCTATGGTGTGCAGGGTCCTGGGTTCGAGCCTTGCAGAGGCTGTTTATTTTGTTGCTGGGCAGAAGATGGGCCATTAGATACAGAGAGATTAAGGCACTTTTAAGCAGTTGTAAGCGGATTTGTATGGGTTTGCGCGAGTTTGCGCAGAGGTAAGCACTGCTAACTTCCGGTTACAGTTTCTTATACTGATTTAGCTTCTCAATTGCTTAACCTGTGTAGGCATTGCTTACCCCCATGCAAACAGGCTTAAACCCACTTACTGTTGTTTAAAAGTGCTTACTCCCACTTGCCCTCATGCTAATTTCTTTAAAAGAAAAGAAAAAAGGGTTGATAGGAAAGTGGTGCAAAAGGGGCACAAAGAGGGAAAGACAGTAGGGAAAATAGCTAGGGATGTGCAGGAAGGGTGTATGGAAGGTCCATAGCTGCCCATTTATTCTACAGCAACAGTTGTGCAGATACACTGAGTATGGGGATAGATTTGGACACTCAAACCCCTGAGAGAGGGGTGAGGACAACAATAATATGTTGTGAAGCTAGTTAGATCAGATTGCATGTGTCCAGTGGACATGTGTATGAAATGGACAGCTATGTATGGGGTGGGATTTTTTTTGGGTACAGATTGCCTTTTTTTAGGTGAGAGTGGGATGCTGGGGAGGGATAGTAGGTGTATTTGGGGAGGTAGGTTGGGTAGGTTAACAGACAAGACAAACAAGACACATACAGGGGCAGTATATGACACATGTGGGAGGTAAACACCTTGATGGGGAGAGATGTTGGGAAATCGGAAGGCCATGAGCTCCCTAGTGGAAACAGTGGGACTGAGTTCCCTACCCGTGAGCAGTCATGCCTGCACCTTCACAGCCCCAAAGGTGGCTGTGCTGGGGGCTGAGTTGGAGAGCCAGGCCAACCCTCTAGCCACGGCACGTGGCCTTCAAGCTGGCATAGCAGATCTCTGACCTCCCTGCGCAGCTCGCTATGCACCACGACCTGGACCTGGCGATGGGTGACAGGTTCTTGTCTGTGTCCAGTCCGGGGTGGGCAAGCCCCATCACCTGAGGCGGTTCCACCCAAAGGTGGTGCAGGACCAATGAACGAGGAGGTCCCAGGTTGGGCCTCAGACATGCTGGTGCCCGGTGCCACGGCCAGCTGAGGTGGGATAGGTGGGTTTGCTGGGACCCGCATTACCATACGTGCTATGGTGTTTATGATGTACCAACATATGTGGGTTAGTAATAGTCAACACATTCCAGGGTTAGGTAGAACAGCATGCATATATATTCTCATTAACCCAGACACCAGATACAGAACAGCTGCATAGCAAATGGAACACATGCATATATGGGACCACAGTAGTTATAACAACAGCATGCAGGTACATTGATGGCACCATGCCTCTGATGTTAGAGTATTTCAACATAGCACATGCATATAAACAAATTTCAGTATTTATCAACCAATAGGACATATGTCCCAACATAACAGTGAAGTCATCACATACCAGTTGTGGTGGATATTAGTTTATTGTTGGAGATATGGTGGGGGGGAGAGAAAGATGTCAATTAACAACTAGTATATTCCTGTAGTTCGCATTACTTTCCTAGTCAGTGCTGTTATCCGTACCTTACAAGTATTACTACACTACCCTGTTGCCTAAGTTTGGACAGTGATATGGCTGTCGTCATCTTTATACATGAATTGGTTTTACCTGCAGTATACACCTCTTACCTGGTATACCTCTGGAGGAAATGTTTGTTAACACTAACTGTTTCTACACATACTCCCAGATTCCAGGTTGATGTTGTGCACATACCTGTCCATCTCTTTCTGCACAGATTCTGGCCATGTCTTGAACACATGCAGGTGAACCGGGATATATGTAGACTACTGGCCTCTTCAACCTTTCGTGACTTACAACACTCTTATACAGGATTTAGTACACAGTTATATTATGTAGCACAGTATGGGTGACAGTGATCGGTGATACCTTATTATTCAGAGCAACTGCAACACTCATAATGCCATACAATACCAGAGTAAACAGTACCAGTACAGGGTATCAATCTTTTATTTCTCGGTACAGTGTTCATATCTGACGTACCTGTGGGAGCAATATTTTTTAGCAATACGTGAATGTTGCCACACAAAGTACCAGATTTCATATTAGTATTATGCACATACATCTCACTCTGTTACTGTACACACTCTGGTCACAGCTTGACAACATGGGGGTGTAGATAAGACATACTTGGCTTATTACTCTCATAACAGTTTTGGGAGTTGCTAGCATGACATGTTAGTTCTTGTAGATGTGTGACAATCGGCTGTATTTCTTGATGTTGCCTATATGTCTGGGATCATCCCACTGATTTCCCAGGGGGACAGAGTGACATGCAGCAGATATGGGCCAATTCACTGGACATTCTGGACATATCTGTACAGTTGTGGGGTATGATTCTGTATGCAGACTACTACCACTCCCAGGATTCAAACCATGGCTGTGTGTGCTAAAAATACAACAGTTAACTTCTCAGTAGCATGTGCTATTTGGATTTTGTTGTCTGTCTTTTCACTGTTTTCTGTCTATGTCTCTTTCAGTTGTACTAAATTACCTCTGGGGATTACACGAGTCATATACAGACATTTCTACACATTCTATTTATGTTGCACAGTGTGGGTAATAGTGCTTAATACAACAGTACTATTAAGTGATTGCTAATCTACATTACCATATGATACCAGAGTATACACATGCAGTTAGACCTTTATTGTCAGGCTATTATGCTTTTATTTACATACAGACTATATGAGACTCTTCCTGCCATATTCTTCGGTGTATGCAGTATGTGCCCTAAACAATACAGGTTTTATACTGGCAATTAACTTACTAATACTTTTAGATTTATTTCCTATGATAGTACATGCAAGAGTATTACTAACCTGTCTCGCATTGCAACCTCTCCAGGTGACATTCATGGGCCTCCTGGTTCACGGCCCGCTCACTTGCCACTGTGAAGGACATATGAGGAATATTTAGCCATACCTATCCATAATATACATGAGCTGGCAATTATTAAACAGGTAGTGGACTGGTACTTACACACAGCTGGGACAACCCTTACTGTCCTAGTCTCTCACATTCTCTGATCCAAGGAATCCCCCTTTCACTGCTTCAGGTCGGCATAGTGATGCCTGACCAGCTCACCAGTTTAGGTTATGCCAGTGGCACTGGTGAGGTCACGGGCAAGACGGTCCCAGGCTTCCACCTCATATTGGGAACCCTGGTACTGGCCCTGCAGCAGTCTCTGCTCATGGTCTTTGACAAGGAGTCCTGCCATGACTCTGGACTTCTGGATGCCAGAACACTGTGCCCGAAAGCGCACTCCCTCTCACCTTCCTGACGTGATGCCTGCAAGGGGAAACTACAACCAGTTATGAGATGTATTCCCACTTGTTGTGTTTAGGTAGGGATGATTTCCCTCACATTTCCATGATTGGACGTTTTTGAAAAGGCTAAGCTATGGACAAACTTGCTTACCTAAGTTTGGCATTGTTTAAAGGGGTATTCCACTGGCCAAATTGAATTAGCTGGCCTACACATTGCTTACACCTACTAAGCTGGCCTATGCAATGCTTAGCGTTGCTTAAAATTGACTTTGCATTATATTTGCTTTTTAACATTGTTTTTTTATTCATTACATGTTATAAATATGTCTGGTATCCGTGATTCATGTGTATGTACACTGTATGAGGCCCTTGTGTTTAATAGGGGACTTCAACACTCCAGTTCACATATTCATGTTATGTAGTAGGTTATAGAACATATGACTATATACTGATTCCTTTTATATGTTCAGTTTGATTTTGCTATAGTGAGGATTTGTTTGGTGATACCTCATTCTTATGTACTGCTGTGATGGCTTGGTGGTTAACTACTGTGTCTGTAGTGTCTAGGGTCCTGGTTTCAAGACCTGCAAGGCTATTTATTTTGTTGCTGAGCAGAACAGCGGCTGTTGGATACAGAGTGATTAAGGCACTTTTAAGCACTTGTAAGTGGGTTTGCACGAAGGTAAGCTATGCTAACCTTTGGTTAAATTTGCTTACAGAGAGTTAGCTTCCATATTGCTTAACCTGGTGTGTGCATTGCTTACCCCCACACAAATGGGCTTAAACCCACTTACTGGTGCTTACATCTGCTTACTCCCACTTACTACTGTTTAATAGTGCTTACACTTGCTTACTAGTGCTTACTCCTATTTACCACTGCACTACTTTAGACAGTAATGTCTAATGATTCTTGGGAAGGTGGGGGATTTGGAAGCTGTATGGAGTTATCATTCATTACACATTTTACCTTCCATTTGTATCCATGATTCCTGTGTACATTTACTGTATGGGGCACGTGATTATCTGTGGACTTTGCAACATTATGACACTGACACCTCACATCTGCATTTAATGCAATACTCCAGTTCACAAATATATGTTATTTAGTAGGTTATGCAACTAAAATATTGCTCATGACGTGATTTGACATGGAAAATGGAATGTGCCGCAGTGGGACTCGAACCGGGAATGCTTGCTCATAAGGTGAATGGTCTGCACTACACTATTGCTATACTGCTTTATTTGCATATTTCTTCCTTATTATCCACTTCAGCCATTTAAGCTGCATTAACGATAGCTAAGCAATGGGCAAACCCGCGCACCTACGGTTAGCTTTAATCGGATTCATAAGTACACGTGAGGGGATGTTGCTGGGGGTATGCGGACACCTATTAGTGGTCTTGCTCATTATTTTTGGCTTTCTGCTGTTCTTCATTGTGGGGCCATATATATTCTGAGAGCTCTGCTCTCAGACACGCCCCCTGCACTCTTACATGCTCCGTGTAAGATTAGGAGCTCAGGCAGCGCGCCTTCATTAATATGCATGGTGTGCTGCCATCCTGCTCCTACATAGCTGCTTCTGTGCAGGACTAAGCAAGTCCTGCAAGGAAGAATAGTAAATCCAGGGGATAATGTATTACAATCGCAATTTGCACTACAAAGGCTGTTGCTTATAACTTGCAGTGTGATGACAATCAAATTTTGTAAGCTGATGAATAACAGCTGTGCTAAGCTTTGGAATGTCATTACATTACATTACATCACGGAGAAAGAACAGATCCAACAACAGATTAGTAGGTGATGATGCAGCATTAATTTAACTAATGTGCATGTACACACACACACACACACACACACACACACACACACACACACACACACACACACACACACACACACACACACACTCATACACCCCCCACAGTAATGTGCATCTATATTTCAAAGCCATAATAAAAGGCATTGCATTTTTGTATAATTTTCAATATTTCTATCTACAGATCTATTTATTTATTTTACATCTGTTGACATGGGAGTGTAACTGGGTACAATGGCCCCTTTTCAGTGGAGGCATGAGGAGAAAAGTTCCAGTAAGTACAGTACAAACAACTTACAATAGCAGAGATACAAGCATGATATTCTCAAGTACAATTTAAAATAAGAAAATGATTTACACTGTCACAAGTTGCTCATACAGAAATTCAATAACATACAATAAATTATTTAGATTGTAACTAGTTATGATGAGTACAATAACATGCCAAGGTAAGGCTTATAGATTGTTGCACTTTATACAGCTATTGTAAGTACAATAGCAGAATATTAAGTTAAGTGATATGGGTTGGCAGTAGTTAGGTGCTTTAGTTTGGAGTACTGAGTTATACAGAAGGCTATTTGGTGGCATTAAAGATTGTGACTCACCTTTTTTGGAGGAGGATCCAACTATGTATGAACACCCCTATTACCAATACTGAGATGAGGTTGTCTCACACTTAAAGGACCACTATAAACTTTTGTTATGCATATAAGCAATTTCCACATGTCCACATGATGTCAGTATATGTAAATATGTATAAATAATACACACAGATTAACTTGCCTGACTCCTTGAAGGCTTTTTAGCCGAGGCGTTAGAGTTTATTAAAGATTTTTGAATTTTGGTCAGTAGCCTGTTTTTATTTATTTCTTTTTTGTATTTTCTCAGTACAAACAGATTACTCTGTATTAGTAATATACTGCTATTATATAATAATCTTGCTCATAAGATAAATAACATGATTTATAATTAATAAGAGGGCTGCTTTCCTTATAGCACAGATATTCCCCCTCAGCAGAATTTGAAACTTTTCCCAAATCAGCCTTGAAAATATTGAAGGAGGAAAATTGTACAATTGTTTTAATGCCTCTTTCATGCTTGTGGATTGTAGCTGTGATAACATTGCATTATCAGCTGCATCTAGAGTATATCTGCTGTATTATGTAGTTTAATTATAACTGCATCAATCCTTGTTCCTCATTTCAGTTAAACCTCTTGAAAATAATTATTTTTAACAGGATAATATACAGTGAGGAGCAGAGGGTAATGATCTACTGTATATGGCTAGGAGTATAAAATCACAGGTGAAGATCAGGTATTAAACACGAATAGAAATGCCAGTGGAATTTTGTGATTGAAGGGCTATCTGAATATAGCAAACCTCACCTGGCTATAACTATTCACTAAAGTACTGAATGTCTGATCCCTATGTAATGCTATTACATAAAATGAACAAGTAACCAAGGTGCTGAATTAGACTTAACTCTTTCTAAATATAGGAGCATACAAAGCCACTGTATTTGTAAAGGTTTTGCTAAATTCAGGGGAGGCTTCATCTAGTAGAAAATTTTTTAATATATACCAATTGCATTATTTGAGTATGAAGATAAAGTTATCTATGTTAAAACTGGATAGGTTATGCACATACATGTATTAATGTTGCTTTACTGCATTGTTTATAAGGCTATTACCAAAGCTGGGCAAGTGGTTGCTTAGACTGTCAGGTAGTGTGCTACAGTTATAGATATTACAGGGTTTAGGTTCATAGGCTGGTACTAGGCTATCAGTCCTAGGGCCTATACAAGCCTAGCCATAATAATTCCCTGGCTATTTCTTCCCACAGTATTTACTTCCCTGTGTTGGCATTTGTAATGACATGTGCCGAAAGACCAAAAAAAAAAATGTGCATGCCTTGGAGAAAAGTTAATACTCTGGGAAATTGCCATCTCAGACTTAGCATATACAAGTCGTTTTTTTCAACCATTCAGTCTTTGTGTTTCAGCACTCACTGTAGTGGGTCCCAACATTTCAAATGGTGGCTACTAAGCTCTTACTCTACATACTCACAACACATAAATGAACGAAGGCACAATTAACTTGATAAAACAGCAGCACAAGCCTCCAGACACAGTAGAATCCACTCAGGACTTTTAATAAATCTTTGGAGAATAAACTTAAAGCGTTTTTTGTCTGCTCTCAAAGCAGACTTCATCAGAAGTGGTTTTTACAAACACAGTTCACAATTTAAATAGTCGTTAGCACCAAACCTGCGGGTTAATTAAGACATGCTGGTGTAAACGACCTGAGACGTACCTCCTTGGACTACATGAAAAGAGACATTGAGGAGCTCTCTGATTATGTAGCCCAGGCAGGTATGACCCTGACCTTGAGCAGTATCCTACCTTCACCAAGAATGATGCCACAATACAGAGATAAGATGATCAGCTTTAACAATTGGCTTAAACTCTGGTGTCATTCAAAGGGGATCCAATGTCTGTCTGCCTGGGATGACATGCTGGACAAGCCACGCTGCTTCGCAAGGGACGGCTTGCACCTGTCACCCCTGGGATTCCGGATATTGGCAAAGGCTCTTGCCACCCCATAGTGCCTTTTTAGGCAAGGCTCAAATTCTAAACCTACCACCCTAGAACACAAAAAAGGAAAAAACTAAGGGTAATGCTGCTCAATGCCAGAAGTCTAAATCTCAAAATGCACGCACTCGAGGCCCTTCTCAGTATGGAGAACATCGATGTCTGTGCAGTGACAGAAACCTGGTTCAAGGCTCCTGAGAGCACCCCAGCACTATCAGGTTTTACCTCTTATCATGCGTTCGCCCCAAAATCCGGACAATACCAAGAAAGGAGGGGGGGGTATCCATATTCATCAAAGACACCCACACCTCAAGACTGGTGGCAATGCACGATGCATCGGAGACCATCCAGGTGCAATTAACCATAGGCAAGACTGCTCTGCAAATTGTAGCATGTTACAGGCCACCCTCACAAACTCAGGAACCTCACATGGCCTTCCTGAAAACACTAGAGGGGATAAATGTATCACCAAACACCATCATACTAGGTGACTTCAATTACCCTAATATAGACTGGGAACACTACTCAAGCCCAAACACCCTAGCCCAAAAGTTCCTGGAATTCATAAACTCAAATGCCATGGAACAACTAGTCACCATCCCCACAAGAGGAGAAAACATACTTGATCTCATCATCACGAACATGGGAGCACAATGTTCAACACCGGAAGTATACCCCTCACTGGTGAGATCAGATCACAAACTAATCTCGCTGGAGGTCCTCATCCCACCCCACCTGAAATAAAAAAGACCACAGTAAAGAACTTCTTGAAAGCCGACTTCACACTTCTAAAGACTAGTGTGGTCTCCTTTAAGGCCCCCGAGCCGACGGAAAACAGTACTCAAGCCGCTGAATCACTTACAAATGCCTTCTACCAGCACCTGCAGGACTGCATGGATAAGGCAATCCCAAGCAAAACAAAGACTCTTTGTACCAAAGGCAAGCGTCCACTCTGGTGGACCCCAGCCATAAACAAACTCTACAACAAAAGGAGGAAGCTACTACAAGATAGAGCAAAATCCTTAAAAGGTAAGACACCCTTGATCACTATAAGTAAAATCTAAGAGCTCTCATAAAATCATCCAAAGCAAATTTTGAGAGAAAAATAGCTAAAGACTCAAAAGACAATCATAAGGCCTTCTTTAGCTATGTTAGAAACCTGGGAGGAAACTCCCAGATATGCTCAGAACTAGTTCAAAATGATGTGAAGATTACTGATCCTACAGACATTGCCAACATACTGGCTGACAGGTTCAGTGCAAACTTCTCCCCCCCCAAAGGAGAGATATCTATACCAAGCGATTGCACCCCCCGAAACACCTCCAACGCGCAACTGAGAACTGCTCTCTCCAAAGCAAAAACACAGCATCCATGGGACCTGATGGTGTCCCCGGCTGTGTGCTCCACGAACTCAACGAGGAATTAAACCCACAGCTAGGACAGCTGTTTAATCATAGTCTTACCTCTGGATACGTACCCAGGAGTGGCGCACTGCAACTGTGGTCCCACTTCACAAAGGCGGTGCCTCCACCGACCCTGGAAATTACCGCCCATTAGCTTGACAAGCCTTATCTGCAAAGCCATGGAGAGGATCATAATGGACCTCATAAATAAAGACATAGGGAATTTGCAGACTTTGGATCCATCCCAGTTTGGCTTTGTCAAAGGCAGATCATGCCTTCTAAACTTGGTTGACTTTTTGAAACAGTCACCAAAGCCATTGATGAGGGAAAGGCAGTCCATACAGCCTACCTCGATCTGGCGAAGGCCTTTGATACAATACCCCACTCGGGTATCATTGAAAAACTCATCAGCTTAAATGTTAACCCATACATCACAAGATGGGTTGCAAACTGGCTGAGTGACAGAACCCACAGGGTCAGAGTTGCTGGCGCCATGTCAGACTCAAAGCCTGTCACAAGTGGTGTACCACAGGGCTCAGTCCTGGGCCCACTCTTGTTTGGCATCTACTTTTCCGAAGTACAAGCAAACACAGAAGGGTTATGGCTGACAAAGTTTGCAGATGACTGCAAACTGGGCGCCATAGTAGAAAACACATCTGACACAGATATCCTTCAGAAGGGTCTCACAGAAACGGATAACTGGTGCCAGAGCCATGGCCTAAAGTTAAATGCCAAAAAATGCATAGTCATACCCTTCGGGAAAAACAAGGTTACCCCTAGCTACCAAATAGGTGGCAATCCACTGAGTACAGAAGAAGTTATCAGGGACCTGGGGACCCAGGTTGATAGTAGTCTGTCATTCGACACCCATGTAGCTAAAGTAGTTAGGAAGACCTTCTACATTGCCCACCTTATCATGAAGGGATTCTCATCTAGATCAAGGGAGGTCATAGTCTCCCTATACTCATCACTCATCAGACCAATGATTGAGTACAATGCCCCATTCGGAATGTATCTGACCCGACACTTGCAGCAGCTGGAGAGGCCACAAAAGTTCCTCACCAAAAGGATAAAGGGTCTCAAACATCTGTCCTATGCTGCCCGACTGAAAGAACTCCAGCTCTATTCAGTCGCTACCGCTTGCTCAGAGGTGACCTTTGCCTAACATACAAGGCCATGTCAAACCCAGATTTGATGAATATGCTTCACCTCAAAAATCTAGATCCGTCAGAGCCACAAGGGCGGAGACTTAAACCTCGACACGGCTATTAATAGGACGTGCTGGAGGGATAGATTCATCACCCAAAGACTCCCTATGCTGTGGAATAAAATCCCGGTATATGTGAGGCAGAGCACCTCGCTGGCCTTGTTCAAGAGAAATCTTGACCAATGGATGGGAGATCGCAGATATACCCCAGGGATTACCTCAGTGTCACTGCTCAACAGAGGCACAGCAAAATAATGGGTATAGTTCCCCATACTAAAGGGGTGGCGTAAGCCACAAAACTATGGGCTAGGCTTGTAAATGCCCTCGGGCAGATAGCCTAGTATGAACCTATGAACCTATGAACCTATAAAGAAACACTACATAATTAGTCATAAAACCTACACTAAGATGAAAAATGTATACAAACTTGCTCAAATATAAAAATGTATACTTTGATTCAAAAAATTAAAAATTACTTATATGTAAACGCAAAAACATTCCCCAAAAAGTACATCCTAAAAGACTTGTTGTTTGTCTGAAACAGACTTTCAAGTTTAAAAATACCGCTAATAATAATTCAACTATTTGAACCATAATAATCAATTCACAATGAATAAATAACTATAGTAAAAAAAAACAGTTAAAGTCTGCAGAGCATTAAACAGCCCTAGATTAATCGTTTTATCTCAGCAAGCTCTTCAATTTCAGTATGCTGCTAATAGAGGTAAACTCATTCAAACCTGGAATATTGCCTGCATCTAATTTGATTTGCCACTTAAGTTCTAGCTCCTCTAACTTCAGGGGAAAAGCCCCCCCCCCCCCAGTACTATGTTCCACCTTGTCAATTGCTAAAAACTTAAAATTATGGTCACTGTTTGCATGGATGTGTTTAGCCAAGGCATTGTCAGGTTTATTATGATTGATAGCATACAAATGTTCGTGCATCCTATCCCGGAGCCTACACTCCATTTTTCCTACATAAAATGCAGGGCAACAACTACATCTGGCTAAATAAACTATACCCTTAGAGTTACAATTAAATCTATCCATAAGTCTATACTTATGACCTAAAACTGAAAATGAATTCAATGTGTCAACATATTTACAATAATTACAGTTCTCGCATTTAAACATACCACCTACTTTAAGTGGTCTCGTTTGCTGTCTTTCCAATAGGTCCTTTAAATTCTTACCCCGTTTAAATACTATATTTGGAAAGTCACCGAATTTGTCAAATAGAGTCTGGTTACATCTAAAAAGTTTCCAGTTCTTCTTCAATATATTCACACAGTGGGAACTATGAACATTGAATGTGGTTATAAAGCCACAGGACAATGGTTGGTCTTTTTCTGGTTCTACAAAAGTTTGTATAGGTGACACCAAAGTACCAACACCTTGTAAGGTTGACCCTTCTATACCACTAGGTGCCAGTATCGGCTTAAAATAAGCCTTTCCCTCTTAATATTAACCTCCTCTATAAGTGTGTCCAATAGGGACTCCGGGTAACCTCGGTGGAGGAATAATTTTTTTTCAAAAATTGGCATTCATCATTGAAGTCATCGTCCTTAGAAATAATGCAGGAAGCCCTAACCAGCTGACCTTTAATGACTGCCTTCTTTTGACGAAAGGGGTGACAACTGGAGAAGTGTAAAAAAGTGTTGGAATAAGTCTTTTTTCTGAATATCTTTGCTGTGTAACAATTTAACATTATATTTTTCATCAGCATAATGTCCAGGTATGCTATAGACTCCAAACTGAAATTAGAGGTGAACTGGAGAAATTCAGTTGAATTATTAAGACTAACTAATAGGTCGTCACTCACTTTGATGTCACCTTTTAGTAAAACAAAGATATCGTCTAGGTATCTTGTATAATAGGCTATGGAGATGGAGGCAGTAGTGTTTTTGAATACATACTCGGACTCCCAATATGCCATGACTAAACTGGCTATACTCGCACCGCATGGGGAACCCATAGTCAGACCCACTTTTTGTAAGAAAAACTGGTTGTTAAATATAAAATAGTTGTTCGTAAGGACTAAGTCCAGCAATTCTGATACTAAAGATAAGTCCCTACTTGGAGCATTATGTTTTAACATCATAAGTGCCACCCATTCCATGCCAGTTTGATGTAGAATACAAGTATACATGTCCTTGACATCTAATGTCAAGAAATTGTAGCTTTCAACGTATTTTAAACTATTTATTTTAGCTAGAAAAGACCAGGAATCTTTACAAATTTGTTCTTCAAGAACAACGTATTTCTGTAACAGTGAGTCTATAACTTTAGCACAAGCATATGTTGGGGAACCTCGACCGTCTACCAGAGGTCGCATAGGAGGATTAACCAAGTCCTTATGTATTTTTAGGTATACCAAATAAAGTTGGATAAACCGGAAAAAGTGTAGTCATATAATTCAACATAGCTTGGTCAATGCGACCCTCTATGAACAAGTCATTGATACAACTCTTAACCAGATTATAAGCTTTATTAACCTCAGACCTGGAACTAGTTTGGTAGGCTTCATTATCCAATAGGTGATCCATCCTAGCATTGTAATCTCTATTGTCAAAAATTACCAGGCCACCCCCTTTATCTGGTTTGCATACCCTAATGTCCTGTGAGTGTATATATTCAATAAGCTCACTTTCAACACGATTAGTATCTGAGCTTGTGACTGGGCTATGTTTAACCATGTGCCTAAAGTCCAGTTCACATAGTGACTCAAATGTTTGCAAAACTGGGTGTAAGGGGGGATTGAATGTACTGGATGTACGAAACACCTGCAGTACATCTGAGTTTAAGTTGTTTCCAAATAAAATTTGGAAGTTCAATTTCCTAGTGAATATTTTTAACTCGATCATTTTTAGTAAATCAGCCTGTTGATGTGGTACATATGTCTGCCCTTTAGCTAAGAATTCTAGAAATAACACTGAAGGAAAAATTAAACACTTTAAAATCATTGTCTTTGTTAGAAGTAATCACAGGTCCTGATTCATGCAGTTGAACATCATTTTCATCATTAAAGAACACGCCAGCCTCAAGACCCACATCGTGGGTTAACAGACTCGGTGCAACAATGGGAATGGGAGAACAGGAAGAAACTACCGTTGGAATACTATTTTCCTCACTCGTGGAATCTTCCTCTACTGTCACAAGAAGTTCTTGGTGACTTTTGAGTTGTTCCTGTTGGTATACTGATTCCTCTGTTGCTTTGGTCTGGCTCCTGTGGGGTTGGCATGTTGAAAAGCCTGTTGTATTGTTATTGTTGGTAAATTGTTGTCTATTGTTGTAATTGTAGAAGACACGTGGACCCTTCTGCAGTCTCTCACTCCTTCTAACTTCAGGTATAGCAGCCCCCATAAGTGCTGGGTCATTATTATCAAGCATTAACTCTAAGTTATCAGTAGGAGTATTACAGTCCATCGGTAACTGCTGCCTTTTGTTTTGTGTTGCTGGGTAAGAACTAAGGACACCACCTTGATTCATATCCATACCAGGTTGCCAAACCTGGGCAGATGAAGGCAAGGGATAAGCCATTCCTTGGCTATAGGCCTTAGAGTCCCAATCAAGTTTTTTACTTTTATTACTTTCTAACTTACTTATATGCTGCTCAAGGCTTGAAAAAATTCTACTGTATTCGTATTTATATCTATTAAATTCCAGATCATTGAGCACTTTTTTATCTAAATCAAAAACGACGTTAGAAATGTCTTTAATCAACAACAAGTAATGCTTGATCAATAGTTCCAAAAGTTCAAACCCTTGTCTATCAAACATTTGAATTAATTCAATGTGAAACAAGGAGTCTTTGACTATACCTGTGGGGTACTGTGTTCTACGAAGGCCCTTAGGAATCACTTTACATGCCAAACATTCCCTAAAGTAAGCTATTTCCAGTTGGGTTTTCTTTAATTTTAACAACTGCACATCTAATAATTTTAAATTATTAACAATGTCAGTAGAATTAGAAGCATGATTACCTCCATCTGCTTGCATCCCATCAACATACCGGTGATCCGATTTTGCAAACAAAAATTTGTCCAAGAGCCAGTTTGTCAGTACTGGAATATTGCTACTGACATTGGGGAAACCAGTAGTCTCTTCTTGTCCATTAATTGAAGGAGCCGACTGAATATTCCTTACAGCCAAATGCTGCTGTTGTGAAGACTGCAGTAGCTGGTTGCACGGCCGATCCGGGAACAGTAAAACCTGTCCAGCTGGTCCCACATGGATGCGCTCAACCACAGGTAATGAAGAATTGCCTGGTTGTGCACCATCAGCAACAGCTGCCTGCTGTATCAGTTGCCGACTGTTCGTATTAACCCAAACGTCAGAGCTTGCCGATGGTTCCAGCTGATGTAATGGTTGCCTGGCTCTCTTTGTCTGCAGAGGATTGTCCCTGATACCCTTTGTAGTTTGAATTAAAAGGCTACAACCACCCTCTTGACCGTGACCGTCCACATCATTAACGCCATTGACAAAAGTACCTTGCCCCAAATGTTGACTGCCTTAATGCTCGTTACCTTGCATCTGGGAACCTGAAACAGTTTTTTGTAGATGCGGTAAAGGCTGACAGCCTGAAAGCAGCAATTGTAATGCCCACTTATTTTGGTCCAACTGGTCGAGCTTTGAGCAAAGGGACTCTGTTTTAGTTGTCAAAAGAGCAATAACATCATTATTTAATAGAAAAGAGGACAAATTACCATCCAAGTTTGGAGGTTCAGTGTCCATAGTAATGTTATTTGGTTCTGCCTGCGTGAAAAGGGTCTGACTGGAATGGGGACTAGACGCCATAAAGACAAACTCTTAAATGAAAGAAGGCACAATTAACTTGATAAAACAGCAACACAAGCCTCCAGACACAGTAGAATCCACTCAGGACTTTTAATAAATCTTCAGAGAATAAACTTAAAGCACTTTTCGTCTGCTCTCAAAGCAGACTTCATCAGAAGTGGTTTTTACAAAAACAGTTCACAATTTAAATAGTCATTACCAACAAAAACGCGGGTTAATTAAGACATTAAAGAAACACTACATAATTAGTTATAAAACCTACACTAAGATGAAAAATGTATACAGACTTGCTCAAATATAAAAATGTATACTCTGATTCAAAAAATTAAAAATTACTTATATATAAACGTAAAAACATTCCCCAAAAAGTACATCCTAAAAGACTTGTTGTTTGTCTGAAACAGACTTTCAAGTTTAAAAATACTGCTAATAATAATTCAACTATTTGAACCATAATAATCAATTCACAATGAATAAATAAATATAGTAAAAAAAACAGTTAAGGTCTGCAGAGCATTAAACAGCCCTAGATTAATTGTTTTATCTCAGCAAGCTCTTCAATTTCAGTATGCTGCTAACAGAGGTACACTATCAATAGTAATAAGCCTGACAATGCCTTGGCTAAACACATCCATGCAAACAGTAACCATAAGTTTAAGTTTTTAGCTATTGACAATGTGGAACTGGGGGGGGCCTTTTCCCCTGAAGTTAGAGGAGCTAGAACTTAAGTGGCAAATCAAATTAGATGCAGGCAATATTCCAGGTTTGAATGAGTTTACCTCTATTAGCAGCATACTGAAATTGAAGAGCTTGCTGAGATAAAACGATTAATCTAGGGCTGTTTAATGCTCTGCAGACTTTAACTGTTTTTTTAACTATATTTATTTATTCATTGTGAATTGATTATTATGGTTCAAATAGTTGAATTATTATTAGCGGTATTTTTAAACTTGAAAGTCTGTTTCAGACAAACGACAAGTCTTTTAGGATGTACTTTTTGGGGAATGTTTTTGTGTTTACATATAAGTAATTTTTTATTTTTTGAATCAGAGTATACATTTTTATATTTGAGCAAGTTTGTATACATTTTTCATCTTAGTGTAGGTTTTATGACTAATTATGTAGTGTTTCTTTAATGTCTTAATTAACCCGCAGTTTTGGTGCTAATGACTATTTAAATTGTGAACTGTTTTTGTAAAAACCACTTCTGATGAAGTCTGCTTTGAGAGCAGACGAAAAGCGCTTTAAGTTTATTCTCTGAAGATTTATTAATACTCACAACACTGACTGGCCAGTTTAGTTTCACTCCTCTCCCACTAAAACTGCCCAGCCACCCCCACCCCACACAACACCAAACTTATACATTATACTGCCCCATAAATTCCCCAACTCCATAGCCATTCTAAAGTCATACTATTTACAAATGATAGCGTTGCTATATGTCAATTAATTCCACACAACAAAATCTATCCATACACCCTGAACTCTCAAAAGACAATTTACTTATTGGTTTGTTTTATTTGATGTTTGTTAACTGGGCAAATGAGCTGCTCCAAAGACCATTTACAGTCATGGCCTCTGGTTCCATAAGGCCAGTGTACAAAGAATGTGAACTTAACAGTTACACTTATACAGGTATGCAGTTGTTTTCAGATATACACTTGTTTGAATGAATACAGATGGCTGTATGAGTGTAAATCACACTGCCAGTTCATAAAGTGCAGTTGTGTAAGTAAACTTACCATAACAGTTGATGTTTGAATGATCACTGCTCCAGCAGCCTAAGTTATAAAGATTATATCCTGTGAGGATGCAACAGCCAGCCAGCCTCCAAAGCTTCAGGGCACCCACCACGCACCCAAACTGTCATTCAGCTTGAGCTGAGCTGTCTAAAAAGACAGGTTTGGGCATCAAGCCCTGCAGACCTTTCATACTAGCAGAGAAGGAGGCTGAACTCCAAAAGGACAAGGCTGGAAATGACAAAAAATAAAAGTCCACACCCCGGCAAAAACAACAGAGCAAGAAAAAAGGGGCTGGAGGAAGGGAGCAGTTAGTACAGCAATGACCATTCGAACATCTACTGTTACTGTAAAGTTTACTTACACAACTATACTATGTTCTTCATTCTAATCACTGCAGTGGTAGCCTTAGCCAATAGGGTTGATTACCATAGCTTAACTATTTGGGGAGGTGGAAGGAGAAGAGTCCATGAGCCCCTGGAGAATGGTGCTACCAAACCTTAATCTAGACCTAGAGAAGGAATCAAGCTTATAGTGCTTTATAAAAATACATACATAGGACCAGGTAGCAGCTTCTAGAATACTTGTAGAATCATGCCCTTTTAAAGAAGCCATAGCTGAAGCCAAAGTCCTTATGGAGTGGGGCTTGACCCTCACTGGAATAGTTTTGTTATGGTGAATATAACAAAAGTTAATAGCCCTAGACAACCACTTGGAAATAGTCTGTTTTGACACAGGTTGCCCTTTCTTCTCACCTTCACAAGAAATAAACAATTGATTCAAAGTTCTGAAAGATTTAGCTCTGTGAAGACAGCACCTGAGTTGACTGTGGACATCCAAAGTAAGCATCCTTTCTCTCTGATTTTTAGGTTCAGAAAGAAAATGAGGAAATGGACAGTTTGGTTTGCAGCAAACTCAGATACCACTTTAGGCGTAAAAGACATTAGTTCTCAAATAACCTCTGTCCCTGTGGAAAATGCAGTAGGATTGACTCACCATAAGAGCTTAGAAGTCAGATGTCCTTCTTGCAGAGGTCACAGCAATCAGTAAAACTGTCTTCCACATTAAGAACCTCAAGTCAGCCAGGTTAACTGGTTCAAATGGAGCAAGTGTTACTCCAGTATTCACAGCTGCTTGCACTAATATGAAAGGGATATTACTGATAATTACGAATTAGCATAGGAAAGGCAAAATACATAGAAGCCATTTACACTGATGTGAAAGTCCTTAAAACTAATGAGCTGCAAATGAGAAATGTTGCAAAGCACAGAATACTAATGAGGCAGTTTCGCAATTCATAGTCTAACATCCCTGTAGTACATACATCCATTGTTAAAAGCAATGCTTTGTCTTTGATATTAGAGTTGCAATCCGTAAATTTGTTTGTCTAAGTATGTACAAGCACCTCCCTGACACGCAAATGAATTATTTCTCCCAGGAACCCCTTCATTACTTTGTACTAAGTATGCACAAGTAATAAAATGACACAATAAATTATTTTTCCCAGTGATCACTTCAGCAGTCTCACCATGTTTGCATAAGCCCTTCCCTGACTCACAAATTAATTACTCCCCCAGCGACCCCTTCAGTAACATTTCCTAGTATGCACAAGCACCAAAAAGAAACACTCACCTGAGCGACCCCTTCAGTAACATGTCCAGGTATGCATACGCACCAAAATGAAACATTTCCCCAAGCAATCCCTTCAGTAACATGCCCTAGTATGCACAAGCACTGAAATGAAACATTCACCCAGTCAATCCATTCAGTAACATACCCTAGTATGCACAAGCACCAAAATGAAACATTCACCCAGTCAATCCCTTCAGTAACATGCCCTAGTATGCACAAGCACTGAAATGAAACATTCACCCAGTCAATCCATTCAGTAACATGCCCTAGTATGCACAAGCACTGAAATGAAACATTCACCCAGTCAATTCCTTCAGTAACATGCCCTAGTATGCACAAGCACTGAAAGAAACATTCACCCAGTCAATCCCTTCAGTAACATGCCCTAGTATGCACAAGCACTGAAATGAAACATTCACCCAGTCAATCCCTTCAGTAACATACCCTAGTATGCACAAGCACTGAAATGAAACATTCACCCAGTCAATCCCTTCAGTAACATGCCCTAGTATGCACAAGCACTGAAATGAAACATTCACCCAGTCAATCCCTTCAGTAACATGCCCTAGTATGCACAAGCACTGAAATGAAACATTCACCCAGTCAATCCCTTCAGTAACATACCCTAGTATGCACAAGCACTGAAATGAAACATTCACCCAGTCAATCCCTTCAGTAACATGCTCTAGTATGCACAAGCACTGAAATGAAACATTCACCCAGTCAATCCCTTCAGTAACATGCCCTAGTATGCACAAGCACTGAAATGAAACATTCACCCAGTCAATCCCTTCAGTAACATGCCCTAGTATGCACAAGCACTGAAATGAAACATTCACCCAGTCAATCCCTTCAGTAACATGCCCTAGTATGCACAAGCACTGAAATAAAACATTCACCCAGTCAATCCCTTCAGTAACATACCCTAGTATGCACAAGCACTGAAATGAAACATTCACCCAGTCAATCCCTTCAGTAACATGCCCTAGTATGCACAAGCACCAAAATGAAACATTCAAGGGAGAATGTAATCCACAGTAGAGGCTTTAGAGGAGGATTTGTTCTATCTTGTGGGAATATTTATGACTGAAAACTGTATAGCTTGATACTGGTAGACAGGGTGTCAGATGCAGTTTGGTCCCAGTCCATGTTCACGTTACCAGTGCTGATAATCTCTTGGGCTGTATTACAGGATGCCCAGAATAGTATGTCCCCTGCTGTGTTACTGTTGTTACCTGGGGATATATATGAGACAATGATACATATGGTCTTATAAGAGTTTCGCTTAAGTAGTACAAAAAGCATCTGAGTATTTTTGAATGAGGCCTGCTTTTTCTGATTTAGCGTCATGTTCAGGTTATTTGGGTATATTATAGCTATGCCACCTGCTTTTATGGATTTATGGACTGTTTGAAGGATGCCATATCCTGATTAGAGGATTTGAGTGCCTTTGATCTCTGGTTTTAGCCACATTTCTGTGACAGCATGGATGTCAGGGTTATGATGTTATGTGAATGGATGTTGTTCTGTTACTTTGTTACATCCACTTTTAAGGTCGATGGTTATACATTTTAGACTTGTTTTGCCAGAGTTACAGGAGGAAGGTGTTAGACTTTTGCTGGTTTTGAAGGTCACTGGGGCAGTGATAGTTGCATCAAGATTTGGCCCTGGGTTGGGGTATATGTCTCCCCATAACTGTAGGGGTGAGGGTAACTCGAATAAAGGGTGGCACTTGGATTTGAATTTATTTTTTGTAAGCAGTTTGTAATGTGCGTTATTATTTGTATATATTTTTGTTTGAATAGATGGATGTGATATAAGTGCTAAGGGCTGTGGGCTATAGAGAATGAGTTATAGGTGTCATTGTTAAAGTAAATGATGGAGTGGACAATGAATAAAAGATTGGTGTAGAATGGCGTGTGGTAGTTGGTTATGTATGCTAGAAAGTGGAGAAGGAAGAATTAAAGCAGCTTGATTAACATGCCAGTTATTTAATAGTGCTCAGTCAGTGAACTCTGTGCTTTTTGGAAAGAGATAGAGAACTGGGAGTGATCAAATGACTGCTGTGGGTTGGCTCAACTTCAAGAACTTTTATCATGTTATTAAGTGGATCTTGACAGTTGTCTTTAGTATAGTGTCTGGGGAGACAGCATCATATATTGGGATGAAGTGAGTTATATTATATTAGGGTCTATGTTATATTCTCGAAGACCGACAATATCGGATCTGATATTGTCAACACGAGAATAGTGAAAGTGCAGAACATCGAACGGGTAAACGGAAATCTCTGTAAGGGGAGATTTCCATTTACTTCAATGTAGTGCGGTCTCAGAGTTGGTATATTTAAGTAGCGGGGGTGTGGGGGGCACAGCCCCCCACATAGGGGATGCAAGGGGGCTTACCCCCTGCCTACATCCTTTAGATTTTCTTTTTTTTTTTTATTTATTTTTATGAACATTCAAAATTTTAATAGTTCGATCAATAAAGGTCGACCTTTAGTGATTCGAACTATCAAACTTTCGATGTTCTAATATAGACCCATTATATTATAGGCAGTGCACTAAGATGCAGAGGAAAGTGAGCCAGCAAGCATGTGGTTTATATATCTGTGTTATCAGACATTTCTGACAAGAGTACTCTGTAGGGAAGTTTTAAAATCTGCCAACTTGTTATACTCCCAAAAAGCATGTTCTCAGTTACACTGTCTCCCATCACACTTCCAGTATTTGCTAGTTATCTGAGAAAAATTCAAGTCTGTTTGGGGTATAAAAGTACTTATGCAAACTTTTCTAAGTAAAAAACCTAAACCACCTGGATTTTGTTGCATACTTGGCAGCCATATAGATGTCCTCCTTTTGCTTCTTTGTAAATTGTCTTTCCACTCTTTCTTACCAAGCCTCTTTAATGTCCTCAAATTGATTATTATAGTTGTTATGCAATATTGTATATGTCCTATTAATTATACATTTTTAACAGCAGCATCTTTTCTAGATATGACTAAAACTGTACTGGAGCTGATCTTTCACTTGGCACATCTCTATCCCTTTCTCTTTGCCTATATTCTGACATCAATCCCTGGTAGATAAGGCAGTCCCTAACCTGCAATCCAAACTTCTCCTTGGCTTAGTACTACTCTGTTACCTTTCCCTCTTTATCTATTTGCTCTCAATTACCTGGTTCCTTTGCCAGTTATTTCTAGTAAGTTCTAACCCCATCTTACCTATTTTCTTTATCTCTACTTATAGTTATCTTTACTTACATTATTACAGCAGTAGGATAATGTTGTGTTAAGAAAAGTTGTGGCCAATAGTTATACCCACAGGAGTCATACAAAGCATTCAAAAACAATTTGGTATACATCCGGATTTGAACCTTGATACTATGCCAAGAAAAGTGTACAGACCTGAGTATTATCTAAATATACCGCATAGGAACTCCTATTTCACAAAGTTCCCATGTGACAACAGACTATAGAAAAGGAGACTGTATATATTACTCTTCATTACCTTCATGACAACTGTACACTGTACATTCAACTCTTCGGATTGTTCAAAAGTAGACTTACCTGACTATTCAAAGCTAAGCACAGTAGCACAAAGGGCACCACAGTAATGTGACTGAAACAAAAACTCAAAAGATTTTGCCATAAGCTGTGTACTTCCCATTTAGGATAATTTGCAGTTGGTGCTCTCCCCTTAGATTCTGTATCTTTGCCATGACTTATCTCATGCTTTGTCCTCTAAACACCCGTGTTGCCCCTTGCAACGACCAAGGCAAATCCTGCTTATATGTCTTTTCTTGCTTCTCCCCTGATTCCACTTTTCTGTTTGCAAAATGTATATCTCAGCATGATGTAACATTTGTACACATTATCTCTCTCTCTTTTTGTGACCAGTCTGTATTACCACTGTGTTCAAATGTTGTTAGAAATTATTACATTTATGGTGATACTCTTTCAAATGTCACCATGGCTGAACCTGCAATTGGTCATGCTGGGATCAGTGCTCTACCATGGCAGCCAAAACATAAATAAATAGTACAAAATAAAATAAACTTAAAGCCATTTTATACTCCATGGACTGACTGGTAACCCATAGTACTGCAAGTTAGGCATAGCAGAAGCCCAATGTTTGGGCTATGTAATAGGAGGTTAATGGATAATAAAACCACATGGTGAGAAAATTGAAGCAGCACAAAAGTGGCTTACACCAACCAATATAACACAGTCTAAAGCTCTGAAAGACCTGGCTTTGCTACCATTGGTTACACAATGAGTAATCTGACAAAGCAGAACAACCCTTTAAAGAAGTTAAAGGACTTGCTGTGTTTAGAATCAGTAATACCAGCTCCAGACTTTCCCAAGCAATTTTAGAAAATAAAGATGCAAATGAAGTAATCATAGGCCCATTCTTGGCTCAGACTGTAATAGAAATGAGTATCCATTCTCATGACCATGTGGAAAACTCACCAACTCTGACATTTGTTAATTGAGCTATACAGAAAGATGCCTTGCTTTAATATAGGCCCTCTCCTCCATAAAGTACTGATTATTAGGTAATGAATTTGTGTTAATCACTGACCATGCACTTTTACAATGGCTCTACCTTAAGATTAACTGTAGGCCAGACTAATTCAGATGGTATGTGACCCTCCAGAATCAAAATTATAAAATCCAACATTGTCCATATGGCAGTCACTTCAACATATGCATAAGCATAGTTTGGCAGTTAATGTGGAGGATTAAGGTTTTATCTGTTAACAAGCTGCCTCCTGTGGTCAAGGGTACAGGGTTTCATTCCTTACTCTACCATTTGCCTATGGTGTGACTCTGAGCAAGTCACTTTACCAGTTCTCCCAGGTCACCCCTGAAAAGGCATACATGTGTCCAATCAGCTTACTCAGTTACCAAATGAAAAAAGAAGACTGTGCATGGGCTGCAAGGTTGTATCATGACTACATCTCATTATACCTCTCAACCTCTTAGCACAAAAAGTCTGGGCAAGGCCTAAAATAATGGGTGAGGCAAAGACCCAAAAATAGGGACAGATTTTTAGTATTGCTCTTATAAACTTCAAAAATTGCTAGAATTGCAGGATTTGTGTTAACATGCATTTTCTGAAAGATATAAAGTCTTGAACTCAAATGTGTGTCATTATATAGTGACTTCACTCCTCAGCAATTTGTTATAAAATGACAAATTTTATGAGCAACAGACCAAAAATGTGAGGCAAAAATCTGGACAGTTGAGAGGCATGCATCCTATCTACTAGTACTAGAACTGATGACTGTACTGAGGGTGGGGGCTTGTAACATGGTGATTGCTCAGCCCGAGAAGTGCACAATTTGTTATACTATTGTGATGTAGTATCTGTTGTTTGTATACCAGGTAGGGATGTTCTTCATTCCACATTGCTGCAGTCCTAACTATTGGGTAGTCCGCTGTCCAGTCGGCCCGAATACCAAAGTATATGGCTGACGTCGGTCAGGGCGCATTAGACTGACGTCAGTACGTCAGGGTACTAATGCGCATGACCGACGTCATATCCTCAGTCTTTTTTGCCGCATGGTCCGATGCAGAAGCAATTTTGCGAGTGCAGGTTGGCGTTCTGAAAGTTTCTGAAGCCAGGGTTTCAGACCGAATCAAAGTTGGCTAAGTACTGCTGGGGAATATTTTGGTTTTTCTTGCCTCAGTATTTAACCGGATGTCAGAAAAAGTGAATAACTGTATTTCTTGTGGGAAACAGATACCTCATAGGGATTACCATACTTTGTGTATACCTTGTTTAGGGCCTGAGCACGACGTTGTTGGATGCCGCTCTTGTGCTAGATTTAACAAACGCACTATTAAGAGAAGGTTAGACTGTGCCAGGTTAGTGTTTGGGAAGCGTTGTAATTATAAAATGCCGTTGGATGCTCCGGCCGCTTCGGCTAAAAAACGCAAGGACAAAACAGTAAAGCCTAGAGTGGAGGAACCGACAGTCCCAGACGTCGGTTCTTTAGAGGGCTCAGTGGAGCCGGAGGTTTTGCCAGGTGTTTCTTTGGAGTCTCAGGGAGAGACTTTACTGTTACAGGATGTACCCTCTCAGGAAGTAGGCCAGGCTGAGGGGGCTTCTCAGGTGGCTGTTCTTCCCTCTCTTCCTAAGGTGGTCAGAGCTTCCCCTTCTGTTTCCAAGGCTTCTTTGAGGGGCAGGCCGAGTTTTGCTTCAGTGGGGGTTTCTCCTAGTACTTCAGGGTCTTTGCCTAAGAAACATATGCTTAAAATGGCAGAGGATTTGATTACTATGATAAGGGGTTCCATGCCCCCTCCTGATAAGAGGCCTAGGGTGGAATCTGAGTTTGAGAGTTTTGAGCAATGCTCAGAGGCTTCTGAGTCTTCGGCTGAAGACTTGCAGGAGTACCCTCCTTATTCTGATTCTGATGTGGATGATTCTACTCCTTCAGCTTCCCCTCCTGAGGATTTTTCATTTTCAGAGACTCTGCATTCCATGAGGGAACATTTTAAATGGGAAGGTCAAGATTTCTCTGATTCCAGGAAAAGGCTTAGGGAATTCTTGTTTTTACCCCAGCACAGGCCTTTACCTATACCTCCTGTTTTGAATGTGGTGGAGGATGTTTTTGCAGAGGCTTCCCTGAATCCGGATTCTTTGCCTCCTGCCCCAGTTAAACCGGATAGGTATTATAGGGTGCCTGAAGCTCATAAGTATCTTTTAAGAGTCCTAGGGCAGACCCGGAAACTGTCTCTCAGGGGCCTAAAGGTGTGAAGGCCTCAGTTGTTAAAAATCCTGTCCCTCCTGATAAAGAGGCAAGGGCTTTGGATAGATGGGGAAAAAAAAGTGTATACTTCTTCCACTTTAGCCATGAGGGCGTTGAATTGTCAGTTTCACATGTTAAAATATCAGAATTATCTTCTTTCACAGTTGAAATCTAAGGTGGATGCTCTGGCGGAAGGTATTGAGTGTAAAGAGTTGCAGGATTTAGTTCATGTGTCTGAACAAGTGGGTAAACATTCCTTGCAATGTGGTTTTGATGCTGTGCAGGCCTCATCCAGGGTGGCTGCCACTGGTTCTGTTCTTCGTAGGCACGCCTGGTTGAGAGATCAGAACTTAGCTGAGCATGTTAAGACAAGGATTTTGGATGCTCCTTTACAGTCTGATGTGTTGTTTGGTTCGCCTGTGGAAGCAGTTTTAAAGAAGATGGAGGACAAGGCTAAGTCAATGCAAACTGTTAAGGATTTTTTGCAGGTGCAGCCTCCGAAGTTTAGTAGAAATTGGCCTGCTAAGGGATGGACTTATCCTGCTTATGATTCCCAGTCTAGGGGTAGGTCTAGACGTGGTAGGGGCAGAGCTCAAGGTGCTTTTAGGCCTAGGACAGGGAGTTCACCTGCTTAGACTTCTGGTGAGGGCAGGGGTCAGTCCTTTCGTAAGCAGACCCAATGACCTGCTTTTTCAGCTGCCAGTACCTTCTCGCCTGGCGGCACCTCTAGGAGGAAGACTGTCTCTTTTCAAAGAAAATTGGGATTTAATTACCCAAGACAAATGGGTTCTGGATATCGTTCACCACGGTTACAGGTTTTATTTCCATACCTTGCCTCCTTTCAAAGGCATGCCAGACATTCCTCCTCTACAAAGACAAGAGGCTCACAAGCAAATTTCTCAGTTACTCCAAATAGGGGCCATTCAGCCGGTTCCTGTGTCAGAAAGGGGCCTACGATTTTATTCTCGCCTGTTCCTAGTACCGAAGAAGGGGAACACGTGGAGACCAATTTTGGATTTATCTATCCTCAACACTTATCTGGACATTCCCAAGTTCAAAATGTTGACGTTACAACAGCTTTTACCTCTGCTGGGCAAGGATCACTGGATGGTAACTTTAGATCTCAAGGAAGCTTACCTTCATGTGCCTATAAGACTGAGTTGCAGAAAGTATCTGCGTTTTCGAGCTGGAAATTTTCATTATCAGTTCTCTGCATTGCCCTTTGGCTTATCTACTGCGCCCAGAGTATTCACAAAGGTTCTGGCTCCAGTGATAGCTTACTTCAGGCTAAAAGGAATTCAAATCTATCCTTACTTGGACGATTGCCTGATTCTGCCTCAAGAAAAGGAAGACCTTCTACAGCATCTGGAATATGTCATAGCAGTGCTAAGATGCCTAGGGTATTCTGTGAACGAAATAAAGTCCAGTCTAGTACCCTCTCAAGACATGTGCTTTCTGGGTGTGAGACTGAATACAGCAGCCCAGATGGCCTTTTAACCGCGGACAAACAAAAGAATCTTTCCAGTTACTTCCAGCAACTATCTCTTCAGTCCGGGCTGACTGCAAGGACAGTCCTTCAAGCCTTAGGGTTCATGGCATCTTGTATTCTGGTGCTTCCCAATGCCAAACTGCATATGAGGAAGCTACAATGGTATCTCAAAAATCTATGGACACAGCACTGCCTGGATTTGGACACTGTCATTCAAATAATACCTTGCATTCAAAAGGAATTTTTGTGGTGGGCTCAGGAATGTCACCTAAACAAGGGACTCTCTGTGACCGGCCAGAGGCGCAGTCAAATTCTAACGACAGATGCCTCAGACATTGCTTGGGAGCTCATCTAAATGGAAAGTGGATACAAGACAAGTGGCCTGCCAGACTACAGCATCTACATATCAACATGAAGGAGATGTTAGCAGTCCAGTTTGCATTAATGGCTTTCAAGGAGTTACTTCTTCCAGGGCAGGTGTTGATTCTAACAGACAACACAACTGTCATGTGGTACATCAACAAACAAGGGGAACACATTCTTACCCATTGTGCAGGCAAGCAATGATTTTATGGGAGACTGCGCTAAGCTTGCAACTAACTCTTCAGGCAAGGTTTCTGCCGGGAGCACAGAACTCCTTAGCAGATGTGTTAAGCAGACAAATCATGGATCCCCACGAGTGGAAACTGGATCTTCATGTATTTCAAAAGTTGACAGTGTCCTGGGGAACTCCAGACATAGATCTGTTCGCTTCTCCACTAAACCACCAGCTGCCAAAGTTTTGCACAAAGAGGTTTCATCACACAGCTTGGAAAGTGGATGCTCTTTCTTTCAGTTGGAAAAATCTTCATGTGTATGCGTTTCCACCTCTGCCTCTTCTTCCAAAGGTGCTTCTAAAGGTCAGACAAGACAAGCCAAGGATGATTTTAATAGCTCCAGATTGGCCTCGGCAGCACTGGTACCCATTACTGAGGAGTCTGGTAAAGAAGCCTCCATGGCCTTTACCCTTGATTCCACATCTGTTGTCTCAGAAGGACGGTCGTCTGCTCAATGTCAAGCTTCATTCTCTTCATCTAACAGCTTGGCATATTCTGTTTTGAAAGACAGCAGGTCTCAACTTCCTCAACAAGTTTTAGATGTAATTATGGAAGCCAGAAGACCTAGTACAAGGAAAGTGTATGCAGAAAAATGGAAGAGATTTTTATTTTGGACTGCAGCAAAGAATTTGGAGATTTCAGAGCCTAATTTGAGTGTGGCTCTTCAATATCTTACTGAGTTACTGGACAAAGGTTTGTCTTTCTCTTCCATTAAGATTCATGCTGCAGCAATTTCAGCTCACTATGATTGTGACCCACCATTGTTTTCACATCCTTTGTTCAAGCAATTTCTTAGAGGGGCAAAGAATATAAGACCCCCACGTAGAGCTCCTACTCCTGCTTGGGATCTCAATTTTGTGTTGGAGAAACTTACTCTACAACCTTTTGAGCCTGCAGCTACTGCTGAACTGAAATACTTGTCATGGAAAACTGCTTTTTTGTTGGCCATTACTTCTGCAAGAAGGGTTTCTGAGTTACAGGCCCTTATGGCGGTTGAGCCTTTTTTGATTTTTCATAAGGATAGGGTATCATTACGTACTAATCCTTCCTTTATGCCTAAAGTGGTTTCCAGTGTGGCTTTAAACCAAACTATTCATTTGCCTACGTTTTATGCAGACCCCCAAAATAAAGGGGAAAAGATTTTGCACACTTTAGATGTACACAGGCAATTGCGTTATTATTTGAGCAGGACTAAGGATTTTAGGCAGTCTCAGCAGTTGTTTGTTTCTTTTGTTTTGAGTTCTCAGGGCAAGCCTGTGTCAAAACAAACTATTTCTAGGTGGATTGGGTTTTGCATTTCTTTTTGTTATTCCCATCATGGCAAGGAGATTCCAGCTGGGATTAGGCCTCATTCCACTAGGGCTACTGCCACTTCAACAGCTTTTTTAAGGGGGGTGGCAACTAAGGATATTTTGGAGGCAGCTACTTGGAGTTCAGTGCATACTTTCTCTAAGCATTACCACCTTCCTCTCTACTCTAAGTCTAGGGCTGGTTTTGCCACAGCTATTTTGCAAGGCATGTTATCAGCTCCTGCTTCCTTATGATTTGCCAGCCTCCCTTACCTCTGCTTTGGGATTCTACCCAATAGTTAGGACTGCAGCAATGTGGAATGAAGAACATAGTACAGTTTTGTACCTACCATAAATGTAGATGTTCGAGGATCCACATTGCTGCAGTCCAATTTACCCTCCCTCCTTCCCCTCTGTGTTTAGGGGTGGTTGTGTAGGTGAGGTTATATTCTGCTAATTTTGTAAATTTTGTATATATATATTTTGGTGCAGATATGTTGGGAGTTTTTGGTTTTGGCCTTATCTTTTCAGGGTCTTCTGACATCTGGGGCAAGAAAAGACTGAGGATATGACGTCGGTCATGCGCATTAGTACCCTGACGTACTGACGTCAGTCTAATGCGCGGACCGACCAGCCATATACTTTGGTATTCGGGCCGACTGGACAGCGGACTACCCAATAGTTAGGACTGCAGCAATGTGGATCCTCGAACATCTACATTTATGGTAGGTACAAAACTGTACTTTTCCTTTACCAGATGGTGTGTCACAGAAGGGAAATACAGGGATGTTTCTAGATTTGGGGTACGCAGCCAAAACAAAGAGAGTTTCTATGTCTGAAGTAGTGAGGCAAAGCAGAGAAAGGCAACACTTTATGGTAAGTTAATAGGGAACAGGTGCCTGTATGGATACATCATGAGCAGTACCTCTTTAGGGAGTTAGATTCCTGACCTTTGGTTCTAGAGATAACTCTGAAGAGTAATCTTGGGGGAACTATCTATAAAGTATGACAATATTCTGCAAAGTGCCCCTGGAACTTTGAAAGGGTATAAGGCCTGTGCCCTGCAAAGGAGAAACTAATGGAGTTACCACTGATTGCATTGTTAAGAGTGGTGAAAAGAAAAGACAACTGTTCGTAAGTTTGTTTTTTTGTTTTACTGCCCAGCTTTGGGAAATAAATTTCATACTTGCTATGAAGGAATGCTGAAGTTGAGTTGACTGAAAAGAGGTCACATTGAGCTGAAGTTTGGAAATAATCTGTGTGTCCTGTTATAAACACACTAGATTTTGTGGACTTGGATTTATAAGAACAGCTGTTAGAAAAGTGTTTGTTGAAACTGATCAGTATTGCCTATTTTTATGAGTTATTTATAGCACTTTTATTGTCTGCAAATACTTTTCTATCTAGTTTCACTGTGTGTGAGGTATTAACTAGAAATTTTCTACAATTGTTAAGCATCTGGTTGGGTTTGTTTATTCTGATTTTTCCATATTCAGGCTTGTGTTTTGGGCCTAGTTGTTTGTTGGTAGAGGCTGTGTGTCTGAGCACATGTTCCAGGCCACCTTAGTTTAGCCAAAGCCAGTATAGCATTTCAGTGAGAGTGAAGTGCTTATGGTCATTGGCTGATTGGGGTTACCTGGACTACAGCTTGGAGTAAGCACCTCATTAGTTCTTTCGAGCTTTTTTTTAAAGTTGTTTCAGATTTTAACTTTGTTACTTAAGAAGTTAACTTGTGAGTGTTTCTGCCATTTCACACTGAGCTACTCCGAGGAAGGAAGCTGATCTGTGATATATAACATTAAGTATCCTGTTTTTTTGCTTATTTTTATGAGTAATTTATAGCACTTTTATTGTCTGCAAATACTTTTCTAGCTAGTTTCAGTGTGTGTGAGGTATTAACTAGAAATTTTCTATAATTGTTAAGCATCTGGTTGGGTTGTTTGTTCTGATTTTTGTTTTCCACCTTCCCTCCCTATTGGTATCCTATGTTTATACTTGGTGGCTTTGCAGTTGCCCGCCCCTACTGTAAATTTGATCTGGGACACTCCTCCCAGTCTAGTGTCATTACCTCATTCTACCTAATCCAGGAGAAGAACATTTGAGAAGGCCAACCCACTTCTGCTCTTCCTTTCTTTCCTTTTCCTTTTCAAAAAAAAAAAAAAAAAAAATCTTTCTTTCTTGTGCCTCTCTCTTAGTCAGATACAGATTGCTGTATCCAGGACTATTATCTGAGCCCCCCCAAGCCTTGTGAGCCCCAGAGCCTTTCTTCTAGAATTGTTTTTTTTTAATTTTATTTTTTTTAGTTTTTTTTTTTTAATTTACAAATCTTCTGAGCTCAGCACTTATTCAGAACTCATTGTAAGCACTAAATAAGATACACATTACTACAGCACTCAACTTTCCTCACTTGTCTAGAGGAAAACAGTTTTTAGTACTTAATAAATAAGCACCTATCCAGGCATGTCTAAGGGTCAACTCCCAGTGTTTTACCCTGTCTACCTGATGAATCTGGGCATCTTGGGGCAATGCAGCAATTGCCTCATGTACACAGACAACCCTCTCCTCCTACCACCCAACACTACAACCTGTGAGAGATGCACTTATATAGCCAAACTGGAAGCAAAGCTCTCTTCCCCCAAGACTGGACTAGACAGCCAAGGGGAGAAGGTAAACACTTGCACCACACCACACTCATCACATAGTCCCCCAAAACCTACACCATCAAAACACACACATAGAAACACAAAACACACACCTACATTCACAGAGGCTCACAATAAAAATCTACCCAAGCAACAGGGATCTCCAAAGCAGAAACACAAGCAACCTCCACCCCCCAACACAACCCAAATGACACATAACCCACACACTCAGTGTGCCACTCAACCACAGCCCATAAGGCATAACAATCTACCCAACACTCTAGTCATAGGTGACTCTATTGTCAGGCACACTGATGTTCCACTCACCAGGCTAAACAAGGAGAAAGTTACTGTTAGCTACCTGTCAGGTGCCAGGATCCGCCACATAATGCACACACTCAGGTCATTCCACATCAAGTACAAATATGACTCTGTCATTGTCCATGTTGGTGTGAATGACCTGAGATTTACCTCCCTGGACTACATGAAAAGAGACAAGGAGGAGCTGTCCGATCTTGTACCCCAGGCATGTATGACCCTAGCCCTGAGTAGCATCCTGCCATCACCCAGAATGATACCATAGTACAAGGACAAAATGATTGACTTCAGCAATTAGCTAAGCTTCTGGTGTCATTCTAAGGAGATTCAGTATATGTCTGTCTGGGATGACATGCTCAACAAACCATGATGCTTAGCTAGAGATGGCCTGAACCTGTCACCTTTGTGATTCCAGATACTGGCTAAGGTCCTTGCCACCCCTATAGTGCCTTTTTTAGGCAAGGTTCAAATGACAAATTCACCATCGTAACAGGTACAAGCAAGCAAAATCTGAGGGTAATGCTACTCAGTGCTAGAAGTCTAAACCTCAAAATGCACTCACTCAAGGGACTCCTTAAAATGGAGAACATCGACATCTGTGCAGTGACAGACACCAATTTCAAGGCTCTAGAGAGCACCCCTGCATTACCAGGCTATAATTCATACCTTTCAGCCACCTAACCTGGACCAAAACACTAAAGGCGGAGGCATGTCCATATTCAGTAAGGATATCCACACCTCAGGCTAGTTGCTCAGTATAATGCATCCGAGATTATCCAAGTGCAACTAACTCTGGGCAAGACCGCAGTCCAAATTGTAGCTTGCTAGAGATCCCCCACCATGCCCCAGGATTCCCACTCCTCATTTTTTTGATACACTGGAAAATATTAGAGTACAACCTAACACCCTAATAATGGGCAATTTCAACTACCCCACCATTAACTGGGAAAACTACTCATGTACCACCTCTTCTGCTCAACGTTTTCTGGAATTCATAAATTCCAATGTCTTGGATCAACTTATCCACACCCCCACCAGGGGCAACAATATCCTAGATCTGGTCATTAAAAACATGGGCAACTGACATTCCACACCAGAGGTCAATTCCTCGTTGGTCAGATCCGACCACAAGCTAATCACCCTAGACATCCACATCCCACCCCCACCCCCCATTAGGGAAACCACCATAAAAAATTTCTCCAAAACCAACTTCACGCTTCTTAAGACAGAAGTGGCAAACTTCACGACACCCATGCTGATGGACAATTGAGGTACGACTGCTGAATCCTTTACAAATGCACTTTATAAGCACTTACACGAGTACATGGATCGTGCAATCCCTAACAGAACCAAGATGCTATCCTCAAAAAAAAAGAAGCCAATCTGGTGGTCCTCTGCCATAAATAAACTCTACAACAGAAGAAAGAAACTGTTGCAAAAAAAGAGTAAAATCCCATGATTGGAGGAACTTCCTGGTCAGCCTCAGTAAGAAGCTGAGATCCCTCATAAAATCCTCCAAAGCTAGTTACGAAAACAAAATCACCACTGATTCTAAAGACAACCACAAAGCATTCTATAACTATGTCAAGAATCTCAATGGCAACACTCAGATCTGCTCTGAGTTACAGCACAATGGCACTAAATATACAGAACCAACTGATATTGCAAACATCCTGGCAGATAGGTTCAGTGCTAACTTTACCCCTCTCTCACCCCCTAAATGACCCATCTCTATACAGGAAGAATGCAAAGTTCCTGTAATCACAGCTGCACAGGTAAAAAAACACACTCTCCAAAGCCAAGAACACAGCATCCATGGGACCTGACAACATCCCAGGCTGCGTTCTACATGAACTATAGAACATACTGGCTCCCCCACCTAAGTACTATGTTCAATCATAGCCTCACCTCAGGCTTTGTGCCCACTGAACGGCACACAGCAATGGTTATCCCACTCCACAAAGGGGGAACCACCACGGACCCTGGGAACTACCACCCCATTAGCCTGACAAGCCTGGTCTGCAAGGCTATGGAACGTATCATCATGGAACTTATAAACAATGACATTGGTAATCCCCAAACTCTGGACCCTACCCAGTTCGGGTTTGTAAAAGTTAGATCATGTCTCCCAAACCTGATAGACTTCTTTGAAGCAGTCACCAAAGCCATAGATGAGGGTAAGGTGGTTCACAAAGCCTATCTAGATCTCACTAAGGCTTTCAACACCATCCCCCACTCTGGAATTATAGATAAACTCACTAAACTAGGTATAAATCCCTATGTCACAAGATGGGCTGCCAACTGGCTTACCAACAGAACCCACACTGTGAAAGTAGCAGACTCTAAATCCAACTTCAGACCAGTGACAAGTGGAGTACCACAGGGTTCAGTCCTGGGTCCTCTCCTGTTTGGTATCTACTTCTCTGAAGTACAGGCTAACATAGAAGGTCTTTGGCTAACAAAGTTCGCAGATGACTGCAAATTAGGAGCCATAATCAAAACTCCTAACGATGTGGACATCCTACAAAAGGGCCTCACTAAGACAGATGCCTGGTGTCAAAACCATGACCTCAAGCTCAATGCCAAAAAGTGCATTGTCATCCCTTTTGGTAAAAACTCTGTACCCATGAACTACCACATATGCAGTAGTCTACTTAACACCAAAAGTGTAATAAGAGACCTTGGGACACATGTGGACAGTAGTCTCTCCTTTGATAATCACATTGCCACAGTAGTCAGGAAATCCTTCTACGTGGCACACCTCATCACAAAAGGTTTCTCATCCAGGAAAAAGAGGTCATTGTTCCCCTCTACTCATCACTCATTAGACCCATTATAGAGTACAACACCCCTTTTGGTATGTACCTCACAAGACATCAACAACTGGAAAGGCCACAGAAATACCTCACAAAGAGGATTACTGGCCTCAAACAGATGCCCTACACAGACCGTCTCAAAAAACTCCAGCTTTACTCCATCACATATCGCCTACTCAAGGCAATCTCTGCCTAACATACAAAGCTATGTCAAATCCAGAGCTGTTGGACATGCTCCACATAAAGAAATCCCAATCCCTCCGAGCTACACGCTCTAGAGACCTAAACCTTGTCACCACAATAAACAGAACATGCTGGAGGGATAGATTCCTGTCCCAGAGACTTCCCATACCCTGGAACAAACTACCTATCTATGTCAAACAAAACTCCTCATTAGCACTCTTCAAGAAAAATCTTGATGATTGGATGGAAGATAGGAAATTCACTCCGGGGATCACTTCTGTGGCTCTGCTCAACAGAGGCACAGGAAAATAATTTTCTTGGGTGGCGAAAGCCATGGTACCATTTGGCTAGGCTTATATAGGCCCTAGGGCCAATAGCCTAGTACCTACCTATGAACCCATGAGCCTATGAATTTCTTTTTGATTACCTTACATAATTCTTTGCAAGAAAATTATCTGACAGCTAGCACAGAGGATGACGTCTATGAGCTATTCATAAGCTGTGTCCTGTGGTACATGGTTTGATTCCCTCAACCTTCATTTGCCCTGCTGTGAGACCTTGAGCAAATCTTTTAACCAGGCAGTGCCTTGGAGCAACTTAGAAATCAAGCTAAGCTACTCAGTACTCTCCTGCACTGCATGCCTAGTAACTACCTATTAACCTAAGTACTTTTATGCTCATCATTGTAAATAAATCACAACCTAAAATTGAAATCCTTGTTTCAGAGACTGTTTATTGTTACTGCATGCACAGTGAATTACTATAATACATACTACTTTTAACATCACACATCTCTTTGAAACATTGTGACCTGATACCCTTAAATAAATTGTTTCCACCAGTGACCTTTCCATAGCTGCATTATTATGAATATTGACAGATGTGTAGCTAGCTATTCTAGTGCCTGAGCAAAAAAAAAAAAAAAAGAAAAAACCTCATGGAGCACTGCAGTGCTTCAGTTCTGACTGCAAGTACAATATTGTCATTTCTGAATGCTGGTAATGCACTGAAGACTGATCGGCATCTGAAGATTATGCTGCAGACATTTTGCACCTGGTGATGTTGCCCCTTCACCCTACTCTAGCTATGCCTCTGAATATAGATACGTTTCTGAGGCATCACTAGATATTTATTAAGAAAATACATTCTATATATGTATTTAATTGACATTTCAGTATGCATTATATTAACATTTCAGCTAGCATTGCAGTTTAGACGTCTTAGAGCTAACTAGCTTTATAAGTAATCTTCCAAGTTTAAAAAATGGGAATAAAACTTCATTGATGGTCTTAACAGATGACATTGACCACTAGGGATCTCATCATGCTGCTGTTATGTGAGTCTTTTGATGTTCACCTGGACACTCCATTCTTGTAAACACCTTAGGAAATGTCTATTAGGATACCTTATTGGATGTTTCTCTGGATATGTAGATACTCCAGCACTTCTGGAAGCATTGTGGACAAACTTTCTTTGTTCTTCTGATTTTGAAACATATTTGTTTTGAACAGATGTCTGTGATTTCTTCTCAAAATTTCAAAATTTCTCCATCAACATTATGAAAAAATGACCCTGGTTGCTTCCATTTCTTTAAAACAACTGATTCAATGTGTTTCTTACTGGGAATATGATGACTTTTTACCTAATTTCCTTCATTTACTTTCAGAAGAGGCCCAGTATAGAGAATCTCCATTTTGTCCAGTCCTGTTTTAGTCTCTCTTGAACCAGATACCTTTTTCAGGAACTAACAAAGAAAAAGGTGTATGAATCCTTCTTTTTGTATGACTTTTCCATTTGCTTTTATCAAACATCAACCTCCCGTACGTTTTGGAATTCCATCAAACTCCCCACTTATCACATCTCTACAAAGAATGCCAGTAAAGGTGAAGCAAAGTTACAGATGGAAGCCAAGATCTGGGCAGTAATGAGGTTGCTTGTGCCCTTAACCTGCATCAGTACTTTAGCAGACCCACAGTTTATACTGCCTTCTCTTCCTGTCAGTTGTCTGGATGTCTGGCTTAAATCTGTGTGTGTGTGTGTGTGTGTGTGTGTGTGTGTGTGTGTGTGTGGGGGGCTATGTATCGCTAATAGTGAAAATATCACCAGTCTTGGAAACTACCTGGAAACTCTGCCCCTGCACTGTATCATTAATGATGCAGAGATTGGGGAATTTCTGTTTTAAACTAACTGTACTCATGATGGCTGATGCATGTGCTCATACAACTGCAAGGGCCTGCTATGCATTCCCCAATGATGCAGACACACTCCCTTATATATGCTACTTGAAGATTACTGTGAACATCCTGGCAAGACCAAGTACATTCAAGTCCATAGAACTGCCTGTTACATACCTGCTTATTTGATAGCTATTGGCAATACAGTAGTGTTGCTACTAGTATTACAGTAGTATTGGACCTCATCCCTCCTCTAGGGATGGGTGAACCAGCATGGTCTGCTCACTCCTATCTTCCTTCATCTGTTCCTTTAGAACCTGGATCACTATTTGAAGTAGAGTCATCTGAGCCATAGTTATGACTTTATCTTTCTATGTCGCAAGAGAGTCAGGAAACATTTCTTTTAGTCCACATTCCATATATAACTGAGCATGCTCTAGACCAACACCTTGCAGTTGATTGCTTCTATACTCCAGTAATCCTACGTGAAAGTCTACATAACAGCCACTTTTAATGATCTACCATGTCTTCATCAGAAGTTTTACCATTCCTACTCTCTTTTTCACTTGCTTATTACAGTGTACATAACATGGACTGGCAATAACAAGTTGTAATGCCAACCAGTATGCACATGTCGTGTACCATGCTTTAAGAAAATAGCTTCCAAGATGGAAAACTGAGAGCAGCAACTGGTGAAACCTTTGTGACTGAAAACTTTTATCTGACAGAAAATGTAATCAAAAAATTAAAATTTGAAGATACTTGTTAGCTAATTTTATTCATTAATAGTCAGAGAAAAGATTTATAGCTTCAAGATCTTCAAAAGCTGTAATTTTTCTGTCAGAATTTCAACTGTTTGATTAGGAGAGAAGAAACTTCAGTGTGAGTCACTCAAGAAATGGTACTCAGGATTCTTATGTTAAAAAAAGAAATCCAGTCACTAATATCTAGTATGCAGGATGTATTACTTAAAATAGAAAAACTGGATACCAAACTAGAAAGTTTCAAAGAAGAGACCAGAAAGAGGATGGAACATTTTGAAATTCTTATGAAATAACAAGATGCACAAATCAACAGTATGGAAGAGACTTTGAAAGATCATGAATGCATAATAACTGAAGGTGAGACTCAGAATGAATTTCTTTTAAAACAAAATAACTGGCACATAGAAAAACTCAACAATTTAGAAAATAGACTGAGACAAAATAACATTAAAATTTATGGTATACCTGAAAAGTATGAGGGAGACAATATAATAAACTTCTTAATTACTTGACTACATAAAATATTTAATCTATCCCAAAACTTTATCTTTTGGAATTGAAAGAGCACATAGATCCCTGAGATGGGTCTATATTATAACATCGAAGTCTTAAAACATAGAATGTTATAATATCGAACCCAATGCACCAAACGCTAAAAATAGTGAAGGGTTGGGTTAAGGTAAGTGGATAGCTAGTAGTGTATGTATGGTTTAGTGTAGGGTTTTGTGAAGTGTATGTGTGTGGATTATTTATTTTGGTGTGCTTGTGTTGTGTGTATGTTTGTCGGAGCAGCAATTTTTTTCCCTGGGAAAAAATTTGCTATTCTGACTGTTCAATTTTCTGGTGTTTTGATCGAATGGGTTTGATATTATAACATTCAAAGTTTTAAGACTTCAGTGTTATAATATAGACCCCCTGAGATCACCTTCTAAGATGGAAAACTCACCATCATGCTCAATTATAGTTAAGTTCATGTCTAGCTTGGAAAAAGATCAACTATTAAAAGCAACATGGTCGAGACAACCTATTAAAATAGATGAACATGTAGTCAGATTTGATAATGATTATTCAAGTAAAGTTATGAGCAAAAAAAATCCTGTTTATCACTGATCAAGAAACTTAAAAAGCACAATATTAAAGCCAGTTTGGTGTTTCCTGCAAAAATCAAATTATTCCTTTCTGAAGAAGCCAAAATATTTAACACGCTGGAGGAGACATCCACTGTTGTCAACAGCAATAAAATCCTTAATAATATCAAAGAAGTGGAGTGGAATGGTATATCACTGAAGAGACAGAGTGAGTTGAATTCTTGGAAAACTGCTTCTAAAACTAAAAACCTAAAACAAGTGACTCTTATTCTCTGATTGCAGGACTATTATTTTCTGAAACAATAGATTTGCCTTGTGAGTAAAAAGGTTTGTACTAGACATTAAGACTCAAAACATATGTAAATATGCATGTATATTTTAAGCTAAAACATTTTTTTCATGATGAGGAATATAGAGGATTAGTTTTACTATTTTACTATATGTACAGTTAAGGACTTAATATATCTCATTTAACTAAACCTATAAGTGTGTTTCTAAATGTTGAGCAAATACTTCCTGTAAGAGAATGTCATTATATTATAAGCAACAGAATTTGTAACTGTAAAGCTATATAAGTTAAGAATTTTATTTTATTTGTTCAACATTGCTTACTATGTGCATTGTTGAGTTAATGGAATGTCAGATCTAAGTAATATACTAATTGAAAGTGTTAAAATGCTGGTGATTTTGTTTTCTTTGTTCCTGTATAACACATTCCTTTTGCAGGTAATTTATGAAACAACAAGAAACTGGTGAACAAAAGAATGTCCCACTTCTTCAGAATGCTGGACTTTTTCTGCCATGAGCTGTGCTGAAGAAAATCTAGGTCAAAGGACATCACTTTTGACTATGAAAGAAGAAAATAACTTTTTTATTTTTTCCTTTTCTCAAGTATATATGTGAGAAATCTATTCAAAATAGCACTTCTTTTCTTTTCTTAGAAGTGAAGAATTGGTAAGACAAAAATTATAGTAATGTTTAATAATGGGATGTTATAACATATAATTTGCTAACATTTTACATGCAGCGTATGCTGCAGTGTTATTAACTTTAACTATACATACTAACTGTACATATTAATAGAAAGAAGTAAAATTCAATATTTGTTAATAATTAGAACAGCTCAAAAGAACTAAGAAGGATGAGAAACTTACAGAGGAAATTAGCAAGTGCTGTGTGCTGTGAGTTGCCACTTTGATAGGATCATAGGATCATAGGAGGCTACTAGGCTATTGACCTGGAGGTCATTTCAAGCCTAGCCATTTCATCCCAATGTAATACCAATGATACTCTAGTCAATACCCAGGATTGTATTTAGTAATCACTGCCCATGCCTAGGAGGGTTGTGGGCCTATTCCATGAGAGAATTTATGGTGCCCCATCCACTCATCCAGATTCCTATTGAACAGTGTCATAGAGATGCTCTGCTTCACATTAATTGGCAGCCTATTCCAAAGACGCAGTCGTCAATGGTGACAAATATGTCCCTTCAGCATGTCCTATTCAAGTCACAGGCCATATTTAGGTCCCTGGAATGGGTGATTCTAGTCCCATTTGATTTATGGATGTGCAGCAAATTCATTAGGTTTGGGTTGGAGATTGCAATATAAGCCAGGCATACGTCTCCCCTAAGACGTCTATGTGATACTGAGTATGGTGACAGGGACTTTGTCTGTGTAAGGCATGTGCTGGAGTCCCTTGATCTCTTCATTAGAAATCTCTGAGGTCTCTCCAATTGCTGCAGGTGCTTTGTACAGTACATGCCAAAAGGGGTATTATACTCAATTATGGGCCTGATTAGTGACAAGTATAGAGGGGTTATAACCTCCTTTGCTCAAGAGGTGATGTCTTTGCTAATCAAGTGTGCTACATAGAAAGCCTTCCTTACTACAGTAGACACATGGTTGTCAAAGTTAAGGTCACAGTGTACTTGTGATCCCAGATCTCTAGCACTTCATAGATACATAGGTTATTGTTATTAATTTGATAGTGTGAAAGGACATTGTTTATACTAAAGGGAATGATGATGCATTTCTTTGCATTTAGTTTGAGACTGTGACTAAGACACCAGTTGTTGGTCTGTGTAAGACCATACTGAAGTATACTGATATTTAATTTTGGGGACTCAATAATTGCACCCAGTTTGCAGTTGTCAGCAAACTTGATAAGCCACAGCCCCTTAGTTTTGGTCTGAAATTCTGAGAAGTATGTACCAAACAGTAGCTGGCCCAGCACTGACCCTTGTGGCACACTGTTGGTGACAGGTCTGCTGGTTGATGTGGAGTCACCCACTTTGATAGTGTGTGACTGGTTTGTGAACCATTTGGTAACCCATCTTACAGCAAAGGGGTTTACATTCAGTTTGCTAAGTTTATTGGTAATGCCTGAGTGTGGGATTGTCTCAAAGGCCTTGGCCAATTCAAGGTATGCTGTGTGCAGATACTTGCCCTTGTCAATGGCCCTGGTCACATTTTCAAAGAAATCCACCAGGTTTAACAGGCAGGATATCCCTTTACAAAGCCAAATTGGGTCAGATCCAACATTTGGAGGTTGTCTGTGTCTAACCTCCAAAATGATACATTCCATGGCCTTACAGGTGAGGCTGGTCAGACTTATAGGTCTATAATTCCTCATGTCTGTTGCTAACCCACCTTTGTAGAGGGGAATAACTGTTGCTATTATTCATTCTGCAGGAACATAGCCTGTGGTTAGGCTCTGATAGAATAGTGTACTTAATGGTGATGTTAGTTCATGTTTTAGTTTGTTTAGAAGACAGCCTAGGATGCTGTCTGGCCCCATAGAGACTGTGCTTTTTTTTTGCCTTAGACAAAGCTTTACTGACCTACTATCTGGATACATAGGGTTGGGGTGGGAGTTGGGGTAAGGTTTGTGATAAGTTTAGAGTGGAGAAAGCAGTGAAATTTTCACTAAATCTGTCTGCCAGCAGGTTTGCTATTTCTGCAGGATCAGTATGTGTGATACCATTAGTCATTAATTTGGCACATGCTTGAGTCCTACCTTTTAGGCTGCATACATAGCTGATAAAGGTCTTATGTCTCTCCTTAGCTGTGATTGCTAAGTTTTACTCAAAGTTACCCTTAAGGGCTTTGACATGTTGTGTTATTTGTCTGTTGAGGCTGAGGAGGGTGCTTTTCCATTGTTGCCACCCCTCCTTAGTTTTCTTATACAGCACATTTTTTGCATTTGTTGTAAAGTTTGTTGGTGCTGCATGTCCATCAGGGCAGCTTGTTTTTTACTTGGGGCTCTGGCTTTGATTCTCTCTGGAACAACTGAGTCTATACACTTATACAAGTGATTGTACATGGCTTTAGTGCAGGTTTGATGTAGTTACCACTTCCAGCTGGGGGTGGGGCTTGGAATGCTTTTATGCCTTCCCCAGGAGGGTATAGTTTGCATTGGTGAAGTTTTATAGTCTGAATTGGCCCTTTGTGAGTTCTGATGTTAGTGTCAGTTTGAAGGTGACTAATTTGAGATCAGATTTAACTAAGGAGGGTCTGACAATTACAGTGGTGCATCTGTTTGTCATGTTAGTGAGGACCAGATCTAGTATGTGTGCTTCTTGTGTTGGAGTTTGAACAATTTGTTCCAGGGCATTTGAGTTAACAAAGTCAAGGACCTTTTGCGCTATTGAGTTAGGGCTAGAGTAGGTTTCCCAGTTGATGGTGAGATAATTGAAATTCAAAACAACAGCATCAGATGCAGTGATGAAGGCTGAATAGCTGAAACTGGTATGCAGGAATAGAGCTTTGAAAAGGAAATACTCTTTGGAGTTTGTGGTTTTTGATCACTGAAGACTGTGTGCTGGCTGATATTGTTTTGCTAATTTGTATTTTCACAGCCATGCACCTTGCCATACTTGTGTTGTTTGTTTGATTCTATGGGACAATTGAAATTCCCCATGAACAGAGTGTTTGGAAATATTTGGATTGACTCCAGTTTGGTCAGGTAGGCCTTATGCACATCATGATTCACAGAGGGGGATCTATAACTAGTTATGACTTGAATGGGGGTCTTACCCTCTGTAATCTGAACTTGGAGTAACTCCATGAATGTGTCCTGTCTAACTAGTCTGGAGGTGAATTTATCTCTAATATAGATAGAGACACTGTCTCCTCTGGTTCTCACGTTCGTTTTGCAGTCTGAAGTTGTGGAAGGCATTGTAGCCTTGCAAGGCTGGGGTACTCTCTGAGGCCTTGAACCAAGTTTCAATGACTGCACAAACATCTATTTCCGCCAGTGATAGGAGTGCTTTCACGGTGTGCAGTTTTTAGTTTAGGCTCCTAGCATTAATCAACATAACCCTTATTTTGTTATGACTGACAATTTTCACATCAGCAATTTTGTTTTTGAGACCTTGTCTAAAAAGGCACTATGGGGGAGGCAAGAGCCTTTGTCTGCAGCCAAAAGCCTAGTGGTACCAGGTGCAAACCATCTCTGGCAAAGCAGTGAGGTTTGTCGACCATGTCATCCCAGGCTGAGAGAAACTGGATCCCCTTTGAATGACACCAAAAATAAAGCCAATTATTGAACTTGAGCATTTTTTGTTTATACTGTGGCATCATTCATGCTGTAGCCAGATTCTGATGTCCGTATGTAAAGCTTAGATCAGAACAACAGTTCATAATGGCTAAAAACACATACTCAAATTAAATAAGCAGGAATTTTATATATATATATATATATATATATATATATATATATATAGTGAATAATATTATTAGAATTAATAAGAGTAAACATCTTATGAATAATATGCATATACACAAGGAATGCAGGATATACTATGTAAGATTAATAAAAGACCAGTATCAATAAATTAAGAAATATGTACACATACTATAATTTGTAATAGAGAGCTGGTGATTAAATAGCTCTTTGTTGGGAGATTTTAGAAATGCAAGATATGTAGAATAAGGCAGAATACTAGTGGGAAAACAAGAAAAAAAAATATATTAAATAACAAGCTGCTTTTAAGAAAGATGTCTATTACATATACCTGTATATGACAGAAATATGAATATGCAGGATCTTATATAATTTTCATAGAAATAATATAAAATATTTCAAAATAATCTGAGCCCTAAAACTTAAAGCTTGGTCATGTGAACTTTGAGTTTTTTTTACATGTTGCATGTTATTAGATTCTCTGAGACTACCTGAAATAACTCATTTCATAAGTCAAAGCTAACACTTGAGTGTTTTATTGCTGAATCAGCACATCCATTTTGACAGAAAGTAAAGTAGATTTTTCAATTTGTTTGAATCTGGGAAAGGTGAATGGGATTTAAATTGAACACTGTAACTTGTGAATACAATATGGACTGCTTTTGTCATGCTTTTTTAAAATGATAATATATGTACTTTGATCTCTCTTTTGTATTATAGTTTAGTATGATAGCATTACCTGATACCTATAAGTTTACAGATGTCTTTCTCTTCAGGTTCCACTCTGTTATACTTATTTATTTAGATATGTATTTATAATATTGTTGAATGAGTAAATAATTTAGGAATATTGAATGGGCAATTGATACTACTATTCTATAAATAGATATATAGTATACTATTTGCTGGATTATTTAATATATATGATTAAAAGAAGAGGATTATTAAACTTGTATATAGTAATTGAGGAATAGTTTTAAATGAAAAAATATATAACTAAATTAATAGTCTGTTATTATTTTGACCTAGAGTTAATATTATATTAATTATTTATAAGTCACAGTAGCTTTTAGCTAGTTTTTTGATGAATTTTTATTTTGTTTTGTTGCAATGTAGACTGATAGTATAGTAGTTTGACCATTTGATAGACACACTAGGAACATTGGTATCTAAGTTAGGTTGCATTTTATTAGGAATATATACAGTTATCATTGTAAACTTATCTTTGTTTTTGTTATTTTTTTTTTTAATTTTAGTAGTTTAGTTCATTAATGATCCCAAAGGAATGTAATGCATTTGTAATAATTCAATATAATGGCCAGCTCTATACACTAGTTAATTTTTACTGGATCCCTGGAATAGGTGCAAGAGTGGCTGAAGATCACTTAAACTTACTATAAAGTCATTGGAAGGGTAGTTTAATTTTAGGAAGGGATTTTAACTGCATATCTTGTATAGCATATACATATGAACAGAGGAAAGCTAAAATATTATTGACATCAGCTAAAGAACTAAATAGATGGATTAGTAGTGATAATTTAGTTGATTTACTATTAAAAGCAGACTATAAGTTATTGATCTTCACTACTTATTTTTATGCACATGGGATGCAAACTAGAATTGATAGGATTTATGCCTCCATATTTTGAGTGACCTCTCTCCAACCTTCATACACAGATTCACTCAACACTCACCTAAAGACCCTACTTACAGGGTATGCCAAAACCTTACCCACTTCAATCCAGACACTTTTAACTCCAAACTATCTGGCATTAATTGGTCCTTCCTTTATCACCTACCTCTCAGTGAGGCAGTAAATTCCTTCAATCAGATTTTCCTTGATACACTTGATTCTGTTGCTCCATCCAGAAAAATCGAAATCAAATCCAACTACGCCCCCTGGCTAACAAAAGAAGGCCACGCAATCACGCATAAAAGTGATTCTTCCTGGAAAGCCTGGGTTAAAAACAAGCCCCCTCTCTTACTGCAGATATACAGAGAGCTCAGAAATCTGGCTAAAAACTTATCAAAAAAGACAAGAGTTTTTTTCCTCTGACCAAAGTAGCTCACACAAAAATCCACAAAAATTCTGGCCCAGCATCAACAACCTTCTCCACCCAGGTAACCCCACTGCTCCCAACCCCTTTCCAAACAACACTGTTTTTGATACTGCCTCCCTCCTTAGAAACTATTTCATAGAAACCATACAAAACCTCACACTTAATACACAAAACAGTATATCTAACTCAACACCTCCACTCCTCTATAACAAAACTCTCCCCAATGCTTTTTCTTTCCAGCCGGTCCCAATTACTACAGTTAATTTTCTCCTTAACAAACTTAAACCTTGCTTTCCCTCAGCAGACCAACTACCCCCTCATTTCCTAAAAATACCTGCACAATCCATCACCTACCCTGTCTCTATTCTTATTAACTGTTCCATCTCAGAAGCCCTGGTCCCTGACATTTGGAAATCCTTCTATACTATCCCTATTCAAAAAGGTGGCAACTCTACAGATCCCTCTAACTTTAGACCAGTTGCTATGCTGTCCCCCCTATCCAAAATCTTGTAAAAGTGCATCTATGTTCAGCTACTCAAACACCTTCTTGATGACAATCTCCTCACTCCTACCCAATATGGCTTTAGGCTCCACCATAGCACTTCTACTGCATTATTGTCATTTACCCAAATAATAGCTGAAGCCCGTGACAATAACCTCCTAGTCACCAGTCTTTTCCTCAGTCTTTCAAAGGCTTTTGATACTGTCTGTCATTCTAAACTTTTGCTTAAACTCTCAGATCTACATCTTTCTACCTCCTCCATCAACTGGTTCTCTAACCATCTCTCCAGCAGCCAGCAATCTGTCCACTGGCAAACTGTCCTCTCTCCATTCCTCCATGTTAATCCTGGAGTTCCCTAAGTATCAGTTCTGGGCCCCCTCCTGTTTAATATATTCACTAATAAATTTCACTCTGCTACTAACCTCTCTACACTTCTACAGTACGCTGATGACTCCACCCTCACTACCTTTGCCCACGACATCCCTGCTCTACTAGATGTCACTCAACAAACCTTTTATTCTGTCGAGACCTGGATCTCTGATAACCAACAAATATTAAATCACCCCCCCAAAAAAAATCAAACTCCTCCTCTTCCTCCCAAAAACACTTGCTCAGCACAAAGCCTCTTTCTCTATATCCTCTCTACACAACACCATTATTAAACCTGAACCCCATACTAAACAACAAAGTATAAAAAAGACCCACCAGAAACTTGGGCTTCTCATTTGTAATCAAAAATTTCTGTCACCCTCCTCCAAACCCTCCCTTGCTCAGGCCCTACTCCTATCATGCCTTCTTTATGCCGTCCCTGTCCTTATTCATGTTCAAATATCTCTTATCACTAAACTAGAGCAAATGTATAACACACTTACCAGATATGTCACTGACCTTCCTTACAAACCTCACCACTGTCTTGCCCTTAGGTCACTCCAATGGCCAGAATTTTCCAAATACTACTTATACCCCAGCTACATATTGCACACTCCATCCTATATGAACCCTCATCCTGTCCCTCCATCTCCACTTTAGTCTCCTTCTGTAATCCCCCCCTCATCAACTCTGAACTGCCAGTAAACATTTCCTTCAGGTATGACCCTTTACAAACACTCTGCAACCCATGCTTGGAACTCACTCCCTCTCAGCATTAGAAGCATTCAACATAAATACCTGTTTAAGAAAAAATTTTAACTTTTACACCTGAAGACTTGGTCATACCCTTGTCAAACCCCCACTTGAACTAGTCTCCTCTCATCTCACCTTATCTGCTTTTCCCTATCAACTCTTTTTCCTCCTGGTATTTGCTCTAGCAAACTGTATTCATACTATACTCCTTTGTGTAATATTCTCTAAACCATTTAATTGTTATTTGGCCTATGCTATATACTGTTGTTTTCAGATTTTGGAAATTGTATTTGTTTACTATTATTTTATCTATGCACTGTACTGCTGTGCTATTTTTCTGTGACCCTACTTTAATATTTTGTAAATATTATAATTACTTGTATTATTTCTGGAGCTTTTCTCCTCGGGTCTCCACTGAAAATAGGCCCTTGGTTCAGCTGGACTAACCCAGTTAACAAGTGTCAGTAATAATAATTAATAAAGCAAATTATTTTAAACTATTTCTTGTCTTTTATCGGATCATAATCCACTAAGTATTGATATAGTAATGGATATAAGGAAATGTCAGATTATTTATAAAATCCCTGCATATATGACGGAATGAAAAGAATTTAACAGTTATCATAAAGAATAAATCAAGAATTTTTTATCTTTGAATGATAATGGTCAGGTTAGTAAAGTCATACTATGGAACTCATTAAAAATGCATATTAAAGATAGAATGGGAAGATGGGCTAGTAATAAAATGAAAGAATGGGATAAAGAGTAATTAGAAATAGACAATGAAATACACAAACTGAGGATAGACAACAAACAAAGAAATTAGGTAAGACTGAAGTAATTAAAAATGAATGACAAAATAAACAGTTTTAATGCATAAAGTGGAGACAGCTTTAGAAAAAAATAAAATTGTATGGTTATGCAGTGACTTCAAAAACTCTATATAGATTAACTAAAAAAGTAAGATGTTAAGTAAAAAAGCACAAATCAATAATATCCAAAATCCTCACACTAAGCTTCCTTCAGATTTAGATGAAATGCTTAATATTAAAAAAATGAGGATCTTAATAACGATAAAAATAATAACCAAGAAGATTGCAAAATTGACAATTATTTAAAGAAAAATGTTACTAATAAACTTAATGACCAACAAATATTTCAGCTGAATGAGACTATTACCCTGATATAAGTTAAAGAAGCTTAAAAAAAGGTAAAAATGGTAAGGCTCTAGGGTTAGATGGTTTAAGTATTGAATTATATAGTCTGTTTCCATTATATATTTTAGAATTGCTGAGTGGCATCTTCAATATAATTCAAAGTGACAAAATAATTTCTCCTTTATGGAAATTTTCCATAATCTCACCTATACTAAACAAGGAAATGGTAAGTTAGTCTCCTCATATAGCCTTATTTTATTATTAAATGTAGACTATAAAATATTTACTTCCATTTTTGGCACAAGATTAAGAGATATAGTAGATTAATTAATAAAGATCAAAAAGGATTTATAGCAAATAGATTAACATATGATAATATAAAAAGAGTAGTAACTATCTTGTATTTAGCAAAATGAATGAACAAGAAATTGGTTTTAATTAGCTTAGATATTGAGAGAGCTTTTGATTCTGTAGATTGCAACTACTTGTTTAACACTTTAAAAGCATTTGCATTTCCAGAACAGTTTACTGGAATATTAAAAAAAAAACTTGTATAGAGACTCCAAAGCATATATTAAAATTGGATCTTATTTTTCTCTGGGATTCACTTTAAACAAAGGCACAAAACAAAGGTGTCCCTTGTCCCCTTTACTGTTTGCATTGTTATTGAACTTGTTGCTAGTCATATAAAAGCAATGGGAAAACTGATGGATTTTCATTTAATAGAGATTGTCAATATAAAATACAACTTTTTGAAGATGATATTTTACTAACTAGAGGACATTTAAATTATTTGATCAAAGGGGAGGAAATTGAAACATTTCAAGAAGTATCTGCTGCTGAAATTTAATAATAATAAAACTGAAACTTTAATGTTTAATCAATTACTAGATAGTAAGTTTAAAGATAAATGTAAATATAATTGGGAAGGAAAAGAACTAAAATATTTAGGAATAAAAATATGTCAAGATGTGAGTAAGATTATTAATAATAATTTTGAAAAAGTATTTGAAGAAGTGTTACTTATTTAAAAATGAACTGATTTTTTTACATTTGAGGATAGGTTAGTACTTATTAAAATGATTATATTACACAAGATTATATATATTACATTCAATAGCTTTAATACCTGACCAAAAAATAAAAACATTTAAAAAACATGGAAAAAATGTTAACTTCATTTTTATGATATCCTAAAAAGCCACAAATTGCATATAGAAATCATATAAGATTATTGGAATATGGTAGTATTAGCTCCCCGGGTGTAGAATTAATCTATTGCTTCAAGTTTTAACTCAATTATACTCTGGACAGACTCAACTTCAGTAGTGAATTGAAAAACATAAAGGAAGAGATTATACTGAATTCTTATACATTTATTAAAGATGATAAATTAGAAATATGTAATAATCCTTTCATCTGGTTTGCAAAATTTACCTTAGAAGGAAATTAATTTCAATCTTTAGACTCTGCATATATGAAATTATTTCTTAGAAAAGAAAACGGCAACTGTGACACGAAGTATAGCTCCAATTCTCATAAAATACAGCTTTCAAGTTTCACACGATACAAGCAAAAATTCCTTTATTAGTAGGTAAGCGCTTTCACCACTAACTGTGGCTTCCTCAGACCATGTAAAATCTGATTGGACGCACATGTTTATGGACTGTGAAAAATGAAATATATATTGGAAAGAGATAAGTATGTTTTTTAAGGGGTTATGGTCTGATAATTGTTCTTTAACTAGATCAATAATACTAATGAATGTTCTATTTCCTGTATCTGTAAAAGCCAAAGAGCAAAATATGTTTTGGGCTCTCTTAGCAGTTGCTAAAGAAGTTATTACAAAAAATTGGAAATCAAACTCAGTTCCTACATTCAAAGAATTTATAAATTTAGCATTAGTATTATGTAAAGCTGAAAAAGAAGTGATCAGACTAAGATCTATAAATCATACTAAGACTTTTAGTGGTTAGGATAACCTTGAAATGTTGCTACTCAAATACCAAAACTGTCAATGTGTTAATTGTGCAAGATTACCTTGATGATTCAATGTATTCCTACCATTGTATAACAATATATGATGTTGAATTTCTTCATTTCTGTGTATATATTGTAAATATGTTAAATTAATATTTTTTTAAAAAAGAAAGAAAACCACTTTCAGTACATTGATATACCTAGACTAATTGTGGAGCTTTGAATAGTAGTCAGCTAAGATAAATACACATTTTCTCTATAATAAAACAAATCTCTTACAACATTAATTTTTTTTTTTCAGAAATAAATCTCTTTGATTACTATTGTGGCAAGCAATAGCACAATACAGTTTTGAACTTATTGCTCTGTTGGTATAGACATTGTCAGATTCCTCATATGCCTTTTCTAATGGCTTCAGGAGAGCTGTGCAAGTAGCAAATGTGCTGGGAAGAGATTTTTTATCTTTTTAGGCTCAAACTTTAGGACAGAGCAGGAAAGTACTTGTATTACATTGTACTTAAATTTGCTGTATGTATGTATAGCTTATTTTTACTGGAATGCTCCACTCTTACATTTTTTGTCTGAAGTTGCTTATATTGTATTTACAAGGATTGCTTGATTGTTGCTGTGTTAGAGCATCTCCATTTTGTTAAATTAGGTGTTCTTTCTGTGCTTTTCTACTCCCCTCCCCCCATCTTTTACCATTAAATTGCAATATCAGTCATTTTTCATGTCAGGGTGTTAGCTTGTTGAGGGCTGTATTAACAATTCTATGGCAGAGGATAATTTGCTGCTGAGGTGTTGGATATTGCTAGCTGGAGTTTGAGCTCATATTTTATTGTGTCTTTCACTTTATCTCCTCTGGTTTAGTGATCTTGTCAATGTTTGCCTGGTGTCTTTTCAGGCTTCAGGAGAGCTGTGCAAGTATCACATGTGTTGAGAACAAATGTTCTGTTTTTTAAAGTGAAACCGCAAGAAAGAAATTTAGAAACGTATATTGAACATGCATTCACCTAGTGTTTTCTGTATTATATCCTATTTTTATGGAATATTTAACAATTTTACAATTTATTTGATTAAAGGTGCTTATATTGTATTTATATTAGATAGCATATCTGTTTTGTTAAACTACTTGTTGTTTTTGCGCTTTTCCATTTTTACATTAATTTGTATTTTATAGATTTTTTATTTAAGTTGTTAATACTGTGTTTACAGCAGTTGCCTGGCTGTTACTGTGTTAGAAGCTATCTCCAGTTTGTTAAACCAAATGCCCTCCCTGTGCTTTTTCACCCCTCCCATTTTTTCATTAAACTGCAGTTTCATTTAGTTTCTGGACGGGGCACTGAAGGCAGCAGCAAACCTAACCTCAAGGGGGAAAAAAAGCAGGAAAGCTCTTGTATTACTCAGACTGGGCCAAAGCAGGGTGTCAGTAAATTATCTTTCAGGAGCCAAGATTACTGACATTACAAGAGCCCTGAGGACCCTTAATCTAGACAAATATAATTACGACATGGTGGTGCCCCATGTTGGGGTAAATGACCTGGCATGCAAAATCCTGATGGATATACAGAAAGAAATATGACAGAGCTTTACACACATGCCACACATGCAGAAAAGACCCTAATATTAAGTGTAATCCTTCTATTACCAAGAATGATGCTGAAGTATAAAGAAAAGCATCATAGTTAAATACCTGATGTCATTCTAAGGGGATACAGTATGTCAGCATGAGATGAGATGCTTGACAACCATACTTGCTTTGCTAAGGATGGATTACACCAGTAATTACAAGACTTCCACATACTGGTGAATGATTTTGCTGCCCCCTTGTGCATTTTTAGGCAGGGTCAAGATAATGGACTTCCCAACCTAACTACCAAATGAAACAGCTACTGGAGCACATCAAAGTGGATCTACTTAAATTTAGAAGTCTAAACAACAAGTTATGTGACCTTGAGACCCTTGTGCATTTTGAGTGCATCCTTGTGTGTGTGTTGTTACAGAAAGATGGCTTAAGACCCCAAAGAATACACCATCAGTATCTTTGTTTTATGCTTGCCAGTCATTTAGACCTGATCAAAACTTTGTTAGTGTAATGTATTTGTCAGAGACCATATTATCTTAAGACATATACCTAGAAATCAGCAAGCAGAGCTTATAAAGATTCAAATTGCACTAAAGAAAATCAGATACCAGATCATAGCATGTGACAGGACCCCCTCTATGTCCCCAGAAAATCATGCAACATTCCTAAATATTCTTGATGAACTCCTTATAAGTGGGAACACTGTTATTCTCAGTGATTTTAACTGTGTAGTGATAAACTGGGGGACCAATGCCACTAGTGTAGGATATGAACAAAAAATTCTTAGACTATAAAGAGGAACTCCTAGGACAAGATTGCTAAAGAATTCACTTGAGAGCAAAATATTCTTTACCTGATCCTAACAAACATAGCATCTGTATGTACCATCCGTAGGGCATCCCTGCTGAGTGGGCAAGTCAGGCAACAAACAAATGACCTTCTCCATCAAAATCTACAAACTATTAGAATATCATATCACAGAACTGAAGGACTTGAAATGTACAGATCAACAATTCTATGAGGAGGGATCCAAATTCAAGTATAATGGTATTACCCATAATGTTGATACTGTAAAGAGTTATGCAGATGAGTTCTGCTCACACCTAGATAAAAGTATCAACTTGGCAGACACAGCAAGATCCAAACAAATGGTGAAGCTTAAAACAAACTGGCATGGTGGTTCACAAGCATTAATAAACTATATAGTAAAAGAAGGAAACTCCTGAAACTAATTTGCAGAACAAAAGACCCCCAAATTAAGGGGACATCAAACAACTAGATAAGAAACTAAAAAGGAAATGAGAAAATGATGGCATCCCAAGAATTCAGACTAGCTAAATTAGCCAAAGACAACTAAAAGTCCTTCTTTGTCCATGACAAGAAAATAAGGAACAGCACTCAACATTGTTCATAACTTATTCATAATGGTATTATGTACTCCATTCCAGTGGATGTAGCCAACATACTTTCAAATAAATTTAGTGCCAGCTTTGCTCAAGACACATCTATACCAAGTCCAGTTATCCCAGATGCAATCAAGTTATAAATCATCGTAAAAGAACATGTACTGAAAGTTCTCTACAAAATGATAAACATCTCATCCATGGGGTCTGACAACATACCCATTTGCCTAATAAATAGCTCCAAACAAGCACTGGTGGACCCACTCCTTGTTACCTTTAACTTGAGGTTAGTAGCAGGCATTTTCCCACAGCTGTATTGCATAGCTATTGTGATACCACTCTACAAGGGTGTTTTCATGACTCACCCTGGGAATTACAGACCCATTAGTCTAAAAAAGTCTTGTATGTTTAGCCTTGGAATGCATTATAACTAACTTAATTAACTATGATATAAAAACAAATCTTATCAGACTTGACCCACAGCAGTTTTGTTTTGTTAAGGTTACATCTCATCTGATGAATCTAGTGAACTTCTTTGAGAGGGTTACTCAAGCAGTAAGACTGTGGACAAACTGTCCACATAGTGTACCTTGACCTTGCTAAGGCATTGTCTACCGTACCTCATGCAAATATAATAAATAAGCTGAATGAGCTCAGAATTGATCTGTTTGTGATTAGGTGGACAGCCAGCTGGAAAAGAGACAGGATTCATGTGGCAAAGGTAGAGGGTGCACCCTCTAAGAGCATAAAGGTGACAAGTGAGGCCCTTCAAGAATCTGTGATGGGACTTCTGCTATGTGGTACCTACTTCTTAGATCTCCATATGTAAAATGTGGATCTCTGGTTAACAAAGTGCATGGTTGATTTTGAAGCTGGCAGTTATCATCAAGCCATCCCTTCCCTAAAATACAGGTACTACAACATTATTTGCACTTGTGAATAGCTGGTGCACAAAAAATTGAGTTCAAACTCAAAGAGGTGCACTAAGTTGTGTAACATGGATTGCTCTGTATCTTATCATAGGATCATAGGATCATAGTTTTATAGGAGATTACTAGGCTAATGGCCCTGGGGCCCTTACAAGCTTAGCCAAGATTTTATCCCCAAAAAAGAAACCACAGTCAGCAACTGTCAACACTGTCAGTGAGGGACACAGGTGGAACCCCTGTGACAAGTATGTGGTTTTCCATCCACTCATCAAGGTGGCACTTGAAAAGGATCAGGGAGGTACTCTGCTTGATGTGTATGGGAAGTCTATTCCAGAGACAGGGCAACCTCTGGGAGACAAACCTGTCTCTCCAGCAGATTTTGTTGATGCCGTATATTAGATTTAGGTCTTTTAAGCAGGTAATGCACAAGGAGTTAGACTTAACGGATATGAATCATCTTTAGTAGGGCAGGGTCCAAGATTGCCTTTTAAGTGAGACACAGCTCACCTCTGAGACATCTGTATGATACCGAGTAGAGTGATAGTGATTTGAGCCTGTCCGCATAGGACAGGTTTTAGAGGCTATAGATTCTCTTTTTCAGGTATTTCTGTGGCCTTTCCAGTTGGTACAGTTGCTTGGACAGGTACATACCAAATGGGGTGTTGTACTCAATTACTGGCCTAATGAGGGAGGAGTACAGCGAGGTAATAACCTCCTTTTTTCTGGATGCAATCCCTTTACTTATGAGATGAACCAAGTAAAAGGCTTTCCTGACCACTGCGATACATCATGGTTGAATGTGATATTGTTGTCAACTTTCAACCTGTGTATCCAGGTCTCTCACCACAGGTTGTGTGCTTAGGGGGGGCGCCGTTGATGTGGTAATCAGTAGGGGCTATGTTTTGCCGAATGGAATGATAATGCATTTTTTTTGCATTTAACTTAAGGCCATGACTTTGGAACTAGTCATTTGTTGCTGTGAGACCTTCTTGAAGTATATTGACATCATATGGGGAGTCAAAGACATGACCCAGCTTACAGTCATCTGCAAACTTGGTCAATCACAGGCTTTTTGTCTTTGCTTGAACCTCTGAGAAGTAGATGCCAAACAGTAGCGGTCCCAGGACAGATCCCTGGGGAACACCACTAGTGACAGGTTTGCTGTCAGAGGTGAAGATGCCTATTTTGACCTTGTAAGTCCTACTGGTAAGCCAGTTGGCCACCCATGTAATGAGAATGGTATTTATGCCAAGTTGTGTTAGCTTTTTGATGATGCCCGAGTGGGGGATTGTGTCAAAGGTTTTGGCCAAGTAAAGGTATGCTGTATGTACTGGCTTTCCCTCATCCAGGGCCTTGGTGACAGCCTCAAAGAAGTCAACCAAGTTCAACAGGCAAGATCTGCCCTTGACGAATCCGATCTGGGTGGGGTCAAGTGCTTGGAGATTGCCTATGTCTTTGTTTATGAGATCCATAATAATATGCTCCATGGCCTTATAGATCAGACTTGTCAAGCTAATGGGGCAATAGTTTCCAGGGTCAGCAGTGGCACCACCTTTGTGCAAGGGAATGGCAATGGCAGTGCTCCACTCTGCTGGAATGTAGCCTGTACACAGGCTGTGGTTGAATAGGGTGCTCAATGCTTAAGCTAATTCTTGCTGGAGATGGTGCAGAACAAAGCCTGCGTTGCTATCAGATCCCATGGAAGCTGTGTTCTTTGCCTTGGATAGGGCCTGTAACACTTGATCTATGGAGATGTGAGGTGCGGGACAAGTATCAGTTATGCTGAATGAGCCTTTGGGGGTGACAGGGGGGTGAAGTTTGCACTGAACCTATCTGCTAGCAGGTTGGCTAAGTCAACAGGATTAGTGTAAGTGGTACTGGTAAGTACTAGTTTGGAACAAACCTGGGCTTTGCCATGGAGCGTCCTGTTGTAACTGAGAAAGGCTTTGTGGTTTCCATTTGTTTTGGAGGCTAGTTTTGATTCATAATTGGCTTTGGAGGTTTTCACTAGTGATCTAATTTGCTTGATGAGGCTAACCAGAGAGTTTTTCCAGTTTGGAATTTGTTTCTTTTTACCATTAGACAACAGTTTCTTCCTTTTGTTGTAAAGCCTGTTGATAGAGAATGTCCACCAAACAAGTTTGTGTTTCCTTGAGGAGCAGGATTTAGTTTTGTTGGGTATGGCTGCGTCCATGCAGTTGTATAGGTGCTTGTATACTGTATTGGAATACTGTTCAGCACAGCTGTCTGCATCATCTGATGGGGGCAGGGGTGTGAAGATACTGATACCCTCCCTTAGGAGGTTGTAGTCAGCTTTTGAGAAGTTTTTTGGCCTGGTTACGGCTGGGATGGAGTTGGGCGGGATAGAAAATTCGAATGAGACAGACTGATGATCTGATATCACCAGGGAAGAACTTACTATGGGAGTGGTGCAACGGTCACCCATGTTGGAAAGAACCAAGTCTAGAATGTTGTCTCCCCTTGTGGGGGATGAGACAAGCTGGTCTAGTGTGTTAGTATTGATGAAGTCAAGGAATCGTTGGGTGCATGCATTACTGCAGGAATAGTTCGCCCAGTCTATGGTGGGGTTCATAGGTTCATAGGTGTGTACTAGGCTAATGACTCTGGAGCCTTTACAAGCCTAACCCATAGGATTACCCTGGCATTGTGCCACCCAACATTAGTTCCCAGTGCCTCTGTTGAGTAGAACCACTGGAGTGATCCCCAGGGTGAATTTTCTATTTCCCATCCACTCATCATGATTTCTCTTGAAGAGAGCCAGTGAGGTGCTCCGTTTGACATGTATGGGAAGTCTTTTCCATAGTATGGGCAGTCTCTGGGTTATAAACCTGTCTGTCCAGCATGTTCTGTTGATTGTGGTAATGAGGATGAGGTCTCTGGTGCGTGTTGTGCAGAGTGATTGGGATTTCTTTAGATATAGCATTTCTAACAGAGCTGGGTCAAACATGGCTTTGTAAGTCAAGCAGAGATTGCCTCTAAGTAGGCGATATGAGACCGAGAATAGTTGACGTTTTTTGAATCTGCTCTGTCCATATAGGACAAGTGTCTAAGGCCTAGGATCATCTTTGTGAGATACTTTTGTAGCCTCTCCTTTTGTTGCAAGTGTCTAGTGAGGTTCATGTCAAATGGGACATTGTACTCGATGATTGGCTTAATGAGGGAAGAGCAGAGGGAGACAATGTCCTGTTTCTTCCTGGATGAAAAACCCTTAGTAATGAGATGTGTCACATAGAAGGACTTTCTGACCACAGTGGGAATGTTGTGGTCAAAAGAGTGGTTGCTGTCAACCTGTGTTCCCAGATCTCTTATAACGCCTTCTGTGTTAAGTGAACTACCATCGATGTAGTAATTCATGGGAATTTAGTTTTTCCCAAAGGGGATGACGACACATTTTTTGGCATTTAGCTTAAGGCCATGGTTCTAACACCAGTCGTTGGTCTCAGTGAGGCCTTTTTGCAGGATGTCAACATCACTTGGGGAGTTAATAATAGCTCCCAACCTGCAATCATCTGTGAACTTTGTCAGCTAGAGTCCCTTCATACTGGCCTGAACTTCAGAGAAGTAGATACCAAACACGAGAGGACCCAGGACCATACCCTGTGGGATTCCACTCATGACTGGTCTGCAGTCTGACTTGGAGTCAGCTACTTTCACACTGTTGGTTCTATCTGTGAGCCAGTTTGCAACCCATCTAGTGATATAGGGGTTGATGCCTAGCTTAGTGAGTTTTTCTGTGATTCCTGAGTGGGAAATGGTATCAAAGGCATTGGCCAGATCAAGGTAGGCTGTATGAACCACCTTGCCTTCATCCACAGCTCTGGTGACTGACACAAAGAAGTTGACCAGGTTGAGCAGGCATGATCTATACCCTTCACAAAACCAAACTGTGTGGGATCCAGACTTTGGATATTCCATATATCCTTATTTATTAGGTCCATGATGATGTGTTCCATAGTTTTGCATATCAGACTCATCAGACTAATGGGGGAAATAGTTCCCAGGGTCTGTAGTCACTCCTCTTTTGTGGAGAGGGATGACTGTAGCAGTGTGCCATTCAGTAGGGACAAAGCCTGAGGTGAGGCTGTGGTTGAACAGGGCACACAGGTGTGGTGCCAGTTCACTCTGTAGTTCATGTAGAACACAGCCAGGGATATTGTCAGGTCCCATAGAAGCTGTATTCTTGGCCTTGGACAGTGCTGTTTTACCTGTGCAGCAGTAATACTGGATGCCTGGCAATCTACTGGTATTGTGATTGGTCCTTTGGGGGGGGGCAGGGGTAAAGTTGGGAATGAATCTGTCGGCCAGTATATTGCCAATATCTGTTGGCTCAGTATAGGAGGTACCATTGTGCAGTAGCTAAGAGCAAATCTGGAGATTCTTTACATAACTATAGAAGGCCTTGTGGTTGCCTTTACTATCTGCTGCAATTCTGTTTTCATAGTAACGGTGTGTTAGGGGATACCATCTTGGAGTCAAGTAATGTCCAGGTAGGAGGAGTGGGTGTTGTGAGTCATGGAGGGGGGTCTATAGCTGGCTATAACTTGGATGGGTGTCTTGCCAACTGTCAGTTGCACCTGGAGTAGTTCTAGTGCATCATGCTGGCAAACCAGACTGAAGGCATGCTCGTCTTTAATGAAGATAGATACTCCACCAGCCTTAGTCTTCCCGACCTCATTTTGGGGTTGAAATGTGTGAAATGAGGTATAGCCTGCTAAGACAGGAGTGCTCTCCGCAGCCTTGAACCAAGTTTCCATGACTGCACAGATGCTGGTATCTTCCAGAGTGAGGAGAGACTCCAGTGAGTGCATTTTCAGTTTAATGATCTAGCGTTAAGCAGCATGACCTTCAATTTCCTTTTTGGCAGATCTTTTATGTTGGAAGATTTGTCTTTGGGACATTGCCTAAAAAGGCACAATAGGAGAGGCAAGAGCCTTGGCCAGAATCTAGAATCCCAGGGATGACAGGTGGATGCCATCTCTGGCAAAGCATTGAAGCCCAAGCAGACAGATACTGGATCCCCTTGGAATGATGCCAGAACCTAAGCCAATTGTTGAAGTCAATTATTTTTTGTTGGTATGTGGTATCATTCTTGGTGAATGCAGGATGCTGCTTTAGGCTAAGGTTGTACCTGCTTGGGACATATACAATGAGAACGCAATCATGTCTCTCTTCTTATAGTTAAGGAAGGTACATCTCAAGTAATTCACACCAACATGGACAATGACAGAGTTATATATGTATCTGTTGTGGAGAGACTTAAGTGCATGTGTAATGTGGTGGATTCTGGCATCTGACAGACAAGTGACCATTACCTTCTCATTGTTGAGCCTGGTGAGGGGAACATCAGTGTGTCTCACAACTGAGTCTACAATGACTAGTATGTTTGGTTTATTGTTATGCCTTATGGGCAGTGTTGGTTTATTATTATGCCTTATGGGCTGTGTTTGTGAGACACTGGTGTGTTGTCTGCTGTTTGTAAAGTGTTTTATGTTGTGTATGGAATGTTTGTGAGTGTGTTCTGGAGGTCTCTGCTGTTTAGGTAAGTTTCTATTGAGGACCTCTGCATAGGTGTGGGTGTGTTGTGTTTGGCTAGGTAATGTAAGTGGTGTGTTTTTTCTGTTGGCAATCTACTCTTTGTCAGGAGTACTCACTGTGGCATGAGAGAGTATGGATTCCAGGTTACTGATGTAGATGCATTTTTCCCAAGTAGAGGAATTATGTACTAGGAGAAGAGGGGTGTCAGTGAACATGAGGCAGTTGCTGCACTGTTTCAGTATGCCTATGTTGACCAGGCTGGCAGAAGAAACTGATGGGAATTGTCCACACATAGTGTTCTGAATACTTGAGTGGACTTATTGAGAGAGGATTTTGATAAGGGTTTGTCCAGAAGAGTGTAGACTACAAAAACCTTCTTATATGTAAAGTAACTGGCCTGAAGCACAAGTGCTAAAACCAAAACTAAGAGGCTTAGAATTACAGATAAAATTAATCAGGCTACTAACAAGCAGTAATAAATGTAACAAATAAAAGCACTTGAACACTTAAGAGGAAGCAGCAAAGCAAATAAGGTAATAAAGTAGGAAGAACACAATTACAGTAAAAGCAGCTGAATAACGTGTAATTTATTGCCGTTGTTGTTAAGTGGAAAGGGAGGAAACAGAAGATAATTCAAGATTAAGAAACTAAGAGGTTGGCCTTCACAAATGTTCTCCCTGTACACAGTAGAAAGAGCTGATGAGAGAGGACTGGGTTGAATGTCAAAAATCAAAGAAGCAAGGGGGTAGTCCTTCCCAAATAATGTCACTGTACTCAGCTGAGTGAGAAAATGAGATAGGACTAGGATGAATGTCCAAAATCAAATTTACTGCAGGGGCAGGCAATCCCAAGACCACCAAATTTAAGAATACAACAACACTTGGATGGGAAGGTGAGGAAAAACAAAATGCAGACAGAGACCAGCAATATTCAATCAAGCAAATAAATAAATGCAGTACAGTTTTGTTAAAAAATGCAGACAGAGACCAGCAATATTCAATCAAGCAAATAAATAAATGCAGCACAGTTTTGTTAATAAAATGCAGACAGAGGGCAGCAATATTCAACCAAGCAAATAAATAAATGCAACACAGTTTTGTTAACTATCACTGAAACAGGTCAAGTGCAAAAAATATACTTATATCAGTGTTGTGTATCCAGATGGTTAAAGAATCAATCACAGCCAGCTACAAGGAAGCAGCTCTGATACTTAGTATAGTCTCACAGAAATGTAACTCCTTATACCAGTAGTACAAAAGAAAAGTTAGACACTCAGGAAATCAGCTAAACACTCACAACTTGGATGGGCTGCCTCACAGAATGTAAAGCAAACCCCACTGTCAAACCAGCTGGCTTTGAGCTCAAGTGCTGCACTGATCCTGAGAAACAAAATGCAGACAGAGACCAGCAATATTCAGTCAAGCTAATAAATAAATGCAGTACTGTTTCGTTAACAAGATCAGACAGTGACCAGCAATATTCAATCAAGCAAATAAATAAATGCAGCACAGTTTTGTTAACAAAATTCAGACAGAGACCAGCAATATTTAACCAAGCAAATAAATAAATGCAACACATTTTTAACTATCACTGAAACAGATCAAGTGCAAAAAAGTATACTTACATCAGCTGTGTTTATCCAGATGGTTATAGAATCAATCACAGCCATCAACAAGGAAGTAGCTCTGGTAGTCACTACAGTCTCACAGAAATGTGGCTCTTTATACAAGTAGTATAAATGAAAAGTCTATGAAGTATTCTCTGTCAGCCTTTGCATGAGTAGGCTGTCTGAACACTTCTTAAAAGTCATCACACTAAAGATCCTGATGCTACACAGTTGCAGTGTTTCAAATTTTTCATTAATGCAAGTAGTGATGCCCGTGCCCTGGCCCAGCAATCAAGGAGCCTCAATCCTTACCACTGACACCAGAGAGGCCATCTCATATATGGGGAAAGGATAACAAATACACACAGTAAAGTGCAATTTCCCTTAAGAGCACACAGAGATTACAGTCAGTCAGAGGCTGGTCCCTCCCTTGCTCCCTGGGTCCCCAATAAGTCTCCTCACTGGCACAGTTATAGGGTCCAGATCTCAGCCTAGCTGGGCAAGCTAAAATCTCCAGCACCCTCTCTGTCCAACCAGTGCTTTGTGTCCCTACCTAAGTAGCTGACATACACACTTTGAGATAAGTTTATACAACCACACAGACACTCCTGGGGAAGGCTGGCACAGGTTCTCCAGCTGTGCATCTTTTACCCAGACTATACTGTAGTAATTACTGCCACCACCCAGCTAATATTTATCAGATACTCAAAGGCCCTTAAAAGGGTGTCCAATTATTACTGTGCAATATTATTATCCAATTGGTAGATGTGACTAAACAGTCTTAAGACTTATTAGAGTGACTTAGTACAGGATCCTTATATACATGCAATGTACTCTAGAGCTTAAATTATCTCTACACAAACCAGGCACAGTTAAAAGGTTTTAAAATATTTAATAATAAATAATTAAAACCACCAGACAATACTTTCTACTACACAGTCAGTGCTAGTCAAGAGTTCAGCGATCATACAGAAATACTTAAAATAAATCAGAAGTACAGTTCTGACATCGCAGAAAAACACTTAGTCTAAACTTTCTAATTCCTAGCTATTGCTACAAGAAAACACACTAAAATAGACACCAAACAATGATACTGGAGAGTAAATGCTCCTTACCAAAAAAAGCAGCAACGCTTTAAAGTAAAATAAAGGTGGTAAAGGAGCAAACAAAGGCTGCAAAACACTTAAAAGCATATAACTTCCTTCCACACCCATATCAAAGACAGGAATAGTCCAAACTGAAATAAAAACTCATAAACCAAGGAAGACAGGGTTAGGTAGCGGAAAGTCTACAATGTAGTTAGTGTCCAAACGAACCAAAAAGCAAGGCAGTTCCTTCACATCCAGTAGTACTCTCAGTTGTTCAACAGAAAAAACGAACCAAACGTAATAGGACAAATACGTTTAATGCATATACGTTAGCGCTTTCACCCAAAAGGCTTCTTCAGACGTTCAAATGCATATAAAAAACAGAAGTATTTATATTAACAAACTATAATCTGATTGGATGTCACCACTACGTAAACTAATTTAAAATAACCATGCTCATACAGTCTTAAGTCATGGTATACCATTAAAAATAATAACAAGATAAAGACTAAACTGCTCTATAATGCATTATAAAGTCCTATACATACTATATAAGCCATTTCAAAAAATATATTTTTTAAAATAAATATAAGACATGCACTACATTACATTCTACATGTCTATGTGAGTACATAAATACATACAACAAGAAGAGGGAATACACTAAACTAAAAAATGTATAAATGTTATACATGACAAATGGGGTCCCAAAACTACAATAATATGAATATATAATACAAAACTGGAATAGATCTGTGGTGAGAAAAATGGATATCAAATAAAAGGGTTTAGCCCAAAATGCATATCATAGAAAGGATGTGATAATAAATGCATCACATGGCGTACTTTAATTACTTTCTTGGCCTGTGGCACTTCCTTTTCTTTAAAATAGGTTTGATGTTAACCTTATCATTAAGGCCAGGAGGCCGGTCCGCCTTGCATCTAATTATCCACCTCAGTTCGCGTTCCAATGTGCAATTAAATAAATCACCACCCCTAATACTCTCAAATACTTCCTGTATCACTAAAAATAGAAAAGTGTGATCGGGTCCAGACTGTTTGACATGTTTGGCCAGAGCATTAGTGTCAGAACCAATTCTGATGTGGTACAAATGCTCTCTGATCCTTTCTTTGAGCATTCTATTGGTTTTTCCTATATAATAAGCGGTGCAGGCTTGGCACCTAGCTAAATATATAACATTCTTAGTTAAACAATTAGTTCCTGTGTTAAAATTGTATACAAAATTATTATGAGGATTAACAAAAGTCATGGAGGAGTCGATCGCATCACATTGATTACATCCACCACAGGGTTTGGTGTTATATTCAATATTCCTAGACTTAACCCGTGTATCAAAAATGTTCCTGTAGCACAGCATATTCCTAAGGTTAGGTTTGTTTTTATATATAACCTTAGGTCCATCACCTACCAGTGCACTCAAATCCGGGTCTAGCTTTAATATATGCCAATGTTTATTCAAAAAATTCCTAAAATAAGTGGCATCTCTGGTGTAGAACATGGGAGCCCTTAGTGTTTGAAATGTATCCTTCACTGCAACACTATCCCTCACAGTATGTTCAGAAAAGTAGGGTTTAGCAGTGGAAGATCTTAATCCATCTACTTCCCTGATTTTCATATCTAGTGCATCAATAGAGTAACCTCTCTCCTCAAACATATTCCTCAAATTAGTTAACTCATCTCTGTAACCTGTATAACTAGGATTCAACCTTGATGCCCTCATCAACTGGCCTTTCAATACGTTGTCAAAGACATATCTGGGATGCATACTCTGGCGGTGGAGAAAGGTGTTCTTATAACAAGATTTCCTGTATACGCACGTGTTCAATAGGCCGCTCTCCAGCCTATAGACACGAACATCCAAGAAATTAATAGATTCAGGGGAATAACACAACGTAAACTTCAAAAAACTAGTTGAGTGGTTGATCTTTTCAACAAATGACAAAAGATCATGAACAGTACCATGCCAAATAAAAAAGAGGTCGTCCACAAACCTCTTGTAACAACCCACATGGTCCTTAAATTCACTAGTATGGAAAAGAAACTCCTTCTCCCAGTGGGCCATCACTACGTTGGCGTAGCTATTGGCACAAGGAGTGCCCATAGCTACGCCATCCTTCTGCATGTAAATAGCATCACCAAATACAAAAACATTCTTCTGTAAAATAGTCTCCATAAAGAGGCAAAGCATGTCTATCTTCTCTTCTGACAATGTGGACTGATCATGCAAGAAACATTGCATGTACTTGACCCCTGTCTCATTAGGGATCACAGTGAAAAGGCTCACCACATCAAGGGTAACTAATAAGTAATCACCAGGGTCAGTCATCTCTTTCAAATACGTGTATAATTCCAATAGGAATTGCTTGCTATCTCTCAAAATATGAGGGACTTTATTAATCAAGGGTCGTGTAAAATGTTCTATATACACTGACATTGGTTCCGTTAACCAGCCTTGGCCTGCAACTATCGGTCTCATAGGTGGTTTAGTAAGAGATTTATGAACCTTGGGGAGGCCTTGAATCACAGGTATCCTAGGGTTAGTGACCTTTAAATAATCATATAAGTCTTTGGATATCAAACTCGATGCAACCAAGTCATCAAGCATAAAATAAACTTCAAAGACCATGTCAGTTATCCTCTTCATATCTACCCTTTGATAGAATACCACTTCGCCTAATAATTCCATCATAGCATCTATATACATAGTAGTATCCATTATTGCTATAGACCCACCCTTATCAGCTGGTCTAATAGCTACACTAGTGTCCGCTATCAATGTATCCAGAGCTCGTCTCTGTCTGTAACTTAAATTAGACGAATTCTTAGGTTTATTGCCTTCCTCAAAGTATAAATGAATCTCATTTTCAACCAACTTAGAAAATACATCCAATAAAGGATGTAACTGAGGTATATACAGGCTATTATTACGAAAGTCCCTACCATCATATACATCATTCCTCTGACCAAAGTCAAGCTTCAACTGTATATTCCTAATGTATGCCTTCATATCTATGATCGAGTCAGCCAAATCTGCATTTCTGGTCGGAACAAAACTAAGTCCTTTATTCAAGACTTGTTCCTCATATGTAGTTAGAATCCTATTGGATATGTTAATAACTAACGTGTCACTGTTCTTTCCCACATTTTCTTGATTGTTGGGCCATAGGTTTTGTTGCCAGAACCCTTCCTCTTCTGGCGGCCCCTGCTCATAGATCTGTTCCTCCCTGTCCGTTGTTGTTGAGCTATAGGGAAAGGAGTATAAGTGTTCTGTCCAATGGGGGTGAGTGGATTAACCTCACTTATATGTGTCCTTCTCCTCACCACCATCTCCTCACTAGAATCACTTCTTATATCATTATTGCCACTATTAATGGCTCTAATCCCTACATTGACAATACTACCCTTTTGTACTGATGCTTGTATTTGTGCATTCTCAGCTGCAAAGCGTTCCCCACTATCACAAGCATTCTCAGCAACAAGGCGTTCCTCACCATCACAAACATTATTATTCAAGGTACACATTTCATTAGATAAACCATTCACATTATTAGCAACCCTCTTGTCATGTCCAAGTCCATCAATTATCACAGTAGATGTCTTGTCGCGTCTAGTAACAGAGCCATTATGTTCCATTCTGTCCCTGTTATCCTGGAATCTCGGCCAAGTAAAAACGTTGTTATTTTTAAAATCAGCTGTGTCCCTCATTATCTTGGTTTTCTTTTGCTCTAATATACGTTTCTCAAACAGAGATACGTTATCGAGCAACCTATCAAGTCTAACGTCTGTTTGTAAATCAGCGTATCTCATTCTAATGTTATCATACATATCATTCACTGATTTACGGAGCAAGTTCTCTTCAGAAGAGTGAAAGTCATTAAGTAAACGCATGTAATTGAAACTCAACTCAAGGTTGAGTTTCTGCCATTTAAAAAGTAGTTCTGGATGTGCATTACCTGAAGTAGGCATCTTGAGCACACGTAATCCACGAGGCACAATCTGCTTCGCCAAGCAGACTTCAAAATGCTGGCGCTGCAATTGTAGCTTCTTTAGTTTCAAAAAATCAGCTTCCAAACGACCCAAATCTTCAGTTAGATTAGCGTTACTGTTCACATCTCCATGCGGTTCCAATAATGGTTCATACGACATCAACAAGTTCTCCGTACCCAATACACAATTCCTGAAGCGTTCACCCTTCCGGTTCGGCTGGTCAACGTTCACCGGAACATAAGGCAGCTCAATATTACCAATTTCAGTATCCGCCATCCTCCTAGGTTCGTGCAACAAAATCAGAAAAACGATAACAACATAAACAAGTGCACAGAACCAAAGGAGCCATAACCCTGATAACAGAGTCTGAGCAAATAAATAGACCAAGGAAGACAGGGTTAGGTAGCGGAAAGTCTACAATGTAGTTAGTGTCCAAACGAACCAAAAAGCAAGGCAGTTCCTTCACATCCAGTAGTACTCTCAGTTGTTCAACAGAAAAAACGAACCAAACGTAATAGGACAAATACGTTTAATGCATATACGTTAGCGCTTTCACCCAAAAGGCTTCTTCAGACGTTCAAATGCATATAAAAAACAGAAGTATTTATATTAACAAACTATAATCTGATTGGATGTCACCACTACGTAAACTAATTTAAAATAACCATGCTCATACAGTCTTAAGTCATGGTATACCATTAAAAATAATAACAAGATAAAGACTGAACTGCTCTATAATGCATTATAAAGTCCTATACATACTATATAAACCATTTTAAAAATATATATATTTTAAAAATAAATATAAGACATGCACTACGTTACATTCTACATGTCTATGTGAGTACATAAATACATACAACAAGAAGAGGGAATACACTAAACTAAAAAATGTATAAATGTTATACATGACAAATGGGGTCCCAAAACTACAATAATATGAATATATAATACAAAACTGGAATAGATCTGTGGTGAGAAAAATGGATATCAAATAAAAGGGTTTAGCCCAAAATGCATATCATAGAAAGGATGTGATAATAAATGCATCACATGGCGTACTTTAATTACTTTCTTGGCCTGTGGCACTTCCTTTTCTTTAAAATAGGTTTGATGTTAACCTTATCATTAAGGCCAGGAGGCCGGTCCGCCTTGCATATAATTATCCACCTCAGTTCGCGTTCCAATGTGCAATTAAATAAATCACCACCCCTAATACTCTCAAATACTTCCTGTATCACTAAAAATAGAAAAGTGTGATCGGGTCCAGACTGTTTGACATGTTTGGCCAGAGCATTAGTGTCAGAACCAATTCTGATGTGGTACAAATGCTCTCTGATCCTTTCTTTGAGCATTCTATTGGTTTTTCCTATATAATAAGCGGTGCAGGCTTGGCACCTAGCTAAATATATAACATTCTTAGTTAAACAATTAGTTCCTGTGTTAAAATTGCATACAAAATTATTATGAGGATTAACAAAAGTCATGGAGGAGTCGATCGCATCACATTGATTACATCCACCGCAGGGTTTGGTGTTATATTCAATATTCCTAGACTTAACCCGTGTATCAAAAATGTTCCTGTAGCACAGCATATTCCTAAGGTTAGGTTTGTTTTTATATATAACCTTAGGTCCATCACCTACCAGTGAACTCAAATCCGGGTCTAGCTTTAATATATGCCAATGTTTATTCAAAAAATTCCTAAAATAAGTGGCATCTCTGGTGTAGAACATGGGAGCCCTTAGTGTTTGAAATGTATCCTTCACTGCAACACTATCCCTCACAGTATGTTCAGAAAAGTAGGGTTTAGCAGTGGAAGATCTTAATCCATCTACTTCCCTGATTTTCATATCTAGTGCATCAATAGAGTAACCTCTCTCCTCAAACATATTCCTCAAATTAGTTAACTCATCTCTGTAACCTGTATAACTAGGATTCAACCTTGATGCCCTCATCAACTGGCCTTTCAATACGTTGTCAAAGACATATCTGGGATGCATACTCTGGCGGTGGAGAAAGGTGTTCTTATAACAAGATTTCCTGTATACGCACGTGTTCAATAGGCCGCTCTCCAGCCTATAGACACGAACATCCAAGAAATTAATAGATTCAGGGGAATAACACAACGTAAACTTCAAAAAACTAGTTGAGTGGTTGATCTTTTCAACAAATGACAAAAGATCATGAACAGTACCATGCCAAATAAAAAAGAGGTCGTCCACAAACCTCTTGTAACAACCCACATGGTCCTTAAATTCACTAGTATGGAAAAGAAACTCCTTCTCCCAGTGGGCCATCACTACGTTGGCGTAGCTATTGGCACAAGGAGTGAAGTCTGCTTGGTGAAGCAGATTGTGCCTCGTGGATTACGTGTGCTCAAGATGCCTACTTCAGGTAATGCACATCCAGAACTACTTTTTAAATGGCAGAAACTCAACCTTGAGTTGAGTTTCAATTACATGCGTTTACTTAATGACTTTCACTCTTCTGAAGAGAACTTGCTCCGTAAATCAGTGAATGATATGTATGATAACATTAGAATGAGATACGCTGATTTACAAACAGACGTTAGACTTGATAGGTTGCTCGATAACGTATCTCTGTTTGAGAAACGTATATTAGAGCAAAAGAAAACCAAGATAATGAGGGACACAGCTGATTTTAAAAATAACAACGTTTTTACTTGGCCGAGATTCCAGGATAACAGGGACAGAATGGAACATAATGGCTCTGTTACTAGACGACAAGACATCTACTGTGATAATTGATGGACTTGGACATGACAAGAGGGTTGCTAATAATGTGAATGGTTTATCTAATGAAATGTGTACCTTGAATAATAATGTTTGTGATGGTGAGGAACGCCTTGTTGCTGAGAATGCTTGTGATAGTGGGGAACGCTTTGCAGCTGAGAATGCACAAATACAAGCATCAGTACAAAAGGGTAGTATTGTCAATGTAGGGATTAGAGCCATTAATAGTGGCAATAATGATATAAGAAGTGATTCTAGTGAGGAGATGGTGGTGAGGAGAAGGACACATATAAGTGAGGTTAATCCACTCACCCCCATTGGACAGAACACTTATACTCCTTTCCCTATAGCTCAACAACAACGGACAGGGAGGAACAGATCTATGAGCAGGGGCCGCCAGAAGAGGAAGGGTTCTGGCAACGAAACCTATGGCCCAACAATCAAGAAAATGTGGGAAAGAACAGTGACACGCTAGTTATTAACATATCCAATAGGATTCTAACTACATATGAGGAACAAGTCTTGAATAAAGGACTTAGTTTTGTTCCGACCAGAAATGCAGATTTGGCTGACTCGATCATAGATATGAAGGCATACATTAGGAATATACAGTTGAAGCTTGACTTTGGTCAGAGGAATGATGTATATGATGGTAGGGACTTTCGTAATAATAGCCTGTATATACCTCAGTTACATCCTTTATTGGATGTATTTTCTAAGTTGGTTGAAAATGAGATTCATTTATACTTTGAGGAAGGCAATAAACCTAAGAATTCGTCTAATTTAAGTTACAGACAGAGACGAGCTCTGGATACATTGATAGCGGACACTAGTGTAGCTATTAGACCAGCTGATAAGGGTGGGTCTATAGTAATAATGGATACTACTATGTATATAGATGCTATGATGGAATTATTAGGCGAAGTGGTATTCTATCAAAGGGTAGATATGAAGAGGATAACTGACATGGTCTTTGAAGTTTATTTTATGCTTGATGACTTGGTTGCATCGAGTTTGATATCCAAAGACTTATATGATTATTTAAAGGTCACTAACCCTAGGATACCTGTGATTCAAGGCCTCCCCAAGGTTCATAAATCTCTTACTAAACCACCTATGAGACCGATAGTTGCAGGCCAAGGCTGGTTAACGGAACCAATGTCAGTGTATATAGAACATTTTACACGACCCTTGATTAATAAAGTCCCTCATATTTTGAGAGATAGCAAGCAATTCCTATTGGAATTATACACGTATTTGAAAGAGATGACTGACCCTGGTGATTACTTATTAGTTACCCTTGATGTGGTGAGCCTTTTCACTGTGATCCCTAATGAGACAGGGGTCAAGTATATGCAATGTTTCTTGCATGATCAGTCCACATTGTCAGAAGAGAAGATAGACATGCTTTGCCTCTTTATGGAGACTATTTTACAGAAGAATGTTTTTGTATTTGGTGATGCTATTTACATGCAGAAGGATGGCGTAGCTATGGGCACTCCTTGTGCCAATAGCTACGCCAATGTAGTGATGGCCCACTGGGAGAAGGAGTTTCTTTTCCATACTAGTGAATTTAAGGACCATGTGGGTTGTTACAAGAAGTTTGTGGACGACCTCTTTTTTATTTGGCATGGTACTGTTCATGATCTTTTGTCATTTGTTGAAAAGATCAACCACTCAACTAGTTTTTTGAAGTTTACGTTGTGTTATTCCCCTGAATCTATTAATTTCTTGGATGTTCGTGTCTATAGGCTGGAGAGCGGCCTATTGAACACGCATGATACAGGAAATCTTGTTATAAGAACACCTTTCTCCACCGCCAGAGTATGCATCCCAGATATGTCTTTGACAACGTATTGAAAGGCCAGTTGATGAGGGCATCAAGGTTGAATCCTAGTTATACAGGTTACAGAGATGAGTTAACTAATTTGAGGAATATGTTTGAGGAGAGAGGTTACTCTATTGATGCACTAGATATGAAAATCAGGGAAGTAGATGGATTAAGATCTTCCACTGCTAAACCCTACTTTTCTGAACATACTGTGAGGGATAGTGTTGCAGTGAAGGATACATTTCAAACACTAAGGGCTCCCATGTTCTACACCAGAGATGCCACTTATTTTAGGAATTTTTTGAATAAACATTGGCATATATTAAAGCTAGACCCGGATTTGAGTGCACTGGTAGGTGATGGACCTAAGGTTATATATAAAAACAAACCTAACCTTAGGAATATGCTGTGCTACAGGAACATTTTTGATACACGGGTTAAGTCTAGGAATATTGAATATAACACCAAACCCTGTGGTGGATGTAATCAATGTGATGCGATCGACTCCTCCATGACTTTTATTAATCCTCATAATAATTTTGTATACAATTTTAACACAGGAACTAATTGTTTAACTAAGAATGTTATATATTTAGCTAGGTGCCAAGCCTGCACCGCTTATTATATAGGAAAAACCAATAGAATGCTCAAAGAAAGGATCAGAGAGCATTTGTACCACATCAGAATTGGTTCTGACACTAATGCTCTGGCCAAACATGTCAAACAGTCTGGACCCGATCACACTTTTCTATTTTTAGTGATACAGGAAGTATTTGAGAGTATTAGGGGTGGTGATTTATTTAATTGCACATTGGAACGAACTGAGGTGGATAATTAGATGCAAGCGGACCGCCTCCTGGCCTTAATGATAAGGTTAACATCAAACCTATTTTAAAGAAAAGAAGTGCCACAGGCCAAGAAAGTAATTAAAGTACGCCATGTGATGCATTTATTATCACATCCTTTCTATGATATGCATTTTGGGCTAAACCCTTTTATTTGATATCCATTTTTCTCACCACAGATCTATTCCAGTTTTGTATTATATATTCATATTATTGTAGTTTTGGGACCCCATTTGTCATGTATAACATTTATACATTTTTTAGTTTAGTGTATTCCCTCTTCTTGTTGTATGTATTTATGTACTCACATAGACATGTAGAATGTAATGTAGTGCATGTCTTATATTTATTTTTAAAATATATATATTTTTAAAATGGCTTATATAGTATGTATAGGACTTTATAATGCATTATAGAGCAGTTTAGTCTTTATCTTGTTATTATTTTTAATGGTATACCATGACTTAAGACTGTATGAGCATGGTTGTTTTAAATAAGTTTGCGTAGTGGTGACATCCAATCAGATTACAGTTTGTTAATATAAATACCTCTGTTTTTATATGCATCTGAACGTCTGAAGAAGCCTTTTGGGTGAAAGCGCTAACGTATATGCATTAAACGTATTTGTCCTATTACGTTTGGTTCGTTTTTCTGTTGAACAACTGAGAGTACTACTGGATGTGAATGAGCTGCCTTGTTTTTTGGTTCGTTTTGAGACTAACTACATTGTAGACTTTCCGCTACCTAACCCTGTCTTCCTTGGTTTATTTATTTGCTCAGACTTTGTCATCAGGGTTACGGCTCCTTTGGTTCTGTGCACTTGTTTATGCTGTTATCGAAATAAAAACTCAGTTTATTTGTGCACTGGTAACCGCTGTCACCCCTTCGGGCTTCCTCAGACCATTAAAACTTGGAAGACAAGAACAATTCTACTTTTATACTTTCATAGTATACCAATTAAACAACTGATTAATCCAACATGTAAATAATTCATTCATTTCATTAAAGTGGTATTCTCATTAAAAGAAACTCACACCAAAAGACTATAAATATAGCCTGATACATACAAATATATAATAATTTAAAAACATTGAATACAATAACTACATAGTTTAAAACTAATTATTCATAAATAAAAACCCAAACAACATACAATGGAACTATGCTATTTCAAGACATAAAGTAACACAAAAGATTAGGTTCATAGATTTATTAGGTTCATTGATTAGTACTAGGCTAATTGCCCTTGCGAGCCATTTTAAGCCTAGCTTCTTTAAGCCTCAGGAATGCCTGCTCACATGCTGGGGTCCACACTACCTTATCTGGCCTGTTCTTCCTTGTCAGGTCTGCGAGGGGAGCAGCTATGGTACTATAACCGAGGACGAACTTTCTGTAGTACCCCGCTGTCCCTAAAAATGCCCCCTACTGCTTTTTAGTAACAGGTGCAGGCCATGCCTGAATGGCTTCCACTTTGGCAGGTTCTGGCCTTATCTTACCACTCCCCACTCTATGTCCTAGGTAGGAGACCTCCACCATACCCACCTGACATTTGCTCAGCTTAATGTTCAGCCCTGCCTTCTGTAGTTTGTCCAGCACCTCCCTGACATGCTGAAGGTGCTCTGGCCAGGAATGGCTGTAGATGGCAATATCATCTAAGCAAGGGAAAACCCTCCTGCTCCTGCTAGGATATTATCTACCAACCTCTGGAAAGTTGTTGGGGCATTCTTCATTCCAAAGGGCATCTTTGTGAACTCATACAAGCCAAAGGGAGTCACAAAGGCTGACTTATCTCTAGCACTGGGAGTCAAGGGCACCTGCCAGTAACCCTTGGTAAGATCAATGGTTGTAAGATACTTCGACCCACCAAGCTGTTCTAGGGCCTCATCTGTCCTAGGCATGGGGTAAGCTTCCGACTGTGTATGACTATTTAATTTCCTGTAGTCCACACAGAACCTGGTGCTGCCATCCTTCTTTAGCACCAGCACCACTGAGGAGGCCTAGGGACTGTTAGACTCTTGAATCACCCCTAGTTCCAACATCTCCTGTACCTCCTCCCTCAGAGTCTCTCTGACTCTTTCAGGCACTGTTTAATGGGCCTGCCTAATAGGCCATTGGGGTCCTGTATCCACCTGGTGCTGCACCAGGTGAGTGCACCCTGGTTTCCCAGTGAACATGTCCCCAAATTCCTGCAATGCTGCTCGGATTTCTCGAAACTGGGTAGGAGATAGCTGCTGGGACATTGCTACCCCTTCCACTGAGGTGTCAGCCCGAGTCTAACTGAGGAGATCAGTCCCCAGATCTCCCTCAGACTCCTCCTGCAATCCACTGCAAATGCTCAGCACAAGGGCCTCTCTATCATGTTAAGGTTTCATCATGTTAACATGGAACAATTTGTGCCTCTGCCTTCTGCCTAGCAGTTCCACCATGTAGTTAACATCACTTAACTTTCTTACCACCTTTTAGGGACTCTCTCAAGCTGCTTGCAGCTTGTTGTGTCTGACAGGAATGAGAACCATTACCTGCTGCCTCACAGCATACTCTCTAGCTCAAGCATTCTTATCATACCACACCTTTCTATGTTGTTGGGCATCTGCCAGGTTCTCCTGGGCCAAGCCCATGAGTTCCCTGAGCCTTGTCTTCAGGTTTAGGACATATGCCGCAACAGACTCCTTGTGAGACTCATACTCACCTTCCCACTCATTTCAAATTAAATCTAGAGGTGCCCTCACCCTATGTGCATACAGCAACTCAAAGGGTGAAAAACCTGTGGCTTCCTGGGGAACCTCTCTGTAAGCAAACAACACATGGGGCAAATATTTGTCCCACTCCCTCTTAAACTGATGCTTGTAACATGGACTTGATTGTAGAGTTTAACCTCTCAACAAGACCGTTAGTCTGGGGATGGTAGCGGGTAGTCTTCATGTGTTTCACCCCACAGGATTTACACAGACAAGCCAGCAGGTTTGACATGAAATTGGCACCTCTTTCAGTCAGTATTTCTTTTGGGAAACTTACCCTGCTGAAAATCTTTAACAAAGCATTTGCCACTTTCTCTGCCTCAATGGAAGACAAAGCCACTGCCTCAGGGTATCATGTAGCATAATCCACTACCACTAGGATATACTTGTTCCCTGTGGAACTTGGGGTACTCAGAGGACACAATATCCATAGCTATCCTCTGAAATGGCTCCTCAATCACAGGCAAAGGCATCAAAGGAGCTCTCACCTTGTCTCCTGCCTTGCCTACCTTTTGACACTGCTCACAGCTCCTGCAGTACCCTGTTACATCTCTGGAAATTCCAGGCCAATAGAAGTTCTGCATAATATAGCTCTTTGTACATTTTATGCCCATATGACCTGCAAAGGGAATATCATGGGCTATGGTTAGAAATGCCAGATGGTAAGGTCCAGGCACTATCAACTGCTGTACTGTCACCTTCTAGCCCTCCCTCAGTGGTCCATTCTCTGTATAGAAACCCTTTGTCCCAGTATACAGATTCCCCCTTTACTTGAGAATCAGGTGCCTCCCTAGCTACCTGCCTCAGGCCTTGCAATTTAGGGTCTGAGAGCTGAGCCTGTCTCAATTCTCTCCTTGTAACCCTTCCCAGCTCCCCTTTCACAGGAAGTCTGGCATCCTCTGACAGTGGTGCCTCACTGTTAGCCTAGGTACTACTACTCAGCTCTACCTTTGCAGTCACTCTGTCCAAGGGACCATCAGTACCAACAAGCAGCTGTGGCTCACCTTCAGTTTCACTGCTACAGAGTAGCTCCCTCCCTGAAGTAACCACCTCACCAGTCCTGGCTGCAAGTATGCAGTCTGTCTGGGTCTCCCCCAGGCTACCAGACCCATATGCTTGTCTCCTAGCCTGACTGCATGTAACTGCATAAAGCACATGGTACTGCCTCATCCAAATCCTTCCCTCTCAGGACATCTGCAATATGGTAGTTTGGTACCCCTGTTGTCTCAAGACAAACTACTATTGGCATATTGTATTTCCCACTTACTGGCTCCCTCACCTTTGGTTCCCCACCTTGCCTCTGTGGACATCTGTATGCCACAAGGCCCCACTGGTTGCATTCAAAACATTTAACCCTAGCTCCTGGATGTGTACTTGGAATAGTGGCTTCCCATGCTACTGGAAGATTCTGTTGTGGCAGTCTGTGCTGCCCACCATGGGTTCCTTTACACCCATGAGCAGTACTGGGGATCCCTTCCTGTGCAGGGCTGCCCTGCCTGCCAGGTATAGGTCTCCCTTCTTCCCCAGCTCATCTGAAGTAGCACACTGTCTATCAGCTAACCAGATCTTCATGTCCTCAGGCAAAGTGTTAAGGGCTTGTTCCCTCACCAAAAGGTCTGCCAGCCCTTCAAAAGTGGTGACCTGGCATTCACTCACCCACCTATGGAAATAAGTGCTCAATTCAGCAACATATTCACACACAGTTTCATCTGCCTTGCGTCTATGCTCACAAAACTTTTTCCTATATGTTTCAGGTGTTAGCTTAAACAGTTCTAACAGACAATTTTTACAGCAGTATAATTAAAACATGCAATGTCAGACATTTTGGACAGAGCAGTTGCAGCTTTACCATGGAGTAAGGGGGTCAGGAACCGTACCCAGAGCTCTTGGTCAACTTCATATTGTTTACATATCCTCTCAAACATATTAATGAAACTATCAAAATTATCCCCCCTTTAAACTACGGAAGAAATTTACTGACCTTTTGTGCTTCTGGGGTCCAGTTACTCCCTTCCCCATTACCTTCATGACTCTGGCGAAGAGTCAGCAGCTCCTTCTCATGATGCGTCTGCCTCTCTTGTTCCTCAGCTTGTAGACATAACAGTTTCTCATTCTTCTCAGCCTGCAAACATCACAGTCTCTCATTTGTTTCTAATTCCACACACCTGGCCTCCAACTCAAGTCTCTTTAGCTCCAGTTGGATTTTTAAGTCCACTGCAGAAAGTTTGAGCTGTCCATTCTCTGAGGGAATTTTATCTCCACTACCAGTCTGATTGTCCTCCTGGTTGCTGTTTTCTGATGCAGCTGTAACCAAGGCTACAATTAGGTCTGCCTTAGTCAGGTTTCCATGCGCCAGTCCCCTAGCCTGACACATCTCCGCCAACTGGCTCCTTGTCAGCTTTCTATACTCCTCTGCTGACATGCTGCCTGCTCACCCTGACTAACTAAGCTAACAAAAGAAATAAAACAATTGTGATCTGAACTCTGAGTATTCACTGCGTAGCTGTTTTAGTGTACTAAACACCTTCAAAGCTCACTGTACACACGCTACAGGATTCACTCTACCCACACCACTGCAAGCCAATTAGTATTTGCCAGCTAATTAATATGTGATGTGGCTATCCCACCACTGCCAAATAATTAATATGTGAGGATATCCCAACCACTGCCACCAATTAATATGTGATGACCATGCCCTGGCCCAGCAATCAAGGAGCCTCAATCCTCACCACTAACACCAGAGAGGGCATCTCATATATGAGAAAACGATAACAAATACACACAGTGAAGTGCAATTTCCCTTAAGAGCACACAGAGATCGCAGTCACTCCAGGGCCTTCGCTCACTTGCTCCCCAGGTTCCCAATAAGACTCCCCACTGGCACAGATATAGGGTCCAGATCTCAGCCTAGCTGGGCAAGCTAAAATCTCCAGCACCCTCTCTGTCCAACCAGTGCTTCGTGTCCCTGCCCAAGTAGCTGACACACATACTTTGAGATAAGTTTATACAGCCACACAGACACTCCTGGGGAAGGCACAGGTTCTTCAGCTGTGCCCTTTTTACCTGGACTATACGTTAGTAATTACTGCCACCACCCATCTAATATTTATCATCTACTCAAAGGCCCTTAAAAGGGTGTCCAATTATTACTGTGCAATATTATTATCCAGTTGGTAGATGTGACTAAACAGTCTCAAGGCTTATTAGAGTAACTTGGTGCAGGATCCTTATATACATGCAATGTACTCTAGAGTTTAAATTATCTCTACACAAACCAGCCACAATAAAAAGGTTTTAAAATATTTAATAATAAATAATTAAAACCACCAAACAATACTTTCTACTACACAGTCAGTGCTAGTCAAGAGTTCAGAGATCACACAGAAATACTTAAAATAAATCAGTAGTAGAGTTCTGACATCATAGAAAAACACTTAGTCTAAACTTTCTAATTCCTAGCTATTGCTACAAGAAAACACACTTCTAAAATAACTTACTTACATAGAGCTTAAGGCAGTGCTGAGTTGGATGTTCAAGACAAAAATGCTTAATGCCTTCTGGTTCTCTCTGTTTAAATTGAAACTGCAGTTCTGATAAAACATTACATCATTTCACACTTTTCTGGTGTTCCCAGAACAAAGACAGAAACTGCATTTACATTCTTTTACACTTAGAGCAATAAAGGACATTCCACATGTAAATTCTAGTCATTAACTTTAGCCTTAAAACAATAGACAGGATGCCTTCATCTAGTCAAACTGGAGCCGACTTGTAAATATCAAAGGCAGTGATGAAGTAATTTTAATTTCAAAGGACCAACAAGAAATGCTTGACTTAGCTTTCTTTACAGCAGATGGCAATGCTGCCACATTGTTTTAAGTTCAACCTTTCACAAAATATTCTTTCATTAAAGAAGCAAGCCTGCATTTCAACATTTTACTGTATTTACAAATGATAGAATTATGTACCAAATTCTATTTGACTAGGCTGGCAGCCTTCACCCATCTCTACCAGTATTCACACAAGTCCACTGTAATTTGTTTGATTTCTGTAATGTCACATAAAAAACAGTGGAATTATGCAGAAATCTAACTCTGTGTAATAGGCACTATTCAGAAATAAGATGTGGGATACATCAATGATTTCCACTTATGCTGTGTATAGTTATATGATACAGTGATTCATTGAAGGACAGAAATGCAAAGTAGATGGTACTGTGTTTACATATGGCAAATCATTACCCATGTCCATAAGTGTGCTATAAGCAAGAGCATGACATGTCACTACTCATATATGAAAGGGAGTATGATTCAGGGATGTATGTTACAGTGCACACAGAATTCTTTCTGAAAAAATTCATTGACAAGTGCAGAGATGTGTAGATACACTGAAAAAGCAGATGTAAGCACAGGCAGGGATGGCAAAATTACAACATAAAGGCTGATAATTTTCACACCAGCTGGAAGGACCTAGAAGTAAGATGGACCGACTGACTGAACACAGCTTTCTAATTTTTATAATTGTATAGTCTCATTTTCATTTTAGGCTGTCACAGTTTTGTTTTATTATTCTTAGGCATTGTAATAGTTCTTAGCTGGGAATATGTTGATGTATCGACACTTTTCCTCACAAAATCAAAAACTCAGGAAATGTTTCATTGAAAGCAATTTCGGTATATTTTAGGAGTAAATCTTTTTTTTTTTTTTGCAGGGGAAGTAAGCCATCCTGCACCTCCCATGTGGAGTGACACCCTCTGAACCTAAATGCTCCTACTCTGAGGTTGCACAACAGTGGAGAAAAGGTAATTCTTCACTGTTGGTGAAAGTGCTTTCAGTGAAACATTTTGCCAAAACTGCCTTTAATTTACTGATGGGCTTACTTAGCTAATAGGCATTAAATGCATTTGAATTTAAACTTGAAATCTCACCCCTCTGACCAGTAAACCTCTTAAAAATACCCGTACTGCCCTATTCATTCTTTCTCATCTACCCACTTGACTGTATAACCCTCTCACATCACCCTCTGATGGGGGGGGTCTCCCGACTCAGGATAGGATTAGCCTTATTGGTGATAAACCTTACTGCTGCCAGGCTGTCTGACAGTGTTAGAACACTACATCACCTTTTAAGGGATCATTCTGGATGGGATTAATGTTCTTGTGAAACAGCTTTATCTGTTAGGTTTTTGTGAGGGTGTAGAGTCATTGCAACAGGTCACCTTCATCCTGATGTAATTAAGACAGCAGTATTATTCACCTAATCCTCTCCTTTGGTTGCATGATGTAATTTTCTCTGACCTGGGCTTTTGCAGTGGTGTCTTAGCCAATTATTGCCCCCACAAGGATGACATAGTACCACTGGAACTATTATATGTCCCCTACCTACCCCTCCAGCACTGCAGCCGCTCTTTAAACTCTGGTCATCTTAGGCACAGTTCTGACTTTATCCCTCTGTGCCAGAAAGGAAGCATCATGACCTTATTCACCAGGAGATATCTGACAGGTACTGGTGGAATTAATGGTCATATCAGAGCAACAGCAACCCTGAAACTTGTTTATTTATCTTATTTACTTTGTTTTTGTTTATTTTGTTTTTGTTTACAGGGTTTATATTACTAGGTTTCATTAACCCCCCCCCCCCCTTTTCAGTGGAGGCCCAAGGAGAAATGCTCTAACATATTACAAACATTGTTAAACAGGCATTCAGTAATAATGTATATGAACAGATATTACATAATACAATTGTGCATGCATTTGTTAGTTTACATTCATATGAAATTAAGTATAAAGGATACTTATATATTCAATAGCTGTTGAATATTGAACAATTAAAGAAGTGTATTAGTGGGTTAGTCAAAGTGTTAATAGATATTGTGATTACTGATTAAAATTCAAAGAAATGGAAGCGAGGGAAGGAACTTTGTAGGGTAGAAAATGTTAATAACATAGTTAAGAGGTGGGGTACATAATAAAAATGCAAAGAAATGTAAGTCAGGGAAGGAACTTGATAGGGCAGAAAATTTTAATATTGTAGTTAAGAGATGGGTTATTAAGCAGGTTTGGAGACAATTATATATGGCTTTGACAAAGCGAGATATTGTCAGTACAGTTATCTGGAATTTTGTAAATAATTATATGTTATTTGTGAATAACAACATGATTTATAAAAGATGTGTGTGTTACAAATGTATTAGAACTATATGTCATGTGTATATCAAACTGCTGGTAGAAAAGTGTGTGTTGAAAAGGTTTTTGCAAAGTGCTGTTTGAAATGTAACCACAGTGTGCTCTACTGGACTAGAACAGAAATGTACATCCACTATTGTAACTGTTTAAATGCATATATTTTAACAGTGGAAACTGGAATACAGGAGGTTAACTTCAGAAAAAAATAGCTGAAATTAAGTTACTTTATGGCTATGCAATAAAAGGTGGCAGCTTTCAGTGTTCAATGAGCTAGAGACACAGAGTCTGTGCTGAGAAGCTTTTTGTATTGTCTTCAGAGTGAACTAATTGCTACCACTGAAAACACGAAGCAATGCAATTGTTTGATGACTTCCAGCATCTGCCAAAGATCCAAGGTCAGTGTATTTTCACAGGTAGATGCTAAATACTGCCAGCTTCATCAATGGTTGTTTCACCTGGGAATAAGAGTCAGATGACAAGAAATTATGTAATTCTGCAAGCTATCCCAGCAGTAACATTTGAGATATTAATTTGATAAGTCTCTTAGAGAGACAGAGCATTTTGTATTCTGCCTTTGACCCGACAAGAACTATTCACCCCAATATCTGCCTTTCTCTAATGAAGTAAGTTTCTACAGAACAGTATAATTCTCTTAGATTCAGTGAGGAATATATTGAAGCTTAGTTTAGATATTTTTCTTTACTTATTTGAAATTGTCCTTCAATGTTGTTTTAAATATTCCCTGTGCTTTTGAACTGTGATGTCACTGTGACTCTCTAAGGACCTGTAACAACCAAAATAACTTCAAAACTCAACTTCATTCCTACCTCTACCTAAACAGGAAATACAGCTGCTCTCTTCAGCCCATACCTCTCAAGCTCTCCTCCCCCTTCACTCCAGGCTAACCTTTTGACCTTCCTAACCTCACTCTCAATTGCAGATTCGTATATGTAACTAAATAGTAAAATCTAGCTATTATGCTATATGCTTGTTTTTTTTCCCCCCTGAACAAAATTGAAATTGTTTTGCCTTATTCTTGTTGAAGAAACCTGTTGCTTGTATTGCAAACTATCTTTGAAATTTTCATGTTAATAAACTTTGTTCTGTGGAGCTTTTCTCCCCGGGCCTCCACTGAAAACGGGCCCTCAAGCCCAGTGGACCTCCCCGATAATCAAACTGGAATAAATAAATAAATAGTATTGTCTTGTTCTTTTATTATTTATTAAATATATTTAAACCTTTCATTGTGGCTGATCTGTGTAGAGATATTTAAGTTTTGAGAGTACTTGCATATTTATTTGATGACACTGTGTGGGCTACTCCTAATTGCCTTGCTCTTGGTCAAACCACCTTTTGCATTAATATTAATATTACACAGTAAGATGGGAAAGTAGCTGATAAGAAGTTGACTGGTGGCAGTGGTAACTACCTTATAGTCTGGGCAGAAGGGGGGGCATAGCTAGTAAACCTGTGCCAACCTCTCCCGTGTGTGTGTGTGTGTGTGTGTGTGTGTGTGTGTGTGTGTGTGTGTGTGTGTGTGTGTGTGTGTGTGTGTGTGTGTGTGTGTGTGTGTGTGTGTGTGTGTGTGTGTGTGTGTGTGTGTGTGTGTGTGTATGTATGTATGTGTGTGTAAATCAAACCTCAAAGAGAGTGTGTGTGTCAACTACTTGGGCATGGACACGAAGCACTGGCTGGACAGAGAGGGTGTTGGTAGGTCTTGGCTTGGTCACTCAGCTGAGATCTCAACTCTATAGCTGTGCCAGTAGGGAGTCTTATTGGGAATCTGGGGAAAGAGGGAGAAACCAGCCCCAGACTGACTGTGGTCTCTGTGTGATCTTAAGGGAAATTGCACTTGAAGCAGAGAGCTGCATCTGGAAATACTGTGTGTGTACTTGTTATCTTCCCAGTGTACATACCCTACTGGTGCCAGTGGTGAGGATTGATGCTCCTTGATTACTGGTCCAGCGGTGGGTTGTCACAATGCCTATCATAAATTTTATATTAGAAATACGGAGGGGGTGGTGAGTAATGTCATGCAAACTATGAATATGGCTGCGAGATGATAGTAAACAATTCAGGCACTGGTAAAGACTGGTTGTGCACCAAAGGATTCTGAGTGAAGAGAAATGTTGTGACTTTGTGGCAAGTTGAAGATTACAGTAGCCTTGATCATGAAGATAGTAAGGAGCAGATCTATTGATTTGTTTAGAACCATTGATTTGTTTAGTACCTGTAGCCCACCAACAGACTAGCATTGAAAAGTTAAGAGAACAACAAAATGACAGTGAAACAAATCAAGAAAATTATACACCATTATACATTCCAATAATACCTTATGCAGACTTACCTCTACTGAAAGCTGACTTAGTACAGCAGTGTTTAGATTAGTTACTCACACTTCTTAGAAACCAGCAGGTACAAACGGTGCATATTCAAGGATTCAGGCAAACGAATTACTGGAAAACAAACTATAATCACAGATTTCTACACACAGATGCACAACCAGTTACAGGCAAATGTATGTTGTAATTCCATGGAACTTCTGTAATTCTACCAGTGCCAAAGGCAACTGGCAACATGCAAGGCAGAAAAGAATAACTTACCTCAAAAGAAGTGATAAAATTCCACACCATGACAGATTGTCTGCAGTGGTATCAGGACATTGGCATTGCCTATTATCAACCTGCTTATTCCATATACCCCATGATTCATTAATGCCTGTGCTAAGTTCACACTGTTGTGAGTGAACAGAGCACACTAGCAGAACTCACACTTTCTTCCTCCTAATTTTAGTTTTCCTACTGATTTTCTTGCAGCCTTAAATATTGACGGGGATTCATAAAGGTTATCCCAAAGTGTAGACTAGATGTACACCTAGTGAAACCTTTCTGGGTGACTAGAAAGCACAAAAAATGTGGTAGGGATGTTCTTGAATACAGATTGTAGTGTGCCCTCAGAATAGGCATTAATGAATCTGGCCTATGATGTTCAAAGCTTGATTATGAGCCTGCTAAGGCAATCGATCTCTCAAAGATGAGAAGCTGTCATGTGTTCAACTCAAAATCAAGTATGGAAGCATATGATACATGCTGTCAGCATATCTGTTATGCAGATATGTCAAGTTTGTTTCATTGTTTAAATCTAGTTACTTAACAGGATAAGAAGGAAAGATAAAACAACTGACTTAAGCTATAAATAATAAAACCCAAATGGCAGTGTTAAAATTTAGGTGATGAAAGTTAGATAAGAGTAACCACTATAAACTTTCTGAAATAAAAAGTAATGAGAGCTCCTTGAAGTTAGCCACTGAGGTGTACTCCTGTGTCTTATAGGTACTGAGTCCCACAAAACCATCACCTAGTATGAAATTAAATGATGGCCAGACGCATCCAGGTGCATCTTGAGGTCACTAGCAGCACCCTGACCATCTAGTTGGTAGGGACATACAGGCTAAAAGGGTGTCAGTAGCTCATGTAGCTGTAATATACAGTACCCATGGCTGGGTATGTTAATAGCAATGTCTTATACACTGACCCAGAAGCTCTCAGATGCCAGTGGAGACCTAGCAGGATATGATGATACAATGCCAGTATACAGTACCATTTTGAAACAGCCTTCAGAGATCTATGTGTTCTGTAGGTACCTAAATTTAGTATTTGTAGGTGCAAAGTAAAGCAGACTACTAAAAAGTGGGAGCATGGGCAAAGTGTGGCAAACTGATCAGTTGGAATGATTTGCCTTATACTAAAGGTTTGGCATACCTGGGGTTCTTCTTGCTTTGCTTTTTTGACTCCACTGTCTGTCCATCATCTACCACTCCAAGATAATCAGCCCATTAGTTTTCCATCACTGGGTTGATGGATGACCTAGAGAAGTTATCATTCAGAGACTAATGGGGGGTGGAGTGAGAATGGGGTTCTTGTTTTCTCCCCTTCTCTACAGGCATGCACCTAGTGAGGTATCTGTGGGGAGTGCAATGGAATAGACTGATAGTGGAGGACATTCCCTAATTTTCACATGGGATGTTGCCTCCAAGCAGCCCTGCCTCTCCCTTGGAGGCACAGGTGGCAATTTCCACTCATCTCTTTCAGAGAGTTAGCATTGCCATTGTGCCCCCAACTGCTCTTAATCCCCTCCCTTCCATGAGGAGAGGCAAGGTTAGTGGACTATGGTCTTTCACTCCTTCCCTTCTTGTTTGGCTCCTCCCCTTCCAGGGAAACTAAATGATCCCCTGTCACCTGGGTCACAGTCAGGGTTCCATCCCTCTGTACCATAGAACAAGGCCACATTTGGTGCCAATGCTGATAAGGATCAAGTGCATAGTGTTCCAACTCCTAGTGGGCTGCCTAACTTTAGAGGTGCAGGTACACCAGTTAATTGAAGAATAATTGAAATCACCCAATATTAAGGTTTTTTTGAGTAAGGGTAGTTCACTAAGTACATTTAGAAATCTATCATCATCATTTTTATTATGGGTAAGTTGGAGTTCAGTAATTTCAGTATTAGGGTTGTAAGGGATTTGCCTAGAAGAGATATCACCTCTGACAAATATGGAGATTCCTCCACAGTGTGTCTTAGGTCTGAAGGCATGGTAAGTGCTGAATCCAGCTGTTCTTGTATTGAGTCTCAGTTACAACACAGACATGGATGTGTTCTCGGTGGAGTAGAATGTTAAGATCAGGCAGTTTGTTATTAGGGCGTCTGGTACTGAGAAGTGCAATCATGATGTGGTCAGAATTTGGATTTGCATTGTTTTTATTTATTATGAATGTCCAGTAATCAGACTTGGCCTAAGAAAGCATTATGGGGGAAGTAATGGTTTTGGCCAGTCTGTAGAAGCCATAGTTCAAGAGGTATACAGAGTCATTTCTAGCGAAGGAGGCTGGTCTATCATTTATCTTCTTCCCGGGTGACACATATTGGACTCCCCTAGAATGGCAACAACTACCAATAATGATACCTCAGTATAAAGAAAAAATGATCAATTTCAACAATTGGCTAAGCTTCTGGTGTCATTCAAAGGGGATCCAGTATCTGTCAGCCTGGGACGACATGGTCGACAAGCTGCGTTGCTTCACAAGAGACAGCTTGCACCTATCACCCCTAGGCTTTCGAATACTAGCCAAGGCTCTTGCTATCCCCATAGTGCCTTTTTTAGGCAATGCTCAAAAGTCAAACCTACCTCCATAAACAGCACAATTGACAAAAACTGAGGGTTATGCTACTCAACGCCAGGAGTTTAAATCACAAAATGCACACGCTCGAAGCACTCCTCAGTATGGAGAACGTCAACATCTGTGCAGTAACTGAAACCTGGTTTAATGTTCCAGAGAGCACCCCAGCACTACTGGGCTACAACTCATACCAAACATTTTGGCCACAGAACACAGACGGAAACACAAAAGGAGGGGGTGTATCCATATTCATCAAGGATACCTACACCTCCAGGTTAGTGGTGCAGCATGTTACCTCTGAGATCATCCATGTGCAACTAATATTGGGCAAATCTGCAATGCAAATTGTGATCTGCTACAGATCACCCTCCATGACCAAGGACCACCACTCCACCTTTCTGGAGACACTGGAAAACATGAAGGTCCTACCAAACACCCTGACACTGGGCAATTTAAATTTCCCTACCATTAACTGGGAAAACTACTCGAGTACAAACTCCCAGGGCCAGCGCTTCCTGGAACTCAAATGCCCTGGATCAGCTGGTAAACTCCCCTAACAGAGGTGAAAAACATATTGGACCTGGGCATCACCAACATGGACGACAGGTGTTCCACACCGGAGGTCAACCCATCACTGGTTAGATCAGACCATAAACTAATCACTCTGGATGTTTGCACCCTATCACCAACCCCAACTAAGGAAACCACAGTAAAAAACTTTTCTAAAGCAAACTTCACCTTACTTAAGACAGAGGTGGTAAGTTTCACAGCCCCCATGCTAAAGGATAACGCTGCCCAAGATACAGAAACCTTTACAAATGCACTCTATGAGCACCTACAAGGATGCATGGATCGTGTCATCCCTAGCAAAACCAAGACTCACTCCTCTAAGAGAAGGAAACCAGTTTGGTGGACCCCTGCAATAAACAGGCTATACAACAGAAGGAGGAAAGTAGTTCAAAAAAAAGCAAATCCCAAGAAGGAAAGACATCCCTGATCAGTATCAGTAAGAAACTAAGGTCCCTCATAAAATCATCCAAGGCTAACTTCGAAAGAAAAATAGCCAAGGATTCAAAAGATAACCACAAAGCTTTCTTTAGCTATGTTAAGAATCTAAGTGGCAACTTGCAGATATGCACTGAACTAGTGCAAAATAGCACAAAATATACCAAACCTACTGATATTGTCAACATCCTGGCAGATAGATTCAGTGAAAACTTCACCCCCTCTCACCCCCAAAAGGGCCTACAACAATACCAGAAAAGTGTAGTGTCCCAGAAATCACAGACGCACAGGTAAAAACAGCCCTTTCAAAAGCCAAAAACACAAAGTCAGTGTGGTCAGATGGTGTCCCAGGCTGCGTCTTGCATGAACTACAGAACAAACTAACCCTCACCTAAACACACTGTTCAACCTCAGCCTCTCCACAGGCTATGTGCCCATAGAATGGCACACAGCAATGGTTATTCCTCTCCACAAAGGAGGGGCCACAACAGACCCTGGTAACTATCGCCCCATAAGCCTGACTAGCTTGGTCTGCAAGGCTATGGAGCGCATCATTAGCAAAGACATTGGGAACCTCCAAACATTTGACCCGACCCAGTTCGGCTTTGTTAAGAGCAGATCATGCCTACTGAACCTGGTTGACTTTTTCAAGATAGTCACTAAGGCCATAGATGAGGGAAAGGTGGTTCACACAGCCTACCTTGACTTCACCAAGGCTATCGACATCATTCCCCACTCGAGTATTACAGAAAAACTCACCAGCCTGAACATAAACCCCTACGTCATGAGATGGGCTGCCAACTGGCTTACAGACAGAACTCACACGGTAAGAATAGTGGGCTCCAGGTCCGACTCTAAACCAGTCACAAGTGGTGTCCCGCAAGGCTCAGTCCTGGGACCCCCTACTGTTTGGCATATACTTCTTAGAAGTACAGGCAAACACAGGAGGACTATGGCTAATCAAGTTTGCCGATGAATGCAAACTGGAGCCATAATTGACTCTCCAGCTGACATGGACATCTTCCAAAACGGCCTTACTGAGATGGACACCTGGTGTCAAAGTCATGGCTTCAAGATAAATGCCAAAAAATTCATAGTCATCCCATTTGGGAAAAACAAAACATCCACAAATTACCACATAGGTGGCAGCCCTCTTAATACAGAAGAGGTAATAAGAGATCTGGGGACCCAGGTAGATAGTAATTTCTCCTTTGACAATCATATTGCCAAAGTAGTTTAGAAATCCTTCTATGTGGCCCATCTAATTACTAAAGGGTTCGCATCTAGAAATAAAGAGGTTATAGTGCCCCTCTACTCATCACTCATCAGACCCATCATAAAGTACAATGCCCCATTTGGGATGTATCTCATCAGACACTTGCAACAGCTGGAATGACCACAAGAGTACCTCACCAAGAGGATTACTGGCCTCAAACATATGTCCTATGTAGCCCGACTGAAAAAGCTCCGGCTGTACTCAGTGGCATATCGCTTACTCAGAGGCGATCTCTGCCTGACTTACAAAGCCATGTCCCACTCAGAATTGATGGACATGCTCCACCTAAAAAATCCAAGTCACTGTGAGCCACGCGCTCTAGTGAGCTAAACCTCGCCACAACAATAAATAGAACATGCTGGAGGGATAGATTCCTGTCACAGAGACTCCCCATGCTTTGGAACAAAATTTCAAACTACATTAGGCAGAGCCCCTCACTAACACTCTTCAAGAGCATCCTTGATGAGTGGATGGGTAACAGAAAATACACCCCTGGGATCACTTCATTGGCTCTGCTTGACAGAGGATCAGTTAATTAATCAATGGGGCAGTGAAAGCTGACACACTCTGGCTAGGCTTATAAATGCCCTCGGGCAGATAGCCTAGTACCTACCTATGAACCTATGAACTTACTTTAATTACTGAAATCAAATATCTTGAGTTTGTATTAAGGAGATCATTCTGGTTGAAGGTAGAAATCCACTTAGGGCCAGAGTCTCCCTGTATCCAACACATACACGGTGAGGTTCAACATGTCTCTCTGCATGCTGCTCAGGCTTGAGTGCTGCATGTCATTCACTCTATTCAGTCCCCCATGTAACACCAAGTCATATTCATATTTACCCAGTGTGATGGACTGAAGAACCCTGATAACATCACAGCTGTCGGTGCCAGAGACACAGGTAACTGTTTCTCTGTTCTTGTTTAGTGTCATGAACATGGTGATTGTGTGCCTGATAAGAGAACCACCAATAAGAACATTTCTTCATCTGGTACTGAAAGGTTTATGTTTTCTGTGTAAGACAGCAGTGATATTGTGATAATACATTTATGCTGACACCTGATCCTTACAGAACTAGGAATTTTTGTGTTTTGAGTTTAAATATGTAGATGGTGCTGTCAGGGTACCTGAGCTTAAGGGTGTTAAGTAGAAAGAATATAATATGGAAGAAACTAGACAGCAGCAGCAGACAAAGAAATGCTATATCTAACTATGAGGTGATTCCAAGTAGATGTATATTTATAAGTAACTGTTGCTAAGGTTGAACAATGAGGTGAGGTCTAAGCCTTAATCTCTTGCACAAATACACTAATGCAAATCTGTTCACTAACTCAGTAACCTGTTGCAAATCATAGCAAATCCAGCAGCTTGACCACTATATCTTAGCAGTTTGACTTAACTAATACTAACAGACTAACATGAACAGCACTCAGCATCTCCTGACTTATTTAATACTAACAGAATAACATGAACAGCACTCAGCATCTCCTGACTTATTTAATACTAACAGAATAACATGAACAGCACCCAGCATCTCCTGACTTATTTAATACTAACAAACTAACATGAACAGCAGTCACATTGCCTGACTTATTTAATACTAACAAACTAACATGAACAGCAGTCAGCATTGCCTGACTTATTTAATACTAACAGAATAACATGAACAGCACTCAGCATCGCCTGACTTATTTAATACTAACAAACAAACATGAACAGCAGTCAGCATCGCCTGACTTATTTAATACTAACAAACTAACATGAACAGCACTCAGCATCGCCTGACTTATTTAATACTAACAAACTAACATGAACAGCACTCAGCATCGCCTGACTTATTTAATACTAACAGAATAACATGAACAGCACTCAGCATCGCCTGACTTATTTAATACTAACAGAATAACATGAACAGCACTCAGCATCTCCTGACTTATTTAATACTAACAGAATAACATGAACAGCACTCAGCATCTCCTGACTTATTTAATACTAACAGAATAACATGAACAGCACTCAGCATCACCTGACTTATTTAATACTAACAAACAAACATGAACAGCAGTCAGCATCGCCTGACTTATTTAATACTAACAAACTAACATGAACAGCACTCAGCATCGCCTGACTTATTTAATACTAACAAACTAACATGAACAGCACTCAGCATCGCCTGACTTATTTAATACTAACAGAATAACATGAACAGCACTCAGCATCTCCTGACTTATTTAATACTAACAGAATAACATGAACAGCACTCAGCATCTCCTGACTTATTTAATACTAACAAACTAACATGAACAGCACTCAGCATCTCCTGAGTTATTTAATACTAACAGAATAACATGAACAGCACTCAGCATCGCCTGGCTTATTTAATACTAACAGAATAACATGAACAGCACTCAGCATCTCCTGACTTATTTAATACTAACAGAATAACATGAACAGCAGTCAGCATCGCCTGACTTATTTAATACTAACAAACTAACATGAACAGCACTCAGCATTGCCTGACTTATTTAATACTAACAGAATAACATGAACAGCACTCAGCATCTCCTGGCTTAGTTAATACTAACAGAATAACATGAACAGCACTCAGCATTTCCTGACTTATTTAATACTAACAGAATAACATGAACAGCACTCAGCATCTCCTGACTTATTTAATACTAACAAACTAACATGAACAGCACTCAGCATTTCCTGACTTATTTAATACTAACAAACTAACATGAACAGCACTCAGCATCGCCTGACTTATTTAATACTAACAGAATAACATGAACAGCACTCAGCATCTCCTGACTTATTTAATACTAACAGAATAACATGAACAGCACTCAGCATATCCTGACTTATTTAATACTAACAAACTAACATGAACAGCACTCAGCATCTCCTGACTTATTTAATACTAACAGAATAACATGAACAGCACTCAGCATCTCCTGACTTATTTAATACTAGCAGAATAACATGAACAGCACTCAGCATCTCCTGACTTATTTAATACTAACAGAATAACATGAACAGCACTCAGCATCGCCTGGCTTATTTAATACTAACAGAATAACATGAACAGCACTCAGCATCGCCTGACTTATTTAATATTAACAGAATAACATGAACAGCACTCAGCATCGCCTGGCTTATTTAATACTAACAGAATAACATGAACAGCACTCAGCATCTCCTGAGTTATTTAATACTAACAAACTAACATGAACAGCACTCAGCATCGCCTGAGTTATTTAATACTAACAAACTAACATGAACAGCACTCAGCATCGCCTGACTTATTTAATACTAACAGAATAACATGAACAAAACTCAGCATTGCCTGACTTATTTAATACTAACAGAATAAGATGAACAGCACTCAGCATCGCCTGACTTATTTAATACTAACAGAATAACATGAACAAAACTCAGCATTGCCTGGCTTATTTAATACTAATAGAATAACATGAACAGCACTCAGCATTGCCTGGCTTATTTAATACTAATAGAATAACATGAACAACACTCAGCATTGCCTGACTTATATAATATTAACAGAATAACGTGAACAGCACTCAGCATCGCCTGACTTATTTAATACTAACAGAATAACATGAACAGCACTCTGCATCTCCTGACTTATTTAATACTAACAGAATAACATGAACAGCAGTCAGCATCCCCTGACTTATTTAATACTAACAAACTGACATGAACAGCACTCAGCATCTCCTGACTTATTTAATACTAACAGAATAACATGAACAGCACTCAGCATCTCCTGACTTATTTAATACTAACAGAATAACATGAACAGCACTCAGCATTGCCTGGCTTATTTAATACTAATAGAATAACATGAACAACACTCAGCATTGCCTGACTTATATAATATTAACAGAATAACGTGAACAGCACTCAGCATCTCCTGACTTATTTAATACTAACAGAATAACATGAACAGCACTCAGCATCTCCTGACTTATTTAATACTAACAGAATAACATGAGCTGCACTCAGCATCGCCTGACTTATTTAATACTAACTATACTCAGAATGAATACCCTAAAGAGAAGAATCTATGAACACTTCTACGATATTTCCAAGAAAAAAGAGACCAATGCTTTTTATAAACATTCTTTGTCTTGTCCAGATATGGAAATTAAGTTTATTGTGTTAGACCAGATAACACTCGACAAGAGAGTGGGTGACTGGGATACTAAACTGGAACACAGGGAGCTTATATGGCAGCTGAGATTGGATGCAGCTAAATGGCCAGGGTTAAATGACTACATAAATTTAAGTAGTATTTTGAAACTAAGAAGGGCGAAGTTATAACATACAACATTTAATAAGAGATCATCAACATTATTTACTTGTATTAAATTATTTGCATTTTGTATTCATTCTGAGTATAGGGAGCATAATCTATGTAATAATGTTTGAATATTTAATATTTGATGATTATTATTTTTAATTTTTGTATTTTTAACATTTATTTCTATTCACTACTACTTATTACCTACATTGTTTATTGTGGTATTCTATTGCACTATTTATGTTTCTTGCACACTAAACAGTGATACAACAATTAATTACTATGAATTTGGTTTTATGAAACAACATATATAACATTATTTATTAATTTATTCACAAACATTTTGTGATTTTTAAATAATATTTTAACTATATGATATTTAAGAAAAGGCATTTATTTAGGATTTTATGTATTTTATGCAACATTGTGCTGTTTAATTTTCAAATTAGTCAGCAATTAATTTCAATTTTAACTTGATTGGGTTTAATTAATGAAGCACATGATCTCTATAGAGACTTATAAATAAGGCTACTTTGCCCTGTATTGTTATCTTGATAAAGCTCAGTATTGCACTGAGCGAAAGCACTTGAGAGAAGGACTTGGACAAGGTTTATGTCGTGTGTTTGAATAAACTTTTTGTGGGGATTACCTCTGGCTTATCACTGTTTCTTGCCGCTCTTCGCTGCTTTGGATTACACCTTTCACTTGGTTTTGGTTTTGAGCTTTTTTCTGTGTTCCTACATTCAAATTAAACTGAATAAAATCACAGTGTTTAAGTTACCTTGAAATGAGTGAAAGAATCAGGATACCCAGTTACCTTGAAATGAGTGAAAGAATCAGGATACCCAGTTACCTTGAAATGAGTGAAAGAATCAGGATACCCAGTTACCTTGAAATGAGTGAAAGAATCAGGATACCCAGTTACCTTGAAATGAGTGAAAGAATCAGGATACCCAGTTACCTTGAAATGAGTGAAAGAATCAGGATACCCAGTTACCTTGAAATGAGTGAAAGAATCAGGATACCCAGTTACCTTGAAATGAGTGAAAGAATCAGGATACCCAGTTACCTTGAAATGAGTGAAAGAATCAGGATACCCAGTTACCTTGAAATGAGTGAAAGAATCAGGATACCCAGTTACCTTGAAATGAGTGAAAGAATCAGGATACCCAGTTACCTTGAAATGAGTGAAAGAATCAGGATACCCAGTTACCTTGAAATGAGTGAAAGAATCAGGATACCCAGTTACCTTGAAATGAGTGAAAGAATCAGGATACCCAGTTACTTTGAAATGAGTGAAAGAATCAGGATACCCAGTTACCTTGAAATGAGTGAAAGAATCAGGATACCCAGTTACCTTGAAATGAGTGAAAGAATCAGGATACCCAGTTACCTTGAAATGAGTGAAAGAATCAGGATACCCAGTTACCTTGAAATGAGTGAAAGAATCAGGATACCCAGTTACCTTGAAATGAGTGAAAGAATCAGGATACCCAGTCTGCCCTTAATGCGGAACTTGTGCTAATTTCTTCCACACAGCATCTGATTCTGTATACTAATTGTGAGCTGGTGCGCTCTATATTTATTTATTTATTTATGTATGTATGTTTACTGGAAATATCTTATTGGGATAAAACCCCTTTTCAGTGGAGGCCCAGTTAGAAAAGCTACACATTTAACACTAGTTTTGACATATACATAAAATATTGTTATGTGATATCAGAAGGAATACAAAATATAATTAAATGCAGATACATAAGAAAGAAAAGCTTTATAATAGCTTACATGTGCATCATTTAGAAACAAGGCATGTACATAGCTTGTATAGGTATATACAATACTGAACATTCATCAGAAAGAGTTACTGGCAATCACAAAACATTCAGACTAAATTGCCAGCATAGATGAATCTGTCAACGAATTAGATGGAAGACAAATGGAGAATGATACTCAAATTACATTTCTTCTGAAGCAAAATAATTCCTTAACAGAAAAAAAAAATAGAGGACCTGGAATCAAGATCAAGAAGAAACAACATTAGAATTTATGGGGTCCCTGAAAAGACTGAAGGTAAAAACATGATTCTTTTTTTGAACAACTGGTTACCTAAGGTATTAAACCTTCCTGAGCCCCTGTCATTCAGAATTGAGAGAGCTCACAGGTCTCTATCTAATCCATCTTTTTAAAAAAATTCATCCTCAGTGAGGTTTATTATTGTCAAATTTTTATCTACTCAGGATAAAGATTTAGTTCTAAGAGCTGCTTGGGCAGGGAACCCCATCCAAGACAATGGAAGGAACATTAGATTTGACAATGATTATACATCTACCACTATAACTAAAAGGAAAGCATGCATTCCTCTAATCAAAGACCTTAAAAAAGCTAACATAAAAGCTCAGATCCTTTTTCCAGCTAGAATAAGGATTAGCTTACCAGATGGACAGAAAATCTTTAACAATCTAGAAGAAGCTACTGATTTTGTCAGAAGAAACAATATATTAGATAAACTAGAAGACATGGACCTCTCTTTACCAAGTTTAAAAAGACAAGCTACTAATGGAAAAACAATAACAAGTGATAAAACTACTAAGAAACTTAAAGGGAAGTGAGTTAACTCATCTTTCCCTTTACTGCCTGCAATGGACTTATTTCTTTTAAAACATAAGAAACCAGCAAATATATTACAAGATAAAATCTTTATTACACTTAAAAAAATGCATATTTATTGTTCTCCTTTGTTCTTCTTCCTCATATTTGTACTTTACTATTAGTTCTTTTCTTCTTTTCTCTCTCTACTCATTTCCCTCTTTCAGTTTCTATTTTACTAATGTTTCTTATATAGAGTGAATCAAGCATCTAATACGTTCTAATGTTAAAGCTTGTTGATAGTGACTTAGCCCTTGCAGGAAAACATAGTATGTTTTAACAGGACTTTTTTTTAATCGATAATGCACATTTAAAGAACATTCCTTTGTATAGTTTAGTAACATGCTGCCAGTAGAGAAATACAGTATTAACATTAAATAGACAACTATTCCATTTGAAAGGGAAATGGGGAATGTGTGTCATATAAATGCAGTTAGGAAGATTCCTTTGTTTGTATTAACAACAGTTGATTGCAATCAATTAAGTGTGCTTATTACCCTTATTGTTAGATATAAACTAGGTAATTATTTATTTGGAGTATGTTTAATGAGGTTGCATCGATAGGGGTGATGTTTTATGCTGGGGCACACATTCACTGTAACACCTACTTAACAGTTTTTTGTTTTCTTTTAAATGCACTAAATTCCAGCTTTTAACATGTGAGCACCTGTTAAAAAGGCTTTTTCTTCAAATTGCATACTTTACTAACCTCGAGACTTGTATTTGGCACCATAAAGTTGAAAAGCTTCACTAGAACCATTCCTCAAGCATTTTTACAGCTACCCCAAGCCTTGAGGACACTGTATGAGTGTGGGAACTGAAATACTGAGACAGATGACATTTGAACTCGAGTCACACACTGTTTAACATCTGCAATGAAGGAAAATGGTGTCTCAGTACTGTATAGCCATTTTTAAGAAGATTGCAGCTTATTTAGACTCTAAAAACTGTAAGTTGCAGCTTAGAACTTAAAAAGAAGCTGCACTCTATTGTTTTAATGATGTTCTTGCATTTAAATAATCAGCTTCCTGTTTAATCACAGAAATACTGGCTTGTATTAACCTCATAGCATTTACTTTTCAGGAATGTGCTTCACATGTCATGACAGAAATGATTCAATACATTATGCATAGTAGTTTCTCTTTAATACTGTTTCTGATATGAAGTTATTTTTATATTGCCAGTAATGTGATTTATTCACAGTTATGCTATTAATGCTACATCATTATATTTACTTGCCTATTTGTTTGCAATGCATGTATAACTTGCCACACATTATGTTAACTGCACTACTCATTTAATAAATAAATATCTATAGATGTCAAATGGATTGTACAGTAGTTAGAGTTTTGAAGGTTAGTTTCTGAATAGGATTTGATTTACTAGAGTTCAGGAAGGTTTTGAGTAGTTAATACATGAGAAACTATCTCCCCATTTTTATCTTTTCCAAGGAGTATAAGAAACACAGTTACATATCCAAGGTACCTTGTTTTAATAGAGGATATAGTTTATGTAAAGACTGGTACTGTATCTCCCATATTTATGTTGATATTTTAAAGATATATATATATATATATATATATATATATATATATATATATATATATATATATATATATATATATAAAAGTTTAGGTAGAAGTTTATAATTCTGTTGTAAGGGCAAGTATATTTCATTACTTACTAGTTGTATGTTCAGCTTTAAAGACTAGAATGCATAAAACAAATCTCACTAAGTTTTACTAGACGCTGATCAAGCATGATAAACCAAACACCTCTCATATACTTTTATGCTGCAATGTATATAAGTTAATAGATGTTCTCTGATATCCAATATGAGATTAGTCTATAGTGGAAGTTATGTTTGACTATAATTAATCTTTATGTCTACTGATCTATTAAATGGCATATTTAGGTACATATAATCCTTATCTAAACCTCTAGATCAGTAAATTAAGATAATTTTTGAGTGGGGGGGGAGAGGGATGTGGGATGGGAAATTTAATGAGATATTCTTAAAGCTCTTTAAGATCACTTGAATGTAGGACTATACAATAACATAAATCGGATACCTTAATATTGTACAGAAGAAAGGGAAGAAGAGGAGGGAAGGATGAGAGTTTTAGATATAATATCAGGCACTTTATTTTACACTTACTTTATGACAAATAATAGTTTTCATAAATGTAAATAATAGGTTTTGTTTCATGATAAACTATTATCATTATTTATGTTCTTTGCTTCTTTATATTTTATTTTGTATTAGGAATTGAGATATCATAATTAGTGACTTCAGTCAGATTAATCAACATAAAGTTCTATTGTTTGTTAGAATTTAGTATATTTCACTTTCATATACGCTGTATGGAGCTATGCTACATTTTTATTGCATGACATTAGTTATTGTGAATTAAATCATATTTATATTGTTAAAAGGTTTATTCTCATATTTAATCTGTATAAGTATTTAAATGAAGGTAGAAGCACTTGATGGATATTGACGAGAGTCTTAGGTGTGAAGATGGTGGTTTGGATGATGCAGTCATCAAACCAGGACTCTATCTTTCCATGTTTAGGATTGTATATAGTTATACTTGTTTCATTAGATATGTTTTGTTTTAAATTTGAGCCCATAACAAACTTTGAGAATGACATTTGTTTCTTTATAAATGCATACATATAAATGTTTATACTTAAATATTAATGGTCTTAACAATCCCATAAAAAGAGGAAGTCTATCAAAATATTTAAAAAAATAATAAAATAGACATAGCATTTCTACAAGAAACACACTTTATTAAAAAGGACTTAGATAGAATATCTTTCAATGGTTACACAACACTTGTGGAATCTCTTTTCCAGGCTAAGAGAAGAGGCACTATGATACTGTGGAACAAATCTTTACCGATGCCCAAAATAGTAGACACTTTTTCAGAGAAGAATGGTATGTTATGTTTAGTTGTGCTAGAGTTGAATAAAAGATACATCACTTTAGCTAGTACATATTGGATCCCTGGTATCGGTGCAGGAACTGCTAATAAATATTTAGAATTAATATCTATTAAAGACAAAGGAGGCATAGTTTATGCTGAAGATTTTAATTGTATTCCTACTGAAAAGGATACCACCAAAAATGATAACTTCAAATTGTCTGCTCCAGCTAAAAAACTAAAACGTTTTTATTAATTCTTTAAATCTCAGAGACTATATGATATAAAAGAACAAGAATCATTAAACTGCACACACTACTTGTATAGATATGGAACACAGACAGCTATTCACAAAGTATCAATTTCTAATAGTCTAATTTCTAAAACCCATGATGTTTTAATTTGTTCTTGCCCTTTGTCAAATCACAATGCTCTTTTATTCAAGCTTAACATCAGTACTAAAGATCTGATAGCTTGGCAAAGATTACCTGCTTACATTGTGAAACTCAGTGGGTTTAAAGACTGGTTCTTAAATGAAACTAAGTAATTTCTTGCTATCAATGACAATAATGAGACTTCTAAGACTATTGTTTGGGATTCGTTAAAATCATATCTTTATGGTAAAATAAAAAAAACTGGTATTTAAACAAAAACAAACAATGGGATGATGAGCTAATAACATTACAAACAACAATTGATGTACTAAAAAAGAATTTAAATAGCAAAGATATAAATACAAACTCTGAACTAGAAACATTAAATGCAAATTATGTAGAAATCTTGAATCATAAAGTGGCTATAAATCTAGAGAGGCTTAAACTACAATCATACTCTGCAAATCCCCAAAATATAGATTGATAGTTAAATCAAAAAATTCAGCTAACACAAGCTATATAAAAGAACTTACTGACAACACAAGGAACAAACATAGGCAAGTGACAGTCTTAAAGGAAATATTAGAAATGTTTAGATTTCCTCATGAGGCATTAAACAATGCTAATTCAGATTTTAACAACACTCTAAAATAAAACTTGCTGATTGAAAATGTTAATAAGAAACTAACCAATGAACAAAACATCAAATTGATAAAAACAATCTCACTAATAGAAGTTAAGGAAAATATTAAAAACATTAAAAGCAATAAGGCCCCAGGAATAGATGGCATTATTGGTGAATTTTATAAACTTCTTCTGATGAAACTCTAAAAATTCTAGTAGCAGCTTTTGAGGAGTTTAGAAAGTCTGGAAATAGTTTCCCCTCTTGGAAGTATGCCATAATCTCTCCCATTTTAAAGCAGGACAAAGATCCCAAACTAGTAACATCATATCGCCCAATATCTTAATTGAACGTTGATTATAAAATTTTCACCTCAATTCTTGCTAAATGATTAAGCCAATTCATGCCAAAATTAATAGCAGAAGATCAAACAGGCTTCATATCAAACAGGAAGACAATGTAATCAAAATTCTATCTTTAATTGATCTAGCAAACAAGAAAAAGAAAGAATTATCCATCATTAGTTTAGATCTGGACAAAGCTTTTGACTCTATTACTTGGCCTTATTTATATAAAGTACTAGAATAATTTAATGTTTCACCTGATTTTATAAAATTAGCAAACAATCTATATGAAAATCTGGTGTCTTACAGCAAAATTAGGGCTTAGTTGTCCACTCAAATCAAAATGTTAAAAGGAACCAAACAAGGCTACCCACTTTCACCCCAATTATTTGCCTTAGCAGTGGAACCATTAGTCAACTACATCAGAAATGACACTAATATTGTTAGTTTTGATATTAATTCTTATCACTCTTGTAAAATATAAGTTTTCGCAGATGACATTCTGTTAACTATTGGGAATATAGATTATTCAATACACCATATTATTAAATCTCTACAAAATTTTGAAGAAATCTCCGGCTTAAAATTTAATACTAACAAAAAGAAAACTACACTCTTAAACAAATAAAATCAGCACCATATTAGAAAATCACAGTAATTTTAACTGGGAAAATGACACCTTCAAATATCTAGGTGTGCAGATAAAAACAAATTGGAAAGACATTATACATTCAAATTATAATAACCTGATAACTGTAGTTAAGGAACATTTAAGCAAGTGGGGAAAAATGTTTTCTCTAGGGAAGAAAAATTATCTTTAATAAAAATGTGTATTTTACCAATAATTTTATTCCTATTTCAGACTATAATAGTTGGACTCCAAAAATTAATAAAACAACTCAACTCACTTCTGTTTAAATTTTTATGGCATCCAGAGAAACCCAGAATAAGATATGATTGGCATTGTAGGGAATGGGATAAGTGAGGCATTGCATTTCCGTATCTAGAATTATATGTTGAGGCAGCTACACTTAATATAATACGTCAGTGTGGTAAAGTAATAAATATACATCAAACTGGAAGAAATTGCATGAAACTAAATTGCTTTCTAACCTTGATGAGACACTAAATAATGACTTGTTTACAGATAAATAATATGATGCTTTTGGTTGTAAAAGACATAATTTTTAAAGAAAACAGAATTGAAAGATACCCTCATTGTATTAGCTACATATTAAATTACTTTTAAAAGATAATGAGCAGAACTATAAGACAAGACATCTCTTATTCTTAATATTTCCGGTTGCATTGACAAGGAAATGTCTAGATTCATTTAATAGAGGGATATTAATGGTGATGAAGGAAAATGGTCTAATATATTGACACCAATTCATTGGTAGCAAGGATATATATGACACAAATAGTCTTATGGCTAGGTATAATTCTAATCAAAATAACTGGTTAAATATCCAGATTTTTAGAGAATATCTACTAAATGAGTTCAAATCAAATCGATTGTTTGATGTTTCATTATATCCAAAAGTAATCTCTCTTTTCTGTGAACTTAATATGACTAACCACAACATAGGTTTTCATTATCTAGGATTTACAAAACACTAAGAGCAGACTTACAAATACCAGAAGATTCTTTATGGAGTTATATTGAAAAATTAAATAAAGCTAAATTTTCAGACTCTGATAGAGCCTTGACATTGAAATCAGTTAACAACGCAACCTCATCTCCTTTCTGGAAAATTTCCACTTGGAAGTTTATCCATAGGATCTACATTACCCCTCATAAATTAGCATTGATCTCACATACTAGTACTCATAAATGTTGGGGATGTGAAGAAATGGTGTGTGCTGACTGGGCACATATGTTTCTTGAATGCAAAACTGTTACACCCTTTTGGCAGGAATTTAAGCCCCTTCCAAAGGCTTTGTGGTCTGACAAATGTGACATTTCAGATTCTTTGATATTATTTAATGCACCGATACCAGTACATATTCCAAAGACACAAGTGCATCTTCTCTGGTCTCTTCTTTCAATGGCAAGGAAAATTATAACATCAAACTGGAAAAGCAGAAACATCCTCTCTTTTTCTGAGTTTATTTTACTGGCCAAAACTGTATGTAAAAGAGAACTGTTTACCCTTGATTTAAGATCAACAAAAGTAACTCATATGAAATTATCATGGATAAAACTAAATAATTTATTAGATAAGATGTAACATATACATTGTACATTTTTGTATGTTACGGGCACTGCAAATAGTTGTGTTGTATATAGTTTTGCTTTATTCAATTTGTTTAAATGCACAGAATTCTTCATTTTGTTTATAAAAAATCAATAAAAATTGTTTCAAAAAAAAAAGAAAGGGTTACTGGCTTGTATATAGTAAAGAGCAATTTAACATTGCAACATATACAGTAATATTACCTGGAATTTCTAGCAATTAGAATAATGAAAGTTGGAAGAACCTTAACTATTGAAATATTAGAAGGGGTAGGATGTAATTGATAATGTACTGCAGTATATGTTAGTTGCATGAAAATATCTTTGTATTTAAGATTGAGACATTAAGTAATTAGAAATGGTTGGGGCTACTTGGACTGTTATAAGGAGTATTAGTTTTGTGTAGATAAGGATAGAGAGTGATTAAACTGACAGAAGGAGGACAGTGAGGTAGTGGTTGATCTAATTAGGAAGAAGAAGAGATTGAGCCTTGTCCCATAGAGCCTGTGATTGATATAATTTATGTAAACAAAGTTACTATAAATCTTCATTAACTGACATAAGCAGTTCTCATTTTAACATTAAAAGAAATCTGTAAATGATCTCCTGTCTGTTAAAAGCAGAATCCTAGCATTGTATGAAACCCTGGTTAAAAATCAGTGTAGTACAGGGAATCCATTAATAATGCTCCAAACTCTGGGAAAAGACAACCCAGTTATGCATCTCTCTGATGCAACAAATTTTGTTTGAATGGGTTAGAGCTAGTATGCAATAGTCTTGCATTAGAGCATAAACAACAGTCACTACAGAACAGCAGTAACAAAGTAAATACATTTAAAAGCTGTAAAATACTTCTTACTTCCAGACAAAAGATGAAAGCTGAAGTCTTTGACAGCATTTAAAGTTTTTAGTCCAACTTAGCTTCTGGCTGCTGTCTATGTCTCAGTGTTTAGTGTTTTACAACTTTAAAGAATATGGAAAACACTTCATGCTCTATTCTTTTTTTCTGTAACTTATAGTACTTGGAAACAGATGAAGCTCTACATTCTACAAAGAATTATGATCATGTATCTGATCATAACTAAGTAGTTATGCATTTTTGACATGAATGTCAAGATTAATTCATTTGCACAACAATCATGTTTCACATACTTATAACTTGATTATGTTCAGAAAAACAGTTATAATCATATATGTAACAGACAAAGAGCCAGAACACAAAGCTGACTGTAACAGTATGATTAATTAAAGATGTACATAATCAATAATATTATCCAATATTATCCAAGTGTTTAGGCCAGGACTTGGAGATGTTCCATTTATATGATCGTCACTTTTAACTTATTCATTCCTTCAGCACTAATTATTTTTGCTCCAAGCTTGTGACACAATGTGTATGTGCTTGTGTGCATATGTGTGTGTGTGTGTGTGTGTGTGTGTGTGTGTGTGTGTGTGTGTGTGTGTGTGTGTGTGTGTGGTCTGTCTTGTCTCAACAACACCAAGAAAGCATCAAATATACATTGCTCAGAACACACTGATTTTTATTGTAAAAGTAAATTTGCAACATTCAGTATCAATATTAAGCAGGTAAAATGTGGCAAATAAATGCAAACTGAAAAAGGGAAGTAGAACAGTTGCTTTTGTTGCTCAGTGTAAAACTTTTGTTTTTAATCACATTTAAATATTTTTTGTTTGCATCTCCAGGTGTCCATTGCTTATCTGGCCAATAGTGTAATTTTCACATCTCATTACTGTGAATGATGATTGTTACAGGCATGAATGAGTTATGTAAATCATGATAATATGAGCCCACTCCATGAAATTAGTTAAGTCTACAATATTAACTTACTCCAAGATTGTATAACTTAAGAGAAGGCTATATCAGTTAGGGTAAAGCCCATTCCATGGAGATGTCAAGCTTTGACCCTTACTTTTATTAGGGCTATAGATTTGAATTCTCTCAGTGGAATATTTATGTTCATTTGGAATTCAGTAGGTTGGGTGTTGATGAGAAGTACCATATCCCCCTGGAGAAGTTTGATATAAAAGTTCAGAGTGGAGGTATAGGTACCCATAACACCTGGAAGTAATGTTTCCTCAAATATTTTATTTAGTCAACTGTGTTGTGGTCAGTTGTACACTAACTTGGATCTGCAGTCTAAATAGACACAACAAGACTCATGCATTTGTCTCAAATCTACCTTTCTTGAGATAAATACATAGGAATCTTGAGTGCAATAATTTAAGCTTTAAAAAAGACAGTATCTACTTTGTTTGAAATATGGAGTGTAAATTATAAAGCTACACAAATCTCTAAATATGTCTTGTGAAACAGAGATCGTAGCAGCAGCAGGATTGTGAAATATTAACAAACTGTAACTTAAAGTCAAAGTAAGTTCTTTGCTTCGAAAGCAAAAAACTGCCATCTCTCCACGTTGGGAAAGTGTAACTCTATTTATTTAGAATAAAATTAAAACTTGTAACAAGTGTGAAACAACCAAGGCAAACCGTTTTTGGTCAAAGGCCTTCCTCAGTGTCAAACAAGCAATGAAAATGAATCAATCCACAGTACAGTGCAAATATATACACTCACCCCCATCCCCCATTTCAAAAAGACCAATTATAATATGTCATTAATTCCAGGAGAAAACAAAGAACTCAACCTAATAATCCAACTTTGTTCCTTTTTATAAAGTAATTCATGCCACCCCAGCTTATTCAACTCCTTAAAGCAAATTCAGTCAATAGCAATAAATCTGAATGAAGCAGCAGTATGTTTCAGAGTATGTTTATATAAAGCACTAGATTTTAAATTGTCTAGAAGTTTGACCTATATAAAAAGCAGATCAACTACATTCAGCTAAATATATAACCCATTCAGAGACACAAGTATTCATACACTCAGTATCAAACATGAGATGTATTAGGAGATGAAAATTGTTTTATTTTCATAACAAACTTGCAGGCTGAGCAATGTCCACAAGGAAAACAACCCATAGCTTTCAGTTGAATATTGCACATAAGAATCACAGTGAAAAAATTTTTTATACACTACCTGAAGTCCCAGACTTAATAATTTATGTTTTTTTTATTTCTGAAAAAATAACACTGTAATCTAATTGTATTGCAACTACTACTGTCCAAGGACTCCTCATACACCACTATATAGTGATATCAGTCCCACCCATCCCCCTCCAGTTTGCGCAATGACTTCTCTAACAAAATCATCTTCCCAGCTAGCATTACCATTTCATTTAATTTATTTAGCTACTATTTTCTTTTTACTAGCTGCAACCACAGCATTGTCCTACACATATACTGAAAAATATTCACTTCAATTATTTAGAATAAGACATCTGTAACATAACTCATTTCAATTATTTAGATTAAGACTTCTGAAATAGCATCTATTTCAATTATTTTGATTAAGCATCTCATTACAGCACACATTAGGTATTACTACTAATCTAACCTGTAACCCAGATCACAAGGTACTTACTGATTGTTTTCTTGGCAAAAGTAGCCCCAGCAGGTCAACCTGCTCCATTCGCCCTCACTATGCTTGGGCTCACTCTACTCCCTACCCTACCTGAACTTCCAACCCACCCCCGCTACTTGTACTTTTATACCTGCATACACTCCACCCCCAACCTCAAACTCCAGTCACACTCTTCTACACACAATTACTTCCCCCACTCACAATTATCAAACTGATAATCAAAAGACAACACCTATTTACCTTACCACAGCCACCTTCCAAACCAGTGCTTTATCTGCCATCCCTCAGCCTTCTCGCAAACCTTTAAGGTACACATACTGCTAAGTACACCTTACATAAGTTCTTAACATCACTACATACTCTTTCACTTATTTCTAACTTACCTTCACCACTAGATGTGTTCCTTTATCCTGTCTAATCTCCTTACTTTTAATCCTTAACCTCACTGCAAAGATATCCTCACAAACCCCCATATACTGTTATACATCAGTAACTTCCACGACCCATCACCCTAATAAACAATACAGCTTCTCACACATCTCCTCTCAACTTTTTCTCTACACCCTCCCATATCTCTCAATACCCAAATTTGCTTCCACCCTACTCAGTAAACTCCAGTTTGTACCACTCCCCTTAACTCCTGATAAAAACATATCTCACTGTTTCATACTTTATCTTCTTTCTGCTTCAAAGTGTAGACATACATACCAACCCAGGCCCACCCTCAAACTCTAATCCCCATGTCAACTTCAAAAAACTAAAAATAATAACATTGAACCTAAGGGGTATGTAACAAATAACCCCACTGCATGCCTGGATAGATCAAAATAAACCTGGCATGCAAATATGGTTACACCCCAATATAAAAGACACTGAAATAACACCCCCTAACTTTGCTATAGCTAGATTAGATAGACATAGAAAGAAAGGTGGAGGGATAGCCCTGATATATCCCTCTGCAGTCAACATTATATCCTTCACTAGCAAAATACCCAACTTTTCCATGCCAAGATACTAATATCCTTTCTGAACCTCATTAGAACTAAAAGAATCTGCATCACCGTAGTATATATTCCAAAAGGGCACAATATACCTGTCCTGGAAGATATACTATCCTGAACATCGCAAACAATGAATCATGAAACAATCATCCCAGGAGACGTAAATATTGATTGGCATGTCATTGCTTCTGCCTCCCCTTTAAATAGTATTAATCTGTATGGCTTCACCCAGCTAATCAAAAACCCAACTCAATATAACAAAGATCTTACTCAACAATCTACTCTAGATTGGATCCTAGTATCTCATCCAACCAATTATCTCTCTTCTGACACACTGTCCAGTTCCCTGAGCAACCACCTACCCACATTGGCCATTAGAGCCAACACCCAACAACTAAAAGCACACACTCTAAAATCAGTCAGAAATACAAATAATTATAGTCAACATAAATTCAATGATCTACTACAAACAAATAAACTGGACACCCCTTAAACTGCTACCTCTTAATGACACCGTGCTATACTTCAATACCACCTTCTTACACATACTTGATACCCCCTGGTCCTCATTTGTACAAAAAGAATCAAAAAGAATATAGCCCTATGGCTTACCAAAGACTGTAAATACCTTATGAAACAAAGAGACCTAGCCTGGGATACCTGGAAACAAAAAAAAAAAAAAAAAAAAAAAAAATGAACAAAATCTCATCCACTTCAAAACACTCCCCAACAATATGACAAAACTAATAAACAAAAATAAAAAATCCTATTATTCACACCTTCAACTCCAACATAAAAGCAACCCCCCAAAAAATTCTGGCACTTAGTATCAACTATACTTAACCCAGGTACAAATAAATAACACTCCCCATCACCTGATGCCTCACCATCCCTAATAGCCAAAGACTTTAATATACAGTTTATAAAATCCATAGGGGACCTACTAATTAATACCTCCAACACTAGACCCCCCCCCTTAATCTTCCACCAATCCAGACACCAATAAAATCTCATCACTTAGCTCCAACCCTATCTTGAACAATTTTCCTAATCTGTACAGCAACAAACAAACCTGTTTCTAATTTAAATCCTTACCTACAGCTACCATAAATGACTATTACTAAAACTAATACCCTACTTCAGCAGATAACCTCCCACCACACTACTTTAAACTTGCTGCCAACTCAAATGTCTATCCAGTTAGTATCCTAATAAACAGATCTCTGTCTGAATCGATAGTTCCAGACATTTGGAAATTATCTTACATCACCCCCATCCATAAGGGAGAGAACTCTACTGAGCTATCCAATTTCCATCCCATATGCATTTTATCACCTATGTCCAAAATTCTTAAAAGATGTATTTACCAACAGTTAATGCAATATGTATTGCAAAATAATCTTTTAACTCAAACTCAGCATGGTTTCCAACCTGGCCACAGCACATCCACAGCTTTAATATCCTTTACAGATACTGTGAATATGGTCAGAGATGCAGGATACTAAAGTTTGACACAGTTTCTTACCCCTTACTCCTCAACATGCTCGCTAACCTAGGTTTCTCCCATACCACAGTACAACAGTTCCAAAGTTACTTCAAGAATTGGAAACAAGCTGTCAAATGGTCACAAGAACTCTCACCCTTTCTCCAAAACCCCACAGGAGTCCCTCAAGGCTCCATCCTTGGCCACCCACTGTTCAATATATTCACAAATAACTTACACACTTCCTATCCTTCTGGAACCCTCATTCAATACACAGACGATTCCACCGTTATCTGTTCCTCTCGCACACTACCAAAACTACTCTCCAATACTCAGATGTCTTTCACTGCCATTGAGTCCTGCATCAGAAAAGCTCAACTCTTTATTAATCCCAAGAAAACTAAACTAGTACTATTCCACCATAAAAATACCTCCCCTGTCACTGATCAATTCAAAATTTGCTCATCTGTTAACACTATTATTGAAATAGTACAGGACACAAAATTACTGGAAGTGATCATCAACAATAAACTTACCTTCAACATCCACATCCAACAAAACATAAAGAAATCTCACCAGAAATTCTTATATAGTAATAAACACTTGTTAAGCACTGCAACCAAAGTAACCCTGGCTAAAACTTTTCTGCTTCCCTCCCTTTCTATGGTGATGGTATCCTAACTAATCTACAAACCTCTACTATACCTGAAATAGAACAGTGCTATAATAAAGTCACAAAGCTTGCCACAAACTCCAAATATCACACACACCACTGTAACCCCCTACAGCAACTAAATTGGCTTGAACTCCCCACTCAACTTGCTTATATCCAACTATCTACCTTGCACCACTTAATTGTCAAACCTGCTGCCTGCCCTAGCCAACCTAGTAAAGCCCTACATACCAAACAGATCCCTACAGTCAGAGGAAAAAAACCTGTTAACAATCTTTAAACCTTCAAAAAAAAAAAAAAACAGGACACAGACTATACTTGTATTCTTTCTGCAAATTATGGAATTTTCTACCCGTAGCTACCAAATCAATCCCAGGCCTAACACCCTTCAAAGCCTCTTTAAAAGATCATCTTAACAACACATGGCTCTGCACCTGTACAACTCCAGCATAATTGTACCTCTTACTCTGCTTCTAGGCTAGCCCCATCCTCTTTTCCTTCTGTCTCCTTCAGGTCCTACTCAGTCAGCTATGCCTTATATCTCTTTAAACTCCCACTCTCTATACTGCTAAAACACAATCTTATTACTATCCTAAATTGAATTTCATGTAGGATGTTGCATTTCATGTAGGATTTAGAATGGCTGCTTCACATCTCATTAGTAACATGTTATCTACTTCAACATAATGTGAAGCTTATTATAATACCTATCCACCCCCTGCTATTAACTGAGTGCCATATCATGTGACCCATGTCATACTGTCAGTTGATTACTCATGACTGAATTTTAATGCCAAGTGCAGGACTTTTAATATTTTAACTGACTGTATGTGTAGTAAATTCTTGTAATGTTTTTATACATCTCTATGTGCAATGATGCTAATGCCATGAGTATGTTTTCTAATGTCTTAAATATTGGTATGTGTGGTATATATTGTAATATGGTATATATTGCAATGTTTTTGCATACTTCTGTATGTGGAGCTTTTCTCCTGGGGCCTCCACTGAAAACGGGTTCTGTTGACCCAGTCAGAGTATCCCAGTAAAAAAATGTCAAATAAATAAGTAAGTAAATAAATAAAATAATTGCCAATAGTTTTCCCATGTCTGTATGTAAACGTACATTGTGTAGGTAGCAACTGTGCCAACCTGTTATTAAACAAAAGTGCCCACAATGTTTATTAAACAAAAGTGCCCACAATGTTTATCAATTAAATTACAAAAAGCTGTAGTGTTGCTTCCAAAACTAGTGATCATACGTATTGAAGTGTCCACTGTCCCACATTTCCCTCTCTCTATAATATAATAAAGAAGCTCTATCAGTGTTGTTGTTGTTCCTTCGACTTTTCCCAGTTAGGGGTCACCACAGCGGAGCTCCGGTCCACTAATGACTGGCAGTAGATTTTCATGGTGCCAAGTTGCCAGCTCGATGCCCAACCTTCAATGAAGGCACGCCCATTCGCGCATGTCTTTCGAACGCCACTTGACCACGGGGAGGACACGCAGACTCCACACAGAAGGCATGTCAGCCGAGAATCGAATGGGAGAACCTGTTGCTGTGAGGTGACAATGCTACCGCTGCACCACCGCAGCTTAAAGAAACTGTATCAATAGAGTTAGCAAAACTCTGTGCTCAATTGATGTCATCCATTTTATAACCTCTAGAGTGAAATCCTCTTACCAATTCAAAATTATGTTTATCCAACTGTTCAACAGAGGAGTGAATCCTTTTAACCTTTAAAAATTGGGATTTAGGAATATTCCTAATAATATGAAATGGATGGCTGCTGGAAGTATCTAAAAAAGAGTTACAATGAAACTCTTTCCAAAACAAAGAAGCGGATAGTGTACAATCATTATTTTTAACAACCTTAACATCCAAAAATGAAATCCGAGTTAGATTATATGTCACACTTAATTCCCCCACCTATTGTCAGTCAAATATAGAAATTCTTGCAAATAAGTAATAACAGATTTCCATAGCATCCAACAATCATCAAGGTACCGGCAACATATGTTTATTTCCTCTAAAAAATGTTATGGTTAGCACCATACAACATTTGTTCTTTCACATATCCAGTAAACAGATCTGCATATATGGGCAAAATGATGCTCTCATGGATGTGCCTTTTAATTGCAAAAAGCAGGCACCATTAAAATAAAACACATTCTTGGTCAAAACATGCTCACATAAACAAATTAAGAAAGTATTAAACCCAGGGCTATATAAAAGAATCCTTTCCAACCAAACTTCTATAGTCAGTAAGCCAGCCCAGTATGGAATATTCGTATATAGTGCTTTAACATTCAATGCACACATGTACCATGGAGCTTCCAACTGTACTTCCTGCAATATGTTAAGAAATTCAGTCGTGTCTTGAATACAGGATCTAACCCTTACCAGCAATGGCTTTAAGTATTTGGTCAAAAAAGCTGAAAGTGGCTCAGTGAAGGAGTCCTGGCCTGAAACAATGGGCCTATGTGGGGGACATGATGGATTCTTATGAACTTTGTGCAGCATATAGAGATATTGTGAAGAAGGATTCTGAACTGTCAAGTGATATACTGCATTTTTAGAGATAATACCTTCCTCCAAAGCTAGTGATAAAAAGGCATCTACATCCTTCTTAAACTGCAAAGTCAGTTCCAAAATAATTTTTTTGATAAAATTGAACATCCAATAACTGATTATAGGCCTCTTGCAAATAAACAGATCATTCCTATACCACAATGGCCCCACCTTTATCAGCATTATTAATAACAATTTTATGGCTATTTTGTAAAGAATTTAAAGCTTTGTTTTACACATCAGAAAAAACATTTTCTTATGGCTCATATTATATGAAAATTAAAATGCAAATCCTTAAGTGCATTCTGTTGGAAAACTGCAATATGCTTATTCAGGGGGCTGGGAGAATTCCTAAATTTAAACTGTGAATCACCAATTACATTTTTGTTATCAATATACAACAAATTCAACCTTGTAAAAAAAGTAATGACATCTTGAACAAAAATGTCTTCAGCCACCACTTAAGTGGGAACAAAACTAAATCCCTTGTTCAGCACTTCCAATTCTGTCAAAGACAAAGAGACAGAAGAGATGTTATGCGTTACAGAAATCGTATTTATCTTGCAGCTATCAACCTCATTAATGCATCTAGCAAAGTTGCTTCTTTTAGAATGTTTATGTCCGGGCTTCTTCTAAATGTAAAAGGTTCAATTAATTTTTCCTTTTAGAAGCAGTAGAATCCAGAATTCATTCAACATCAGTGTCTATGGCAGAAGAGGACTCCTCTGACGAAGTCTCCGAAGAAATAGTCAGCACCTTCAAAATCGACTGGTGCCTCTTCATTTTATCCTTTGTTCGACCTCTATCATGACCATATTCAACCCAGTCCTGTTGGAATTTAATGGATTTCTGTTGAATAAATGGCTTCCCATTAATTTACTCTCTTTACTCTCTGGCATCTCTCTGAAACTTTTTAAGTTTACATGCTTGAAGTTCTTGTTCAAAAGTTGCAAGCCCAGTCACCAACAGCCCAAATTATTCTTTATAATTCACATGTGCTTGAAGGGCCTTAACAGTCTCACAATTAATTGGTTGTAACTTCTACCACAAGATCTCAGTCTCTCATAAAAAGCTATTATAACTTTTGCAAATGTCACTGAAGCTACTTGCTGCACCTTAAACCATTCTTTTGTTAATGTCTCATCAATGTGGTGCACCATATGTAACTGTACACGCAAACGCTGAGGGCAATAACCCTTTAACTAATATGCTTTCAGTAATTGTAAATGCCAAACACTGGAACATAATTTTTTTCATAGTTCCCATTAACTTATTAAAGGCTTCTGCACATGTGAGCATTTGTAAAGAAATAGTACCTGATTTGCTAGCAAACAATGAATTAAGCCTAGGGTCTTCAAAAATCCTAATGTCATCTTTATCTAAAACCAATCCAGTCACCAGAGTAGTTAAATCCATCTTGTCCATTAAATATATTTCAAAATGGGTAGCAGCCCCAATGGAAAAAAACAGCAAAGGCCCTCAAGAAGAAGCTGAGTAAGGGAATAGTTCTGATGCCAACAACCAGCCAACAGCATGAGCCACCAGAATGCACAAAGCACAAATTTCTCTTGCAAGTATGGCAAAAGTGCAGGGCCGAAAATCCAAATCTCAGAAGCAAAAAATGGCCAGCATTCCAAGTTGGCAATGCATAACTCTTTATTAAGAATAAAACTGAAACATGCAGCACATGTAAAACAACCAAGACAAACTGGTTTTGGCCAAAGGCGTCTCTCAGTGCCAAAAAAGCAATAAAAATGAATCAATTCACAGTACAGTGCAAATATAAACACTTACCCCCCTCCCCATTTCAAAAAGACCAATCAAAATATATCATTAAGTCCCAGAGAAAACAAAGCAACCAATCGAATAATCTGACTTCATTCCTTTTTATTAAGTAATTCATGCTACCCAGGCTTATTCAACTCCTTGACAAACTGTAACTTAATGTCAGGATAAGTTCTCCATTTCTCACTTGAGGAAAA